>NC_143551.1:126078333-126402500 GCF_054136105.1 Typopeltis vanoorti
TGAAGCCACTTTACAACTGGGCTTGTATATAGAGGCTAATGACTTCACATCAATTGCCCTGGTATCCCATCATGCAACACACACACACACACATCCTTTGTACATGTATAATGCTATGCATTATGGGAAGGACCACTATCCAAACCAGTTTTGACGTTTATTGAGGTCTCATCAGTGGGAGCCAGACCCTAAAGTGATACCAAGAGATAATAGAGTATTTTAGTAATAAGGTGTGACACCTTTTGGTTACTTGAATATGATAATATGACTTCTGCATTACATCAACCTTAGTATCAGTCTGGATCTGGCTCCCACTGATGAGACCTGAATAAAAGTTGAAACCAGTTTGGGAAGTGGCCCTTCCCAGAACGCACAGCATTATATATGTCCATAAGGATATGTGCATCGCATTATGGAATACTAAGGCAATTGATGTGAAGTTTTTAGGCCTCTATATACAAGTAATAACCCAGTTGTGAAGTGATTTCATGCACAAACTTTGTATGCTTACACTTGGATAAAAGATGAAGCTGAGAATATAATTTCTTGGCATCTTTAATTTATAGTGAGTAAGCTGACCAGTGTTTCAGAGAGAACCATCTTCAGTGTGAAATCCAATAAAAAGAGGTCACACATGTTGAGGACAACACCCAAAAAGCTAGCACGACAGGGACTTGAACTCAGCCAATCCATTGCAAAGCACTCAAAAGCAATATATGATGACATTGTTCAGTATGCCATTTGCTGAAAGATTCATGCATTTTTCTTGAAGAACGAGCAGTCCCCACTGAATAAGAACATTGTTGAAGTCAGCAGTGATCCCAATCTGCCAGTGCATAGATTGAGTAGGAAGTTTGGGTATTTGATGCAAGCCACCTCACAGTAAGTTGAGTTTTTTCTTTGACTGTTTTCATACATCTTCTGTCGAAGCACAGTCTGGAAAGCAGACAGGAATTTTGGATGGAATGAGGGATGAATGCCTTCATGCAAGTGAGGATGACTTCTGTGACTCACTCAGTGCAGGTGTCTCTGGGTCAGAAGAACAGAAGCAATAATCATGCCATGGGAAAGAAGAGTAGTAATTCTAGAAATCACCCTACTTTTAGTGCCAGAGGATATAAGGTTGGGTGTGGTCAGAGGAGAGACATTCTGTGAGCTGGACACTTGCACAAGATTGCGATCTGAGTTGCTGAGAGAAGTAACTTCTACAGTGTGTCTGGAAGGAGATCTAGTTAAAAAAAAGATCAAGGGTATTTGAGAGAGCACAGGGGATTACCTGGAATTATTTTAGACAGCTGTATTTGTGTTGGATTGTTGCTTGCAGGAAAAATTTCCACATCGCGTCTGGCTTGATCTGTAGCATTGGAAAAGGGGGAGCCAGTTGCAGTTGTGGATATTCAGGTCACCTAGGATGATGACTTCACTGGTAGCTGGTTTGTAGATGGTCAAGTTTCATGGAGAGAAAGATGAAGAGGTCTTTGTGGTTTTCAAAGTGTGGAGACCTGTAAATGCAGCAGATGAATGTTACTAAGTGGAGTAAGGAAACCTTCAGCTAGAGTAAGTCAAAAGCAGGGGATCTAAATTTGCCATTCTCAGGCAGGCAATGTTAATATGTACAAAGGCAGAATGAATCATGAAGAGTATCATTTGGGCATTAAAGGTGAACTGTAGTTGTAGCTGTAAGTTGGATTTCTGTTAATATAAAGAGGTCTGGTCTGCATGTCTTTAAATGATGATGAATATTGTTTATGCTGAAATTTATGCAGCGGATGTTTGTGAAGTGGAAATGATATTTTTGGTAAGTATGGAAAATTGTGTTTGGTTTGAATTGTATGGATGAACTGGTTGTTGAGAGAGAGAGATTTGTTATGATCACAGTGCTGCCATCATTGTTTGTCTTTTCATTTTTGCTTGTGATTAGATGAAAGGAACGAGTAAGGACATGCAGTGAGGGGAAATAAACTCGTGAACATAACACTCATACAGAGAGCAACCAGTCTTCTTGCCATTCTGTGGCCTTAACAGTGCCTGTCACATACCACTACTCAGACTCTGTCACCATACAACCTGTCAATGGGATTATGCACCAGTTGACGGGAAGCCTCCTGACTTGTTAGCAACTATTGGTTTGATACTATCTGGAGGGTGGCCTGCATTTCCATCACCCACACTGCATGGAGAAGAGGGGGGGGGTGTGAAGGCCACCCCCCCATTTGCCACTTCAGGCCCCAATAAGCAGGTGTGGCGGTGTTTCTTTTACTGGGCAATGAAGGTCATCTACCACCTAGTGGTCTAGTTGGCACTTCCTCCAACTAGAAGAGAGACATCCTTTTATAGAGGGAATGCATGCTGCAAGGAAGAGTTGTATTGACAGGAAGAGGCTGTATATTGTGCATCCCTGCCCACTGGTGACCCCTCCTGACCCCTGTCCACACACATGGCATTTATTTCCTATAGGCCCTGCTGCTTTTTGTATGTGAAATTAGCATACAAAAGTGAGAAAAAGGAATTCAGTGTACTGTATAAAGTTATTTGCAAATGAATCAACAAACATCTAATAGGTGATGTTACACATTTTTCGAAATGTATCTAAAAATTTACTTATATATATATATATATTCATAAGGGAAAAAAATGTTTAAAAAAATTATTATCCATTATAACTTTATTGTATTAAAATGCTCACCTGTGAATTTAAAGTACTGCAAGTTAGAGATTTCATCCTCATACGTTCAAGTGAATATAAATGGCAGTAGGCATAGGGATCAGAAAAAGCAACCTCAAATATAAGCAGTCCACCTAAGAGAGATTTAATCAGATAATATACAAGAGGCTCACGAGAAGATGGTTTTGAATATGGAAAGGAAGTGGAATTGCTACTTCCTGTGGTAGATTTTTTAGAATCTGTTCTTATATCTTCTTTATTTAAGCCACTAAAAAAAAAAAAAAAGAAAGAAAGAAATATATATGTGTACACACATATATATATATATTATTATTATTATTATTATTATTAAACTAAAGGTTTACTCAGTTTGATAACATATTAAAATTATTATTTAATGACTGAAAACCGAGGTTTTTGAGTTAAACTTTATTAATACACACAACTAGTTTTGTCTTATATAGACATGCTGATTAAGTATGTCTATATCAGAAAAATGCATCACATGCATATGGCATTATTGCCATATGCATGTGATGCATATGGCATGCATAAGATGCCATATGGCATTTAAGATGCATATGGCATCTTAAACAAAGGCAAACTAATTTCCTTGATGTTGAGGAGAGAATATTTGTAATATGTATGTTCATGACAAGAAAGACTGGAGGTGAAAGTTATCCCAGGAAGAGAAATCTTTTGGTAATGCTTATATCTCTTGACAAGTGAGGTGCGACCAAGTGGATGGTAATCTGATTATGAATATTTGCTGCCATTTTAGGAATAGGTTGAATATGGAATAATTTCTAAGTTGCTAGATACAGTAGAATAAGAGAGGGGGAAAAAAGATTACATAGAACAGAAATTGACTCAGAAGCTCAAACCTTCATAACAAATCAGAGAAATGTCATTTCAGAACCAGGAGACATTTTGGCATTCTATTTGGAAAAGATTCTTCTTCTGCTTCATTTCTGGTAAAAAATAAAAAGGAAACATTAAATGTAGCATGTTCAGAATGGTATGAGAACATTTACCAAGATTGTCAATGCAAGAACTGGAGAAAAATTGTGTGGCAAAGGATTAGAATGTATGACTACCATTTTGATACAAATGAAAGGTTCTTGATTCCTGCATTTTTAAAATCAGTTTTGAATGTACTAATAATTTGCTAGCAATTATTTCAAGCTTGAGTATAAAAGACAAAAGTAATATAGATGTTTGCCTTCATCTGATCCCATGTAAAGGCATATCCAGAACATGGTCTGCCAATTCCAACCTGCCATACAGATGGTCAGGAATGTAATTTTTGTGTTCTCGGGGAGGATGTTAATTGATCTACCAATCTGTCCAAAGCAGGATAAACTGCAAGCACAAGGAACTTTATACACTCCAGGATGTTGAATAAGATGCAGTTAATTTTTAGGAGGATGCTGATTAGTTGGTTGCTTTATGGCTAATTGGTGCAAGGACAGCCAAGATCATACTACACAATAGTGAAGGTCACAGCAGTACACAAGATATTAATAAATAGTCAGGGATAGATTAGTAAATAATATGTACAAAAATTAATTTAAACAATGTAGTATTTACCAATAAATATAATTTGTAACCAAATGTATTTGTATAATTTAATTCTTTATAAAAATTAAAAATGTCACATAATTTTTCTGAGTCTAATTAACATCTCCCTAAGTTTATATGGCTCAGCTAGATCGGTAAAAATTTCATTCCTCTCTCATGTGAAGTACTGGCACTCCAACATATGACAAATGGTAAGATGTGTGCTGCATTTTTCACAAACAGATAGGTGGTTATCAGGCCTCAGTAAATAAGAACTGTGTGAGATGACTGTGACTATACAGAGCCTGGCAAGAACAACTTCCTCTCTCCTATTCCTATGATTACTAGACTGCCAATGCTTTATTGAAAACTTAATATCATGTAATTTGTTTGTCAGTGCTTCCTGCAATGATGACTGCTGCCACTGGGCAATTAGCTTTGATCTTATAAACCACCTGGAGTCTGTATATGATACTGTCAAACAGTGGAGAAGGTATGAGGCTACAGATGCAACTGCTAGATCTAGCAGCCGCATCTGTAGTCTGATTTCCCTTTATTCCAATGTGGCTGGGAAAGCACAACCAAACATCAAAATTAAGGGTCTTCATTTTGTGCAACAGGTGTAACACTTCAAACAGCACTGGATGTGGATTATACACAAAGGAGGCTATAGCCTAAGAACTCAATGAATCTATATAAATTACAGATTTTTGGTACCAGTTATCTTTTATATGCACCAGTGAAAGTTGATTGCATTGCAACTCTGCTGTATAATTACTGCAATTATACAGCAGCACAGCCAACACAAGTGTCAGTTCTCGAACAATCAGTATAAATGGGCAAGAAATCAGAGTGGGTTGCTCAGTGTGCATTAAACAATTGCAGGTAGACAGATGATGGAGTATGAGATCTCTGTAGCTGACAAAGTGAGAGGTTGCAGGATGGGATGCACACCTGTCATGGAGGGATGCTGTTATGTTTGATGCATGCAATGTTGTCGATATTCATGCCAACAGCTTGCATAGTCTCTTTCAAATTCATACCAAAAGGACATATGGCAGTCTGATGTGTGTGTGGCAGTTAGCTTCCCAATGAAGAGAAATGAGACTAGTTCATGTCGGATACTCTGGAAGAGACTTTATATTTAGGGCATAATAAAGAGACAGTTGTTTCCATCTAAGTGATAGAGCTAGTTCATTTTAAAACTTAAAAATTATAATAACAGAATTAACTCATGTAAAATATTATCTATTAGTAGAATTTTTGCCTGAGTATCACAGGCATCTTCAGTATATGTAAAAAGGCTAATTAAACAATAACCGACAATTCCAAAGGATGCCACCTAAGTAGCTCATGTAAGATAACTAAAAAATGTCATTAAGTTTCCTAACTTAAAAAAAAAAGACCATATATATACACACACACACATATACACCATTAAAAAGCTAGGATAGATTAGCTGATTTAAAAAGTACTATCTCCCACAAAGATGATAAACGTAGACCATCGGATTTGTTTAAGTTGGGAGAGTGAAGTAAAGTTTCACGTTTCTTTATAAAGCCATTCCACAAGGAACTGACTTTTGTGAAGGACTCTTGTCTTTTTCCAATGAACTCTATGTCTAGTGTTGATGGCATGCTCTGCAAGTCCAGACTGTTCAGGTTCAAGGAATTGAAGATACGACTTGTGGTCTTCTATCCAAATAAAAGCAGATCTTCCTGTTTGTCTGAAATAAGATAACCCACAAGAGCAAGGAATTTGGTAGACACCTGGATGACTTAGATGTGGAAGCTTGTCTTTGGAGAAGTGAGCGATTTTTCTAATGGGTCGAAAGGCAACAAAAATATTTAGTGGTTTTAAAACTTTCGCTATGTGTTCACTAATGCCTTGCACATAAGGGATAGGAATACACATTATTTCTTCTGTATTTGAAGAGGAATATATATCAAAACTACTCAAAGTTCTTTTAATGAAAGAATTCTTATATCAATTAGATAGAAAAGAGGAAATAAGTATTGCAATTCTTTCTGTAATAGATCGTCTGAAGAACAAAGGAGCAGGCCCAATGAACCAGTGTTTTAATAGTTCCCGCCTTTTGACTGGGATAGTGATGAGATCCAGAATAACAGTGGACCAAGCACTGATCCTTGTGGTACATCACTAATTACTTTAAATCTTGCAGACTCACATCCCCCGAATACCACTTTTTGATATCTGTCAGTCAGCCATCCTCTTATCCATGCTAATATTCTATAACCCAAACCCATTTTCTCCAATTTATGCAGCAGTCTGCCATGCTGTATTCTGTCAAAAATACACCTGCATTTCTTCATCTAGTGAAGAGGTAACAGTGAGCTCAGTGTTGTGTACACCAGGTTGGTAGCTTTTAACAAAATGGACACTCATTAACTGAACAACCTCTTCTGCATCTAACCCTCACATCATCAGGATTTAGAAAAGTTAATTCTTTCATATTCATTCTTTCTTTTACTTGCAGCATATCGATAGAATTCTTGTGGGCTGTCTTTAGCACGCAGAGCCAGTTTCTTTTCATACTCAGAATTAGCTTTCTGTACAACAGTTGCGACTATTCTAGCCTGCTGCTTATAACGTTCATAACAGACGCCATCCTTATGCACACGGTATTCCTTCCACATCATCCTTTTCTTACGAATCTCTCAATAAACGCATTTTCATTCTTCTCATGAGATTCTACTGCTACCCATTCAATATTTGGATAATTGAAGTTTCCCATCATGATTACTCTTTTTGCGCTCATTGTTTCTATTTGGCAATGAATTTCTTCATCACTAGCAACCGAACCACCAGGTGTGTAACAACACTCCACTATGTAATTAGTCTTGTTAGATTCCACCTCACACCAGATGGCTTCAAACTCACTGCCACATGAAATATTGTTAGTAGTAGTACTACAATCATAGGTCTCAACTCTAACTGGATCCAAGTCACCCGATATCATTAGCAGCACGCCCCCCCCTCTCTATCCTCCCTAAAAATACCCTTGACACTCGCCAATTAGTAGGCCTGATTCTGATAGCCAGGTCTCACTAATACCTACAATCTGAGGTTGCAACATAATGACTAAGGCAACAAGCTCTATCCCTTTTTTTCTGATACTGCTAGCATTCGTGTACAGACATAATAATCTACTCTCCAACCACAGATCCAAGACCCTAGTCTGGCAACTTGCCAAGAAGAGTCAATTCATGTTGAAAGGAAATAAGCTGATGTACAAATTGGTCACCAACACACAAAATCACGTGCTTTATACGTAAAATTTTCCAACTGTTATACAAGCAAAATAGTTACTTCTTTAAAACCTAGAATGTTCATAGAAGAAACGTTAATTTTCCGACGTGTAATAATAAACAATTCATCCCACAAGACGGATTGATTACCCTATTATCGGAATGGATTCTCTTTCTTCTGGCATGTGCAGAAGTGTCGAAGGGTATATCTGTGGATGTACAGTACCTGTTTGTTCTTTAGTATTGCCTTGTCTCCAGTCTGCCTGACACAGTTGGAAAACTTGCAGATCTCTATTATACTCTGCCTTACACAAGTAGATAATCTTTGCACAATATGATAGGTCAGAACTGGATGACCACAAACCCGAAATCGTTCTCTCCTCGTCAACATTTCCACGACAAAGCCCATTTCCATTATTAACACAGTTATATAACATTGTTGCTCTTACACTCACATTCACCATTCCTCCATTTATAATTTAGTTTCCCTGACTATGTGTGTTAGGTCTCATACCAGTTATTAGTTTTTCTAGACTCCTGATATCAAACACATTCAGGTGTATGCTGTCCCTCTTATACAACCCAATCTTCCCTCAAACTCACTCCACACATTCCAAAACTCATATCCATTCTTTCTACATAGCCTATGCATTGAATCGTTGCCATCATAGCCCTTCTTCTTAATTAATTTTTATCATAGCGAGGTAAAATATTAACAATTTTCACTTTCTCACTCTTCATTCTCGCCTCTTCAAAACAACCCTTTCATGTCCTCTCTTACTGAACTTATCACCAGTTAAATCATTCGTACCTACCACAACTACAATTTCGTTTACTTTTCTTTTCTGTTTTGGAATTGATTCCTTTATATTCTCAATTTTTGCTCCAGGAAAACTCAATGTTATAACTCGCTCATCTATAGTATGTTTTATTATAGAGTCACCATACCAAATAACTTCTTTCTTTTTACTAACAATTTTTGTTAGTAAAAAGAAATCACTTACCTGATTTCTGTTATTTTCTAACTTACCTGTTTCCTTGCTTTGTTGTTACTTATTTTCCTGTTTAATTTTCTTTTTCTCCCTCTGTTCATTTAAACGTTTCTTGACTTTTTGCAATTACACATCGTCTCTCTGATGATCTGCTTCAACTTCGCTATTTTGGAGGTTAATTCATTTTCATTAACCTCCTCAATAACCTCATTAGCAGGGCTAACCTTTTTGTTCTCGCCTGCTGCCGCTTTTTTTAGCATTATATTTCTTGCCCTTTTTTGGTGCCATTTCAAACATATACTAAATATTGAAATATCTAGTAAAAATATGTGATAAACTACTAAATACACTAAAATCTACACTAGTATACTACAAAATACTAATTTTCTAAGGTAAAACACAATAAAAACAGACAAAAATCCATTTATAAATAATCCAATAAAATCAAATAAAAAATCCAATTATAATAATAATGTGTTCAAAAATTATGTCTACATATAATCATGAAATTGAGTTAAAAGTAACACTGATAATTTATGTGTTCCCTAATTTCTATTTTCCTCATGATGACCACAGTCATGTTTTAATTTCTTTTTTAATGCCCCCTCCCCCCTCATAACATGTAACTTGTTTAGAATTTGTTCATACTATCTTGAGCAGCTTATGAGGAATTATCCAAGCTTATTTAATTAATAGATAGCATTCCAAGTTGCATAAACTCGTGGTGAAGTAAGATCTGAGGAATAGATTTTTTATATGGAAAACTATGAGTGAATGAAACACACTACCAGAACATGCTGTGAATAAAAGTGTTAAGAATTTTATGGTGCAATATGGTAAATATGTTGTCAGTTAAATGAACCTCCCACAATGAGTCTGAAGACTCCATGAAGGGCGTTATAATAATAACTTTTTATAGAAATGGCATCAGTAATCTTCCTTTAGAAGATAATAGTCAAACCTACTCAAACTCTGTGATTGCCTCAATTTTATCTTGAGGCAATCACAGAGTTTGAGTAGGTATTAATCTGTAGTTTGTGGAGGCATGGATGCAAAGTGTCCAGTAAAATTGCAATACCATTGATATTCCACTGAAATATCAATATCAATGTTTCAATATCAAGCACCTTACAATTTATAAGATGGTTGATATATTTCATCTATTGGGTTGGCAAATAAGTTCGTTCGGTTTATGTGTTAGTACAAGTTTATGCCGCTTCGTCTGTCGCTATTGTTGCACTACTGCGCAACGTTGTGCAGTTGAAAGGCGACATTTCATATAACCTTTCAGTGAATTTTCATTAGGCCTACTTCAGTTGCATGTGTGTAACATATTTTTAGAAATGGAAAGAAATAACATACATTACCTGCATATTTTCCTTTTTTATTTCAAAAAAGGCAAATGAGCTGCAGAGGCCCATAAAAAAATATGCAGCGTATATGGAGATGTTGCCTTAACAGAACATGTATGCCAAAAGTAGTTTGCCAAATTCTATTCTGGAGATTTAGATGCCAGTGATGCGCCTCACACCGGTCGCCCGACCGAGGTTGATTTGAGTGTTGTGAAGGATATCGTCTGTCACAAACAGTGCGGGAGATTGCTGCAGTACTGAACATATCCCATACAAGCATTGAAAACCATTTACACAAGCTGGGATATGTTTCAAAACTCAATGCTTGGGTGGCGCATGAATTGAATGAGGCCAATATGACTGCTCGCATATCCATCTGTGATTTGCTTGAACGTTGCCAAGAAAATGACCCATTTTTGAAGTGGATGATTACAGGAGATGAAAAATGGTCATGTATGATAACGTGGTACATAAAAGATCATGGGGTCACAAGAGTGAACCGCCGCAAACAACCTCGAAAGCGGGATTGCACCCAAAGAAGCCCATGCTTTCTGTGTGGTGGGATTATAACGGTGTTTTCAACTACGAGGTGTTACCGTCAGGCAGAACGATTGATTCAACTGTCTACTGCTTACAGTTAATGTGACTGGCCCATGCAATTAGCACAAAACGTCCTGAATCGGCAAATTGGAAAGGAGTTGTCTTTTACCCCGACAACACCAGACCCCATACATCATTAACAACCCAGAGTAAACTGTTACATCTTGGCTGGGATGTTTTACCACATCCTCCGTATTCACCGGACCTGGCACCTTCCGATTACCACTTATTCCGATCGTTGCAGAATTCTCTGAACGCGAAAACCTTCACTAATGAGGAGGCTGTCAAAAGACACCTGGATCAGTTTTTTGCCAGTAAACCTCAGGAGTTTTATGAATGCAGCATAATGAAGTTGGTGGACAGATGGCAAGAGGTTATTGATAAAGAGGGTCAATATATAACTGACTAGTATGTATTATATATATTAAATAAAATGTGTTTCGTTCCACTCTGAAAAACCGAACTAACTTATTTGCCTACCCAATACATGGACATTTGGATGGTTAAATGCTAATATACTAAGTTTAAAGCATTCATGGTGGGAATTTCGTTTCAAAAACAATAATAAAAATGTTCATTTTCATAGAATAAATGTCTCTTCCTTTTTAGTCATCCTCTTTTACTGCTTTTCTTTGGCAAAATCTAAAAGGAATCTAAAGGAAGAACAATAATTCTTTCATAAGCATATATCAGGGTATGGGCAAAGCCAAGTTAAAAACTAGGTTGACAGAACTTGTTTTACTTTTGAAGAAAAACCCTGATCTTAAAAATTTAATAAAATAATTCATTTATAAGCTTTCAGAAAGTTTACCTTTGTTTTCGTGGTGGTGATTTACTTTGAATAGCTACAAAACCCAGAGTCTGCAAGTACTGAATGTATTCTTGCATATAATTAGAACAAACTGCTGAATGCCAAGCTTCTTCTGAAGCATTTCTTCTTGGTTTAGGAGAAACTTGTCCAGTAATCATAGAAGTCTGGAAACCACTTCCACTAGTTCTCCGTGACCTTGATCCACCACCACTTGCAGAAGAACTGGCACTAGCAGTCAGATCATTGCTTTTTAGACTATTTCCTGAACTATGTCTTGAACGCTGGAAGAAAAAAAAAGACATCTCCATGAAATAGGAAAGTACTTGGATTAATTTCAAAATAAAAGACATTAATAAACTTAATCATTAAGGGAAGGATATTTACATCTATTAGTGGACTCCCTCAAATTAGGAGAGCATAAAGAGGGAGTAGCAACAAATTTTTTTCCAGTGGGAAGTTCAGTAAATTATATTTAATGAGAAATTCTTGTTTTTGTTCTTTTTTCCAAGCATGAGCAAATGTGAAGTCAACTGCTTTGTATACAAGCAGCCTTGCTGCAATGTTATTACACATTTTGAAAACAAGAACCTAATTTTTTGTTAAGTATGATTTACTTACTTTCTGGGGGGGTAACTTGCCATACCTATCTCCAATGTCTGATTTCGAGTACTGTAATAATCAGTTTCTTATTTTTAGTAAAAAAAAGGTGCCAGTACTCATTCTCTGCTAGCAGGAAAAAATGTTAATTAAAAGGATACAATTATTCAACGATCTTTTTACGGCATAGTGTGATTACATTGTTGGAATAAGAACAGTAAATTAAAAATATGGCACAGAGTTTATTAATCATAAATGTATTGTACAAGTATATAAAAAATAAGTAAAATGTATATAATAATTTTTAATAAAAATTTTATGCAGTAAATGGAAAAAAGTTATATATAATGTTGTTGATGCAGGGTCATACCAACTGTTAATGCTGTGCATGAAAGTTCTCACTGTCATATATCTTAACAAGAGACATACTGAAAAATGTAACGTTTATTAAATAATTAAGCTTATTTGCATGCAGTAAATGTGTAAAAAATTACTGAATATAAAATTTTCTAAATATACTGTATACATATATATGTAACTGTTAATAAAGGTGCAGGTTACATATGTTTTTTTTTTTTGGGAATGGTGTACCATTCCCCAAAAAAAGCACTGGTAATAATACAGTGATGCATTATTTTACTACTTGCCACTAAGTTAATTAACTCTTAGTGTCTCTCACTGATGAGAGGTAACTTATCCTAAGTGTGCAGTAAGTTCTTACTGGTCAGTGGTGACTCCAACTGATGAGGAAGCATACCCTAAGAGTAAGAACAGGCCACTAGCTAGAGGGGAAATGCCTGACACTCTAGTGGACTCCTGCTAAATAGGACCAAAGTTGGGTGTGTGGTTGATTGTTGCCTGCTACTGTATACAGTCAAAGTGTGGCATAGTGCTGTTTCTGGTGGAACCAATAAAAAGGAAGGCCCAGCATCCTGTAGTGATGCAGGTTTAGAGCAATGACAGAATTATCTTTTTTGGATCACTCATAGTTTTTGGATCCTGCAGGACCTTAAACAATTTGTATTAACCTAAGAGTGGAGTAGATGACAGCCAAGTTTCAGCAGTGTTTTGTGCAGAACCAAAGCAAGTATCTTGGAATGACCCTGGCTTAGAGTGATGAAATTTAGAATAAACATTTTCGATATTTACAGCTAATTTTTGGGAATCCTCCATACCTTTTTCACTGTTATGGCTCATGTTTCTCTCTCTTGTTATATTTTATTATATTTTATTTATTACTCCTCCTACTCTTTAGTTCCCTATTTTGTATTATCTTTATTTTGCTCCTAAGTTGACTGTGCTATTGTTATATCTCTTATCTAGCCCTTGTTACATCTTGTACTTTCTTTTTATTCTTTATTTACTACTATTATTATCCTATATTTCTGCGTACCAGAAATTTTGTTTCCAACAAATTTGTTTTAGAACGACTGCACCAGCCTGTAACTAATTCCTGATACTTATTTGATTATCTTGGTAACATTAGTTAACATAGGGATCACGTGGTGAGCAGTCGTGACTCCCCTCTCTACCTTGCATGAAATGTTCCTCCTCACTCACACAGATCCGAATGTTCTTTATAAGTGGTAGGTCAGTCTCAAAACAACAGAACTTGTAAACTTTGGTTTAAAAGAATACGTTTATTATAGCACAAGAAAAGATACACATTCGATTAGACATTCTAAATATACTTGAAATAATAACTCCATTACTAAATTACCCACCTGTTCAGAATTGAAAGTCTGAATCCCCTCCTTTTTAGATTAAGTGATCCAAAATTTCATTCTCTAAGCTTAAGTATTTCAACTAGATATCTCTGCATTACAATTAAGCTCAAACTTGATCCATCTTTACAGAATTAATCAATACTCATTCCCTATGTACAATTGTAAGTAAGGTTTACACATGGCATATCAAATTCACACTATTTTAAACTCTAACATGGAAGACAAAGTTCAACTCTGTAAAGTTTCTATTCCCCACACTTTAAGTGTAAGTCAGGCTAACATTCAATACTACAGCTATCAGCTTCTTCCTAACAAACTGTTCAAAAGTTATGTTCCCTTTTTTGCACAATTTTAGAATAGCACGAGTCTTCTGACACAGACAATTAGTCCAACACAGTCACTGAGGCACTACGAGCAAACAAATGCATGGAACTCTTCAAATCCTTGTCCCCCTTTTTTTCTTTACATTTACAATTATATAAGATAGATAAAAGGGTTGTACTTTACCATCATATCTTTACTAATGGGGTTTCCGTGACTTCCCCACGCTTTCATTTCGGATATGGCAAGACTTCCGTATTCATTAGCCACTTGCTTCTATGGCTGCTGCGACTTACTTATTTCTTCTTCGAAGGTTGTCCTTCGCTGTCTTTACATTGGTGTGGTTTACCAATGGCTCCTTATTGAAAATCTGGTGTCATTCCACAGGTAGCTTTGTTCATCTCGGTTATAACAGCAACTGGGAGATAGTTGCTGGTTACCGGCGACAAGCTTCCGCGGCCATCCAGGCTCGAACGGGAACACAGGAACAGAAAAAACAACAGAGCATTTGAACTGCGCGCCGCTCCTTATATCTTCCTCGCGAGCGCCCTCTCTCATTGTCTACGTCATACACTTAGCTATAGCCATTGGTTACTTTAACTCTGAACTGTATAAATGGTTCTAAAACACAGTTTTCCTTAGCTTATTTTACAACAATAATTTTAGTCAAGTTGACATACCTTTGGATCATAACATGTTCGGTACTCCCTCAGCCCTGTTCTTGGAAGTATAAGCATGTCCTTTCCTTAAGTTTCTATTCTCTCATGCTGGGTCAGAAACAAATGACCTACGGATAGTAGGTCAGTTATTTCCGACACAACATCACTCAATAAAGGTCAAAACTAATTTGAGTCCCATAATACTGTGTAATATGAATGCCTTGAGAATGTGGAGTGTGCTCTTCACAATTATACATTAGGATAACTGGACATGATGTCAACTGCTTGGAATATAAACAGTCTTGTTGAAATAAGCCTTGTTTCACTGGGGGCAAAAATGAAAGATTATGACAAATGTAATTGAAAAAAGAAAAGAGATGGTAGTTCTTGTAGGAATTAATAATTTAAGTAATGTTAAATATAGTATGCAAGAAGATAGGAAAGGTCTGTTGGAGGAAGTGAGAAAGAAATGTGAGAGAGAGAGTAAAAATTGTAGGTTTGATACCTGGATACAACAGTCAGTTTGTTTCGATTTTTATGGCGCAAAGACATCAAAGGTCATACTGTGCCATAACACAGGTTACAGTAGTACGTACAGTAAACGGTTAGTAGGACAATCACAAACATCCATTTCCCCTGGCGGGATTGAAACCCGCAGCCTCTTGGTTGGAGAGTGGATATGCTAACCATTCGGCCAACCAGATACAACACAGTACCAAGTTAAGGAGGAGAGTAATGATAGCAAATGATTCAGTGCACAGTTCTACGGTCTCTGTAGAAGAAATGGATGTGAGTTTTTAGATGTGTGGAGTGTATCTGATTCTATAACTATAGAATAATGCATATGCCACAGTAAATAACTTTTTTATTGTGTAGATATTTTGAAGAATTGGAAATCAGTCTGAAAGAAACAAGAAATGGAAATTCACCTGGAGAAGATAAGTTAGGTTCAGAATTATATAAATATGCAGGAAAAAGGTTAAAAAAGAAAGACTATTATTTTTAAATAAAAATCTATTCAACTAGTAATCCCCCCCCCCCCCCCCAATAGAATGGAAAAGAGCAATTGTGATCCCTATCTTTAAAAAAGGTAGTAGAGATGACCCTAAAAACTATAGAGGTATAAGTATACTAAATTGCTGTTACAAAATATATAGCAGAATTTAAAATAACAAACTAATAAAAAATTCTGAAAACTTTATTTTAGACTTACAAAAAAGTGGATAGAATGGATTTAGAAAAGGACGTTCATGTATAGACCCGGCCTTTTGCCTAAAATTAATAATAGAGAAAAGAAGATAATACAATTTAGAAACACATATTACATTTATTGACTCTGAAAAAGCATTTGACAAAGTGAAAAGAAGCATTTTATTTAACATATTAAAAGAAAGACAAATACCAAATAATATTCTAAAAGCTATCATATATATGAAATACGAATATATGAAAATAATCAAATACAACATTAAATCATGAGCTATCATATGTGAGAGAGATAAACCAAGGAGTCTGACAGGGATGTCCCCTTTCAACTCTTTTTAATATTTATCAAAATGAAATAATGAAATTGAACAAAAATTTCCATCAAGGTATTAACCTTTCTCCTACTGTGAACTTAAACACTCTCCTCTTTGCTAATGACCAAATAATAATTACAAATTCTGAAGATAACTTACATGAAAAGGAAAAAGATATAAACTTCAAAATTGCAAAATATTTAAAAATAACAGGTGTAATTAACTCTACACTTAAACCAAACCTAGTACAAAAACAAACCAGACTAAAAGTATACAATAGATTAGCCCTACCAGTCCTATTATATGGAAGTGAAATCTGGATAATAAAACAAAAAGACGAAGATTAATAACAGCTGAAAAGAAGTTTATGAGAAAAACTGCAAAGTGTACTCTATTTGATCACAAAAGAAATGAAGAATATGAAAGAATTAAACCAGGAATCAGTAATAGAAAAAATTAAAAAAATATAAACATAAATGGATGGAACACGTTCAAAGAATGAAAACAGAAAGATTACCAAAACAAGCTCTAAAGTACAAGCCATTAGGAAAAAGAAAACCAGGACATCCTCTTAAGAGATTCAACGATGACTTCTAAGGCCGAACAGGCCACTCTACGCCTAAATCCTTGACAGGCAAGATGATGTTGGATATTTTGTCTTATATATAATAAGACATCATCAGTACAACTAAGGAGCCTCTCTAGCTCAGTCAGTATAGACAAAGCTCTCTGGTCAAAGACTGGGTTCAATTCCCATTCAAGACGTGAGGAACCTTTATCTGGTCTCCTTCGACTAAAGTGAGTTAGCTGGTCTCATACGGAGGTAGGGTTTTTTTTTGCCTGGAAACTCTATTTTTTCATCCCCTGGAACAGGCAAACCAGGGCGTGAAAACATGCATCTACAGACATAGGACACGCGGGAGGCATAGGACCAACCATCTTGTCCTTGAGACAATTGCAAGAATAAAAAACCTCGACACTGTAAAAGATAGCAGAAGAGGAGGCTTAAGAAAGAAAAGCAAGGGTCTAAAATCAGATGCGCAATTGTTTGCCAATGATGCGAAGACAGGCAGGGCAATCAGGTATACTACTGATATTCAGCACTTACAAAATGATTTGAATAAGCTGCTTCTTGTTTCTTTTATAATTGTCTGATTGATTAGCAGACATCCTAAACAGAAATACTGATATTTCTTTTATAGGCTAATACACTATATATGTCAGAAATTTCTTAATTTATAACAATCACAACTTCAGTTTTATTATCAACAAATTATATATTATCTGATACAATTATCTTGAAAAGAAAGAACAATTTAAATTAAAAAAAAAGTGCAGAAATGTTACATAGGCATAAAACTTTCTTTTTTTTGAAGGAAGGGAAGGAAAAGAGACCTATATACGTTTTAACTGGAGATCTTTCAGAATACAATTTATTTTCAAAACTGTTCATAACTGAAAACACAAATCATTTGGGAGCACACACTTATAATTTTTAGTATAAAACAGTAGTAAAATTATAGCAACATCAAAAGTGCCACATATCTTAAGCAGCAGCAAATGTTTTTTTTTCTTTCCCAAAATATGCCATTAATTGCAACGATGAATGATATCTTCTTCATACTGCTAGAAAATACCAAATTATGGTAATAAGAATAAAAATATATATATATGCAGTATTTTCTTTTTCATGGAGTGATCATTTCAGATCTTTTGTTTTTTAAAAAAGAAAGTGCACAAGATTATTTTATCACTATTTTTGCTATCTGAACATCAAAAATAACTATAAGAATGACATAATAATTGACACTAACATTAATAATTGTTAATAAATATTACTTTAGTTGCATGTTATGCAGAGAATTAGCTAAGAGGGGAGGGGGCTGAAAAGTTATGATAAATAACTAGAACAAAAAATGATATTAAAGCAACTGATATTATTATTATTACTTGACACCTCCAGCGAGTCCAAAGACTCATTGTGGGAGGGCACCTACTCCACAACTCAATCCACCAACTACAATGAACCGCAACTACACCAACACCATCTACCGCCCACCACTACTACTACTACTAGTATTTTCATAGCCAATCCCAAACACCCATGCCTACAGCAGGATTCGAACCCGCAGCCTTTTTGCTGGAGAGTGGATACGCTAAGCACTCGGCCAACCAGGCCGATAGTTACCGGATGAGTAGCCAAGTTTAAAACTGGATATTCTGAGACAACAGATGACCCAAGCCAGGAAGACTTTCCGCAGCAATCACACCTGAACACATCGATAAAGTGCATGCCATGATCCTTGATGACAGATGAATACCAGCCAAAAACATTGCAAAGACTCTGGGGATATCCAGGAAATGAGTTGCAGTCATTATCCACCAACATTTGAACATGCAGAAGCTCTCAGTGAAGTGGATCCCCAAATGTTTGAATGCTGACCAAAAGAGAAAATGTATGCTGTCATCTCACGGGATTTTGGGTCATTATGAGAAATCAGGTGCAAATATTTTGGCTCATATAGTGACTGTTGATGAAACATGGCCTCATCACTATGTGGATGTATAATCCTTACCAAATACATAAAAAAAAAAAAGGTGAAACTGTTATTACAGTAGTAATTTATTCAACAGCTCTAAAGGAATTGAAGGAATAGAATGGCTTTCATTGAGCTAAGGCAGACATTGGTTTTTCAATGTCTACCTCACCCACCCTATTTACCAGACCTGGCCTCATCTGAGTATTTCCTATTTCCAAATTTAAAGAAACACTTCAAAGGAACAAAATTTACCACAGATGAAGTTTTATCTGCAGCTCAGGGCTGGTTTGTGCAACAAGGGAAAGACTTTTTTTTTCTCAGAGGATTGCAAATGATGCAGCAGCATTGTAATAAGTGTATAACACTTCATGGGAAATCAGCAACAACGCAAGAACGATTGGTTGGTTTAGCAATTGTATTGATAGAGGTAGACATAGCTTATAATTTAAATTTAGAAGAGCTTATACAGTTTTATTTGAATATCCCCATATCCCCATAGAGCAAACATTTAATTAATATTATTATGTAATCGTTTTGCATTAATGTTTCTCTTGTAATAAAAACAAAATAGCAATTGGAGATTTTCTTATATTTTTGTCTTATAATCTATCAGGGGCAATATCTAATTGTCTGTCTCAAGAAGCGATCTAATCTGATGACAGCCCTGTTCACTCTCTAACCAACAAGTCACAGATTCAAATCCACCATAGGTATTGATGTTTATTATTGACAAGGTGGGAGATGAATTTCATTGCCTGGTGTGAGACCACCATCCTTCTTATTATTAGACGCCTTAAGTGGCTTGAAAAAGTTCCATGTTTGGTTTCTAGAGCAGGATTTCTAATCAATGTAAAAAAGAAATAAAAATGCAAAAAAAAAAAAAAAGAAAAAAAAAAGAAGATTCCTTTATTTTGTCCTGCCATTAACAATAAACTGTAATTATATAATAATAGGACTAGAAATATGAATTTTATATTTATAGAAATATATAAAAAATATAAAGGAAACTAAAGACCTGACAGTAAAAAGAAGAAACATGAAACAAGATGCACATGGTGTAAGAAACACAGAACATACTGAACTTTGCAAAAAATCAGAAAAAGATAAGAGAGGATACAAGACATTTTAATACAAAAATGATAAGAACAGCAATAGAAAATGACAACCGCATAAAGAAAACTTCTTGATAATGTAGGTAATCTTTACATGAAAGATGTAAAAGATGAAAATGGAATACTGATTATAAACAGAACAAACATGTTGGAGATTATAGCTAAATTTTATCAAGAATTACATACAAATAAAGGGAAAATAACAGAGAACAACAATAGAGAAAATGATATTGAAAACTGTAATGAATATTTGATCAAAGAGGATGAAGTAAGATATGCGTTTACAAAAGTGAAAAATGGAAAGCCACCTGGACTTGATGTAATACTAATAGAAATGTTAAAAAAAAATGGAGATTTCTTGCACATCAAACTAGAAGAATTGTATACTGAGTGTTTAAGAACAGGAAGAACCCCTAAAGTTGGAATATTGGAAAAATCATCCTTCTATATAAAAATGACGATAAAACTGACATAAGAAATTATAAACCTATAACTCTTCTACCAGTCCTCATAAGCTGTTTACAAATATTATAGATAGCAGAAGAAATAATATATTAAATTTTCATCAACCAAAAGAACAGGCAGATTGCAGGACATCCTTCTCAACTTTAGATTGTTTACAAGTTAAATTAAGTAGTGGAAAAAACAAAAGAATATAATATACTAATTCCCTTGGCTTTCACATAATTATGAAAATGCCTTAGACTCAATAAACCTATGTAAAATGCTCGAAGCTTTAAAACATACAGGAATAGATGAGATTTATATTAGCATATATTAACTCATATATATGAGGGAGGTTCATCAGTAATAAATTTAAATGAAAAGAAAGAGAAATAATCAGAAAGGGAGACTATCTCACCAAAATTATTTGCTACAGTCCTTGAATATGCTATGAGAAAATTAAACTGGGAGAAAAGAGGACTAAATACTGATGGAGAATACTTAAGCAACTATGATTCTCAGATGATATCATTCTAACAACATCACCAAAAGAACTACAACACATGATTATTGAATGAAGTCAGTCTGGATATAGGCCTACAAAAAGATTGGATATTCCAAAAATAATGTGTAGTGGGAATGCTTCAGAACAAAAACAAGCTGAAATAAATCAAAGACAGATTGAAACAGTGAATTCATACAAATATCTAGGACAAATCATTACAAACAACAATAAACTCAATAATGAAATTTCAGCTAGAATAACAGCAGGATAGAAAGCTTTTAACCATTATAGAGAGATATTTAAAAGCACTTTACCAAACTGCCTGAAAAGAAAGACTTACTACCTGTGTGTGTGTGTGTGTGTGTGTGTGTGTGTGTGTGTGTGTGTGTGTGTGTGTGTGTGTGTGTGTGTGTTACTCCCAACAATGAACTATGGTAGTGAAACCTGGAATCTGACTAAAAAAAAAAAAAAACTAGAGAAACTGAAAACAACATAAAGAAACATGGAAGCAGTCATTTCGAATAACCCCTTTAGATAAAAATAATAATACTTGGATAAGGAAGCAGACAAAGGTAATGGACACTGCCTTAGTAATAAAAGGCAACAAATGAGAATGTCTGACAACAGATGGATAAAGAGGACAGAATGGACACCAAGAACTGCCTACTGGAAACCAGGTAGACCAATGGTAAGATTGGACGATGATATAACAAGATGTTATGGACGTTTATGGTGGAGAGTTGCACAAGCTGGTTAAAATGGAAGAAACATGGAGAAGCATTTGTCCAGGAGTGGACTGAAGCTGTTGTTAATAATGATACTGAAATATAGAAATACATATTGTATACATTTAGTCTATATCTCGATTTAAAATTACAGCTATACTGCATATACTGAAGAACAATGCAGCTACAAACACAAGTTAATCTGGTTAAGAGTTCTCCTCAGTGTGAAGGATTATCACAATCCTTTCCTTTAGAGTACACGGTGATCAGCATTAATTTTACACAAATTATGGACTCTACAACAGTGTTATAACTATTTTAATTTCCTGATGTCTCGACCTTCATATTATTATTATTACCCCAAGACCTCCTGGAGTCAAAGACTCATCTGGGAGGTCCTTTTATCACACACACAGCTCATCATACTGTGTCTTAAACACACTCAAACTCCTTGCAGACACCACAGTCTCAGGCAAGGTATTCCAATCATTCACAACTCTGCAAGGAAAAAACCTGTCTCTCAGTCGCCTACTCATACCCTCTTTATACAGTTTCCAGGGATGACCTCTGGTTCTCCGCTGATCTCCCACTATTCTCTGTAGAACTTCTCCAGCATTGATTCTATAACAACCCCTTACCAACTTGTAGGTCTCCATCATATCTCCCCCTCTTCCTCCTGTCCACCAGACTCAGCAAATTACATCTTCTCAATCTTTCCTCACACTCAACATTCCAGAGGTCAGAAACTACCTTAGTCAATCGCCTTTGGACTCTTTCCAACATCTCTTCATCCTTCTGAAAACCAGGTGACCAAATCTGGGCACAAGAGTCCATGTGTGGCCTAATCAAAGCCTTATACAATGGAACAACTACATCCCTACTTCTACACGACAGCGTCCTCCAAATCATTCCCAGAAGCCTTTGTGTTGTCTTCACAATTCTGGCTATGTGTCCCCTAAATTTTAGATCCTTATCTGCAATCACCCCCAGATCTCTTATTTCCTCCACCTCCAACAATATATCTTCACCAAGCATAAATTCTGCATCCCATCTTTGTTTTCCAAATTTTAAAATCTTACATTTTGCAACATTAAACTCACATCCCCATTTCCGTGCCTAATCACTCAATTTATTCAAGTCTTCTTGTAAGGCCACAACATCTTCACTACTCTTCATGGTTTGTCCCAACTTTGCATCATCTGCAAACAACTGAATATCTCCATCCAAATCTTCACCAATATCATTAATGGCCCTAAAACAAACCCCTGAGCACTCCACTAGTGACTTTCCTTTTCCTGGATATTGCCCCCCCCCCCCCCCATACACAACTTGTTGATACCTATCAGATAGCCAGTCTCCAATCCAACGCACTAATCTAATATCCAACCCCATCTGCTCTAGTTTGACTGTCAACTTATCATGAGGTATTCTATCAAAAGCCTTCACGAAATCCAAGTATATTACTGTGTATCCTTCTCCTCTGTCCAAGGAAGCAGTCACTTTATTGTAATAAGTAGATTATTAAAACATGACCTCCCTTTAGCAAATCCATGCTGTCCATCAAAGACAATACCATTGTTGTCAACTCAAGCACAACACCTGTCACACAGATAGGCCTATAGTTTGATGCTTGAGTTTGATCACCTCCTTTATGAAGTGGCACAATCTTGCCCTTCTTAGAAACTTGACTGAGTGCAAGACTCATATTAAAAAAATATGTCAAGGCAGGTGTCAACTACCTGGCACATTCTTTCAGAAAACGTGGTGATATATTATCAAGTCCCACAGCCTTATTAACATCTAATTTACTCAACTTCCCCATACACCTCTTGCTCACTTACAGTCAGTCTCTCCTCCCCATCATCTACTGCTCTCAATCTCTCCATGAAGGCACATTCACAAGATTGAAAGACCTTTATGAACTACTCATTAAGTATCTCCACCACACATTCCGCAACAGATGTCTTTATACCATTTTTTCCAATCAATGTCATCCTTCCATAATCATTCTTTCTTTTGCTGGCTACATATCGAAAGAACTCCTTAGTATTCTTTTTGGATTCATTAGTTAACTGCTGTTCATACCTCTCTTTAGCTACCCTCACCAACCAAGTCACCTTCCTTTCCTGGTCTTTGTAGACCGCATGGAATTGGTTATTTTCAGTTCTCTTATGCTGCCTCCACAATGCCCTTTTTCTCTGTATCGCATGTTTAATCTCTTTATTCATCCATCTCACACCTACCTTATTTAACCTTTTCACCCTTGGAATAGATTTAGACATTGCAACTACTAAACAGTTTTTGAAAATCCCCCAAGCTGCACTGATCTCTTTTCCAGCTAACTCCTCATTAAAGTGATCATCTGGAGTAAAAACAAATACATACAGAGACAAGCTAAATTACATTTCATACAGTATGCTGAAGAGACAATGATTTGATCAATGGTAGTTGTACTAGCCTGACCTCTAGTGAAAATAAAATTATTATAAATAAAATAAATTAACTACATCAAAGCTATATTCTGTTTAAGACAACATCCGAGAAACATTCTTCCATACAGGTAGTTTTGTAACAGTGAAAATGATTTCCTAATTTAACATGACAATTGTTATATCAGATTTAGGATCCTGGATTACATATAGTTCTATTTAAAATTAACTCATAGAGAGAAAGGTTAAGTGGGTATAATATGTGCCTTCCATATGCTTGGGATGTTCAGATCATCATTATTGTTAAGATTAGGGTGATTGATAACAATCTCACAGGCCTCCTTAAATTTATGTTCATACCATGTTTTGGTGTGATGTAAACAACCGGTGCTTTTCCAGTCAATTCTATGTAAAGTGTTCAAGGCATGATCAGAAAAACCAGCTTGGCCATAGTTATATTTAATGTATCGTTTATGTTCTTTTTTTCTGATAGGAATTGTGCATCCTGTTTCCCCTATATAAGGAAAATTACAGGTGCAATGGATATGATATACTTCAGGGTTGGCCAGTGGAGGATCCTTGAATGAGTCAAGTAAGTTCATTAATTTTTCACGAGGTTTAAAGGTGGCTTTAAGGTTGTATTTTTGTAGTATTCTGTTTATTTTGTCTGATATCCCTTTAATGTATGGAATGGTTAAAGTTTTATTGTAGTCTTGTTTATTTTTGTTTTTAAGTGAGGTCTTGTACAGAATTTTGTTGGTAGTATTTGGGCTGTAACCATTTTTTAGGAAGGCATTGCTGATAACTTTTAATTCATCTTTAAGTGCTTGTCCATTGGAGAAAATCTTCAAAGCCCTATTTTTTAATGACCCCTAGTTTTTGTGTTGGGTGGTGGTAGTGGTAGGAGTTTTTGTGTATATATTGGACAGTACGTGTCAGTTTCCAGTAAACAGTAAAGGAAGGACTGCCACAAGGAAGACGTGTGACAAGCGTATCTAGAAATGAAAGTGTGTTCTGCTTTTTCAATCTCGATTATGAATCGCATGCATTTGTGTTGTTTGTTTAGGTGGCTGAGGAATGTGTCTAGTGCGTGGCAGCCATGTGATCAGATAGCGAAAACATCGTCAATGTATCTAAGCCAGAATGTTCTATGTAAAAGTTAGCAATGGGGGGGGGGGGGAATAAATGGAGAAGCTACTTAAATCAGTCACCCCATGGCCCGAAGATATCGTTAAAAAATTAATGCCACACTACACTCGTTCCCCAAGAATTTATGGTCTACTGAAGATTCACAAACAAAACACACCACTCTGGCCAATAGTCGAAGGTATAGACAGTCCCAATTATCACCTAGCCAAGAAACTAGCGTCAACACTCAAGGAGTTGGTAGGTCATTCCCACTCCTATATTAAAAACACACAACACTTTGTAAACAAAATCAAAGACATCACACTGGAAAAAGATGATTTATCCATTTTGATGTCTCTGCCCTGTTCACAAATGTCCCAATCAATGACATAATCCTTCTATTACAGGACAAATTCCCTCCTGATATCACAGGGCTCTTTGTGCATGTACTACGTTCTGGTTATTTTGTGTGGCAAAACACTTTCTACCTACAAAAAGAAGGCACAGTCATGAGCTCACCATTATCTCCCCCCCCCCTTATTGTTAACTTTTACATGGAACATTTTGAGTAACATGTTTCTAGATTCCTCTCCTTTAAAACAGAAAGTCTGGCTTAGATATGGTGAAGATGATTCGCTATATGGCCCCATGGCTGCCAGACACTAGACAGTTTCCTCAGCAACCTAAACAAACAACGCAGACGCATACAATTCACAATCAAGATTGAAAAGCAGAACACACTTCTGTTTCTAGATACATTTGTCACACGTCTTCCTTCTGTAAGTCTTTCCTTCACTGTTTACCAGAAACATACTGGCCAATATATACACAAAAACTCCTACCACCACCACCCACCACAAAAACTAGGAGGTTATTAATACACTTAAAAACAGGACTTTGAAGATTTGCTGCAATGAACAAGCACTTAAAGACGAATTAAAAGTCATCAACAATATCTTCCTAAAAAATGGTTACAGCCAAAATACTATCAAACATTTTCTGTAAAAGACCTCACTTAAAAAAAAATAAACAAGACTACAATAAAACTGTAACCATTCCATACATTAAAGGGATATCAGACAAAATAAACAGAATACTACAAAAATACAACCTTAAAACCACCTTTAAACCTCCAGCAAAATTAAAGAACTTACTCAACTCATCCAAGGATCCAGGGTTGGTCATTGCACCTGTATGCCCTGTATAGGGGAAACAGGATGCACAATTCCTAGCAGAAAAAAAGGAACATAAACGACATTAAATATAATAACTATGGTCAAGCTGGTCTTTCTGATCATGCTCTGAATTCTATGTATGCATCATGCCACGATACATACATAGAATTGACTGGAAAACATGGTATGAACGTAAATTTAAGGAGGCCTGTGAGATTCTTATCACTCACCCTAATCTTAACAATAATGATGGTCTAAAAATCCCATAGATATGGAAGGCACATATTCTATCCACTTAACCTTTCTCCATAAGAGTTACCATACTTTTCCATGTATAAGACGAATCCTACTTTTTTGAACCCAAAATTAAGAAATCAATATTTTAAACATTAAAACAGAACATATTTGATATATATTTTTATATATTCAAAGTATATTTAGTAATTAGGTAATATTTTTAAGATACATACCAAGAAATTATGCATCACTCTCAGTTTCGAGCAAATTAAATTATGCATCAACCATTTCAATACAAAAGACAGAAACACACAGATAACTCATGCTACCTCACTCATGTGAGTCAACATGAGTTAGCTGTTGTATAGCACTGTTTGCAGATAGTTGGCTGAAAAATTGAAGTCTGATGTATGCAATGATCTGAAGATTTCCATATGTCACATAGAATCATATCCTTATTTAAGCTTGCCATGTGAAAAGATGACTGTAGTAGATTCCTTGATCTTGCTAGTGATGAGGATGTCCTCTTTGTAAAGCATAGCACTCTTGTTCCACTTAATGTGATGGTGTGTGTGTGGGGGAGGGGGGGAATGATACACTAAGCAAGAGTTGTCTTCTTTGTTGTTGCTGACATCACGTTTTTTTCTATCTTATCTCAAAACTTCTTGAAGTCTGGTCTATACATGAAAGGCTGCAAGAGTATGGAATTCTATAATATATACACCATGATATGTGTGTGTTTTGGTCTTTAGGAGAGCAAACTTCATATAGTCAGAATAGGTATGTCACTCTAATAATAGTAAACTTTCAGAAGACTAGCAATCTTTATAGAAAGTCCACCAATGTAAGGAAAGAAAACTAAGTCTCCATAGGATTTTGTAGGATATCAGGATTTTACTGTGCAGCAGGTTTGCAAAATAATAGTTTTCATATAAGTTTTTTTGAATATCCATCACAAACAAGTTGTTGGAGTAGAATTTGTAGTTTTCCATATTTCTTATTATGGAGACAGCCTCTTTTTTTAAGCATATGAATGATGCTTAGTTTTTGTGAAACACGGTGCAGAGAAGATGAATTGAGGTAATGATCAGAGTGAGTAGGTTTGCAACATAAACCGAGTATAAAGAACTTATCAGCAATTTTGGTAATTAAGACGTCCAGGAAGGTGTAGTCTTTCTTCACTTTCTAGTTCCAAAGTAAATTTAATTTTTTTGGTTGAATGAGTTAATAGAGTAAAAAGATTGTTAAATCAGCAGTACTATTTCCAGATGATGAAAATATCAATGTATCTCCACCAGACTGAAGTTTTAAGGTCTGTTGACATAAGAAAACGTTTTTCAAAATTTTCCATAAATAAATCAAGGTGGAGACAGGGGACTGTCCAAAGCAAGGATGGAAAGCTGTTCAAAAAACTTGTCCATTCCATCTGAAATAATTCACCTGGAGACAATGTTTGAATAGCTTGCAGATATTGGGAAGGGAACAATTCATCTATAAGTTAGGACTTCATCTATAGGTACACTGGTGAACAAGGAAATGATATCTAGACTAGCTAGGATATTTGATGGCATGATAGAAATTTCAGGTAGTTTTGGGACAAAGTGTGCAGACTTCTTTATGAAAGAGTTCATGTGTTGGATTTGGTTCTTTCATAGATTTGAAAAGCACCTGGATTTAAAAAAAATATGTAGGTGAATTCCATCCACTATTGGTTGTAAAAGTATACTGGCCTTGTGCATTTTTGGTATCCCATATAGCTGTGGGGTTAAAGGGTGCATAGATTTCAGTTTTTTCTTTAAATATGTAAGCCAAGTGAGTATGTTATGTAAAAGATTGGCGTGTCAATTATTGCACTTATTCTGTTGGAGCAAGTTTTTGGATCATAAAAGCAAAAACAGGAGTCAGCTCAAGGAAATGAGGAATAGAAAGTGCAGAAGCCATCCCATTTGGTACCACAGCAGATATAGAATTGATAGTTGCTGTGGTGAGAGAAGGAAACTTGGTTTAAGTTATGGTCCCAGTTAACAAAAGGAAGGCATGCTAACTTCTAGTGTATTTATCAGGAGAGTTGGTTAAAAAGAAATCAAAAATGTTGAGAGGATTATCAGGAATAATGGGAGGGCAGCTGAACACATGGTATCAAGCTACCCTGATTGTGGATAGGAGAGAACCATCAAAGTTATACTGTCTCTGGCAGAAGCAGTGAGTTGAGATACAAAATTGAGTACTTGATCTGATAGGTACTCTGTAGAGACTGAGCACAGAACACCTATCTATACCCAAGAGGCAGAAAACAGGGTATCCCTTAAACTTATCTTTCAACTGACATATGTGAGGTTGAAAGGTTAGTTTTTTTTGTTATATGTGAGTCTCAATAACTTTGCCTGTGTTGCAATTGAGGTAATTGGTCCAAGTCTTAAGAACCCCTAGTTTAACTCTGGAAGCGTCATATGACTCACATATTGTAAGAATGTCAAAAAAACAACAACAGAGTAATCTACAGAAAGAGCATTATTTACATTTGGAAGTTGTATTGAGTTCATTTTGTCAGCAAATAATGTAACACTTAAAACATTTCTGGGACCCCTTCTCTTGGAAAAAAGGAACAAAAGAAGCATATTCCAAACATATGTGGAAGAGTTTGTAAAAAAATAAATGTTTTTGATAACAAAAAAGGAGGTTCCCTCTTTATGACCAGAGCAATGTAGGTGTTTCAGTATACTAAACCTACAAAGCTGTGTCAGATATTTATCTAATTCAAAGAAAACTGACACTAAGTGCTTTTGTTTTAGGGAAGCATCTCTAATGAAAGCTTCCAGTTTTATGATTAAATGATTTAATCTTGAATTATTTATTTATTTATTTTTTTTTTTTTTTTTACAGAAATCAGACTATGTATTGGAAAAAATTTAGTAACCATAAAAGAGGAGAGTTAACCACAGGTTTTCTATAGTTACATATTTAGAGATTGGATATCACAGAAAAATGATCATGCCCCTGAATATTATCTGTTCACCATCTACTTCTCATTTAGACAATGGAAAGATAAATGGTGAAGTTATTTGTGAGTCTCAATTACCCAAAACTGGGTAAGCATGTGGAAGTGTTCTTTCCAATGTTTAGAAGATTTAGAAGGGAAAAATTATTGGCAAGAATGCATTCCACAACCCTTCCTCAGATATCAAGTGGAAGTGGTTAGTATTATGACCACTTAAATTCTTTCATAACAGATAAAAGGAATCCAATTAGGAATAGCAATTTAGGAGTGCACCCATACTCATTTTTTTCCTCTTTGATTTGCTTTAGCGAGAAGCACATTAAATCACAGGGTTCATAAATGATGTAATTGTGATTCATAGATATTAACACTTTTGTTAAAGTTCCCCCTTTAGATACTTTTTTATTGTCACATTCTCAGTGTTAAGGGGGGGGGGGGGGTTTCAACTAAATGGTGTTGCTGTTGTCACGACACACTCTCACCTCCTGATATGGAATATTCTGCAGTTTTGATATTTTGAATTGCCTTACATCTCTCCTCCTGATAGGTTCTTGAGTATCAAGAACCAAAATCATGCCATGCAGACCACTAGATCCCTTTTCTGAATGTTCAGGTTCACACTTCACTTGCTATCAAGCAAGTGAAAGCATTTACTCGAATTCAAATATTAACTTGAATTATTCGATGCTGAATAAGGACACAAATATTACTTTTTTTAATTTTATTTTAATCTATGGATAGTTTATATAAATAGCAACAGAAACAGTTGTTCTTTCAAGACAGTAATTAACTAGCCCATTAATTTCATCTTAAATTATGACCGTCACAATATAGAAGAATATCAATAAAATCTAGTAAAAATGGAAATGAAAGCCTTACTGATGACAGGGTGTGTTCTGGACAGGTTTTCTCATTTGAAATGGTACTAAAGAAAACTGGTGGGTCCAGTGCATGATCCCGAACTGGAGCAACCTTCCAACGCCAAGATGGACTAAATAAGATAGGTGTCAAACAGTAGTGACTAAGGCGAGCTACTTGCTTTACTAAGTGTAACAGTTTATCCTATAACAAATATAACAATTTCAAATTTTAATATTACTGGCAGAATAAACCAAAACTAAAAGAAACAAATATTTCAATATTTTAGTTACAAATTTAAAGAAATCCTCATATAGGAATAAATAAGTATGATATGTTTCATTTAAAATTCTAAATAAAAATTTAGGATCATGCTGTTAAAATCCTAGAAAAGCTTTCCCCAGAAGTATCTGCAAAGGCTTTGGGTTCAGCAACAACACATCCATTATGTTCCTGGATAGATATATCCTATCCTTCATTTTCAAGATCTTATCTCATACAACTTTTGCACTGGTTGTATATGATACAAGATGTAACTTGATTCCTGATTTTTTTTAAATGTCTTAACATATTGTACCATCATTTTGCATTGTGGTGGAAGCCAATAAGAATACAATTTAGTTGGCTAAATCTCAAATTGCAAGTCAATCCTTGTTCGTTCAGTATCTGAGCAGATACCTAAGAGGGTGCACCATGAGAAGGTGAGAATTAGATATTAGGTCAGAAGCCTCAGGTTGGTTTCTCTGCATTCTTTAAATAGCTATGTGAAGATTTTTTTCCAGTTATACAGCTTTTACATTAGTTATTCTTGATAAAATATATTCTAAATGTCTGGAGTAATTACTTTGAAAGACTGCTAAATGAAACAAGCAGTGTCAGCACAATGAAACAAGAATGCATATCTATACTATTATTATTATGTGACACCTCCAGGGAGTCCAAAGACTCATCGAGGGAGGACTCTACAACTCTCTGTCTCCACCAATTACAGCGAACCTCATCATCCACACCAACGCCATCTATTGCCCACTAGCACCACCACCACCACCACTAGTATTTTCAAAGACAATTACAAACATCCATGCCCACAGCGGGATTCGAACCTGCAGCTTTTTTGGCTGGAGAGCAGATACGCTAACCATTCATCCAACCAGGCCAGCAAATACTTGAAGTAAAAAAAATTCATGAAAAATCTGAAATGTGGAAAGACAGCCAGAGTAGATGAAATTCAATCAGAAATTCTCATTTATGGAGGTATAAAAGTTTTACAGAGGCTGCACTGCAATTAAGAAGGCATGGTTGGAGGGTCAAATTCCAGATGATTAGAGGAGTAGAGCTCACATAGCAAACATCTATAAAAAGAAAATAAAACTGAATGTGAGAATTACAGAGATATTTTCCTACTGAGTGTTCCTGGTAAAATTTATGCAAGTATACTTGAGAAATGGCTAAGAAAAATTGTGGAAGCGCAGCTTGGTGAAGAAAAACCTGGATTCAGTGCAAATAGAGGTTGTCAGGATCAGCTTTTCATTTAAGACAAACTGTTGAGAAATCTTGTAAATATTACAAGGATTGTAATATTTACAAGATTTCTTGTAAATATTACAATTGTGTATTACAACTGTAATTGTAAATATTACAATTACAAATATTAAATTGTGCATATGAAAAGGTGCCAAGAGGAAAGCTCTTCAAAATGCTACAGTTATACGGTGTAAATGGAACATTAATTTGAGCATATGTAGTCTCTAATTAGTTTTAAATAGTCCCTATTTAAGCTGTAAGTCAGCAGTTAGATTTGAAGGAGGTACAAGAAGATGGTTTGATGTTAAATCAAGTATGCAACAAAAGTGAACATTATCTCTGCATTAAATCTGATATCAAAATTGGTGATGTTAATCTTAGCTCTTTACTTTATGCAAATGATGTTATACTTCTGAATAAATCTAGTGCAAGTCTGCAAGATTCCCTGACTAAATTGAATAACTGTTGTAATAAATCTGGTATGAAAATCAGCAATTAAAAGACAAAGATAATGAAAATAGGCAGACACATTAAGAACTTCAACTGTATTTATTCTGAATGGTGAACCTATAGAGAAAGCAAAACATTTCAGCTATTTAGACACACTCTTTACTAAAGATGGTAAATTAAATATGGAAATAGACAAAGAATTAGTCAAGCTGGTATGGTAGGAAGTCAGCTGAATAAATTTATATAGAATAAGAAAGAAAATAGTAAAAACACTAAATTAGCCATATACGATACAGTGTTGAAACCAATTTTAACTTATGGATCTGAGAGCTGGGTAGAAATAAAACACTTGGTCATAGACTGGAGACCTCAGATGTATGAGCTCTGAGAAAGATCAGTGGAGTGAACAGATGGCATCAATGGTAGTATCACATTAAAAATGAGGATATTAGAAAAAGACTTGCCATTGTTAGCAGAACTAATCTCAGATGATACTGTCACTTAAACAGAATCAGAGAGAGGAAAGATTAGCAAAACAAGTGCTCTTTGCTAGATTGGCAGGAAAAAAGTCCCAGATGATGACTAAGATGGATTGATACAGTAAAAAGTGCCTTAGAAGAAAAATATAAGATATGATAATATTGAAGTCTTGATAGACAGCATATTCATTTGGAAGAAATTTGTTGATTGAGTGTTAGTAATGGTGTAACTTTTTCCTGTAGTACTATCATAATTATCCTCTACACACCCTGAGGGTACATTATCAGAAATGTGATGATGTCTTAACATAACATGCACTGGCACAAGTGATTCCACAGGTGTATTTTAAAGATATATATTCCATATTCTGTCCTGATTTTTTTTTGGTTGCTTGGCACCCTGGGTTTCATCATGGCTTTCAATAGCATGATAAGGTAAATGAAATTATGTTTTTTGGAAATGCAGTTGTTGCTGCCTAGACAATACTATCTGTATTATACACAACTGTTTCATTGACAGGTGATTGGGTGACTGTTTCAACATAAAATTTAACAAGATGGGAAGATATAAATATATAATCAGTCTAGTCAATTTTTCACATAGGCATCCATGAAGGAGAACATAGTTTCTGTGATGATATAGTGCAAATCATAGGAAAATGATTGCTTCCATATATGTTCTCTTTGACAGCCCAAATGAACATGGGTTAAATGGCAAGGGAGAAGACTATCAGATCTATTGCAGAATAATTGCAGACAGGCACATGGAAGGAAGTATTGCATTCATTATTAAGAATATGTTCAATGATACGGCCTCATCCATTTGTGTTGGCATTACCCAACAGTGTTGTGCCCATTAAAGCCACCCACAAGAAGTATGAGCTGAGGCACCTGCAATATAAGATTATGAAGGTCAATCTGATTTAACTCAGAATCCAGAAGTGAATAAATGAAACATACTATAATTAGAAATTCCACTGACAGATAAATGATTACTGCTTCCAGAGCAGTATTAACTGGATATGCTGGAAAAGAATACAGTTTCCCCACTAAGATCATAACTCCACTGTTGGCATTACCATCTCCAGTTTCATCCTTACAAATAATGATGAAATGCCTTAAGGAGGAAGTCCTCACTTAGTTTTAAATGTTTCCTATAGAGATTGGTTTGTGTTTCTGACTTTACAGACCTGTCTAATTTCTGAGTGATTGACGGCTTATGTTTATCAACTGATTCTGGGAAGTATGGATGGCCAGTGCCCATTTCTTTCTTCTGAAAAATGTTTAAGAAATCATTTTTTCTGGAGAAAGACACCATAATTTCAAAACAACTCATAATGGAATTTATGAGTTGTTTTACAAGTGAGACTGCAATAAATTAGACAACTAACTTATTGTGTTTTACAGTGCACCACTCATGATCGGATATACTGAAATTGCTGGTTGGCAAAATGGACATATATGTTTGAGTCACTTCTGATATTTTTTTTAATTGCCACCTGCTCAGCATAAGAGGATCTGAGGAACAGATGTGATTAGTTTCCTCTCTGTATCCTTTCATGTTTTTCTTTCTTTTTTTTTTTTTAATCTTTTCATCTTTGATATGCATGGGAGTAGGCTGGATGGTCTTCCTTATAGTTGATAAAGTTTTCTTTACAGAGCAAGATTTGTTATCATATTGATCAAAGGTCATTTCTGGTATCCATATTTTTGACATTTATTTATTGATGTATGATGATATGACAGCCGTGATGCGGACATGGGCAATGGCACTATCTTATAAAACCAATACAAAGCTATTGGTTATAATGCTTTTGTTTGTAAATTCTGCTGTTCTGCTGGCTGGTTTGCCTGGATGCATAACGAAAAACCTGATTTTCCAGAAGGAAGGATCCTACCCTCTCTGACCAGATAATTCACCTTCAACCAGAAAGCTCTGATAAAGGTTCCTAGCATCCTAGACAAGATTCAAACTCAGGTCTTTTCAACTAAAGGACTGTTAAAACCAACTGAACTGCAGAGGCTCTTTTCTGACACTAATCCACTAAGACTTAAAGCATCTTAGTGGATTAGGCATATACAGCCTAACAGGACAGATGAAATATCCTGCTTTATGTATGAAAAATACGGATGATGTTCATGGTCAGAATCAGGTGACCATCCCATGTATCAGGATGCACCTCATGCTTATTGTTTCTTGATCTTTAAGCTCTGGACAGATTGCCTTATCTAACATCAAAGTGATTCCATTCTGATATCACAACTCTTATATAGTTGAGTGCTATGAGTTGTTACTGTAAATAGTATTCTGCACCTTGATGTTGCTTTCATTAGTTTTAATAAGTGTTACTGACATCATGTTTCAACAAGAATATCACAAGAATGTAGCTTTTAACTATTTTGGGAAATGCTGCCAATCCTTGCAAACTCTTTTGAATAAAAAAGGGGTGACATCATTCCTGTTGCTTTTCTCCTGTCAAATGGATGATGAGAAACACTGGTACATTGATGATGTGTGTATCGAATGCATTTTTTTTTCTTGTTTCTATTATGAAATGACGTATCTATGGTATCCCTATTTGACTGGGCCTTGGGCTTCTTCATGTGGAAGGTATTTTTGTTCAGTGCCAGAATTTGCCCATCCATCCTAAGCAATAAATGTGTTCAGAAGGGGAATGTCCTTAGACTGTGGGTTAAGAAACTTACTGCAACACCACTGATCCTTGTAAGCAAGCCAATGCACTAGCCAACTGATTCTGATTAAGCCATCTGTGACCATTTGCCAGAGCAGGGGTGGGGAACCTTTTTAGTATCAAGGGCGAAAATTGCTAATTTAAAAACTTCCGAAGGCGACTGGCAAATTTAAACTCTTATATATAGTGTATGTAGTGTGCAATATATATATCAATAAGTAAATATGCAACATTCTCATCTGATATGGTATCTTTTAATTACAATTGTGTAGACATTTAATTATAACAATCAAGCAAAGGCTATATTTAATTTATTTAAAAAATATATTTATTTTAACTGAGAACTTTATTAAAGCAATAATAGCATAATAAATATTTCATGAAAGTTAATGAAGCTTACCTTTAATCTTAAGCTTTTTAGTGAAAAGGCTGAAACTCTTTTTTTGTGAAAGCTTAGAAATATTAGCCGCCCTTGATGAGACGGCTACTCGTAGTTCATTGGCGAGATTTTCGTCAATGAGTCTTGTACGAAGAGGATTTTTTGCCAGACTTAATTTTGAAAAAAATGCTTGCATTGATAAGTAGTAGAAAACTGAGAAGCTATTTTCAAGGCGTTATTTTTTAAAGAAGGGAATTTCTCAGAATCAATAGATTTGTAAAAGTCCAATATAGGCAGATTACTATATTTTGATCTCAAAGTGTTATCACACTGCAAATCAATCAACTCTAATTGCAAGGAATTGGAAGCTTCCTCAGAGTGTATATCAAAAGGTGTTTCAAATATTTGTAACTCAATTCTTTGATTTTTTATATCTTCAAATCTCCTTTGAAATTGATTCAAAACACTTTGACACTCATCAACATACTCACTTGTTGATTTTGGATTGTGTTCTTTTAATTTTGGAAAATGTGTAAAGCGGTTTTTTTTCAGTAGGGTAAGAAATAATTGAAGCATCGATTCAAAGCTCTTGATATGAGTGAGCAAAGAGTCATTAGTTGATTGGGGTCTTGTAATTTCAAATTTAGATTATTCAAATGACTAGTTATGTCTACTAAAAATGCTAAATCAGTTTGAAACTTTTCATCTTCCAATTCTTTAATGGGGGCACCTTTAATGTCGAAGAAAATTTTCATTTCGTAATCGCTTGAGCATTTGAGCTCTACTAAGCCACCTAACTTCACAATAGTACAATAGGTCCCCATATTCGGCTTCAAGATCTTGCAAAAATTCTTTGAATTCTCTGTTGTTCAATCCTTTACTTTTTATCAAATTAATGGCCTTTGTTACTACATTCATGACGCTGTTCATCTTGAGTAACTTTGCACATAGATTTTCAATATGAATGAAGCAGTGGCACACAATTAAAGTATTTGGGTTCAATTGACATTTCTTAAATTCATTCTTAATCAGAGCCACAAGCCCTTTTTTCACGACCTACCATGGATGGAGCACCATCTGTAGCGAGACCACTCAGTTTTTCATATGGTAAATCGAAATCCTTTAATGCTGAATTGACCATTTCAAATAAATCTTCCCCTTTAGTTGTCCCCTTCACTGATTTTAAAGCAAGAAATTCTTCTTGTATATTGAAATCTGTAGTTATTCCCCATATAAATATAGCCATTTGTGCAGTAATTGACAGATCAGTAGTCTCATTGATGGCTAATGAGTAAAACATAAATTCTGCTGAATCTACTTTCAAAGGAGTTTGGATGTCATCGGCAATATCTTTAATATTATTACGTGACACCTCCAGGAAGCCAAAGACTCGTAGAGAGAAGGCTTACCCTACAACTCTCTGTCTCCACCAACTACAACCAACTGCAACTACATCGACACCATCTACCGTCCACCACCACCACTAGTACTTTCACCAATAATCACAAACATCCATGCCCGTGGCGGAATTCAAACCCGCAGCCTTTTGGCTGGCGCGGATATGCTAACCACTCGGCCAACCAAGCCAGCATATGGTCAGAAATAGTTCTTTTCGATAGGCTAATCTTCTTAAACAAACTCAGTATTTCTGGACATAAAATCTCAACAGCAGTAAGGATGCAATCTTTCACAAACTCACCTTCATTATGGGTTTTAAGTTTTTAAGCAATTTGTTCACACAAAGCATAACTAGCTTGAGTTACAGATGGTCTTTCCTGAATAAGCTTTTTAAAAAGAGGTTGGCTTTTGATTATATTTTCTTTCAAAGTCACTATCTTGTCTAAATGTTCTGATCCTTTTAAATTTTCATATTTCTTATGCTTACTCAAATAATGTCGTTCAAGATTATATTTTTTGTAAACTGCAACATGTTCATTACAAATAAGACAAATGCACTTGTCATTAATTTCAATAAAGAAGTATAGTTCTGTCCATTTTTCACAAAATAGAGCACATTCACCATTTCTTTTATGCTTTTCACTACAACTTGTCATTTAAAAAAATAAATTGAATAAAGTTGTCAACTGGTTAATTACAAGGCACTCACAGTACTGCATGAGAAAAACAAAGTCAAAAGTCGATATGTTTTGACACACACGTGGGAAAATGTTATGGTGGTAATTGGGAAGCAACCAATCAGAGAAAGTCTGAACTTTCCCTGCGAGAAATGCTCCCGATTTCTTTTTATTTTAATGGCTGGTCTCGAATGATGGTTGCCAGACATATGATGATGATATTTTACGTAATATAGTTATTTTTGATTTTGAATATTCAATTATTTAAATTTAAATAAATTTGATTATAATAAATTTAAATTATTACAAAATTTTATTTACATGTACATACGAGTACATCAGCAAAGGGGCAAATTGAAATAGACTCGCGGGCAAGGGGTTCCCCACCCCTGGTCTAAAGTAATGCAAGAATACGAGCCCCTTTCTGGATGTCCATATATCACACAGCACAGTAAACATGAAACAGAGCACTGAATCTCAATGATGGCAGTCTATAAGAGAGGATAGCAAATAGGATGCAGGAGTAGAGAGTAGAATAAGGGAAGAAAGTGTAGAAAGGGTCAATACCTTCACTGAGTCCCCCTCTACCATGAACAGGCTCCCCCATGTGGATGACTGGGGATCATTCTGGGAGATATCTGCAGTTGAGTGGTAAATTAATCAATTCTCCTCTCAGCTGAATCTATTTCAATAACAGATTCAGCTGACAGGTAAATGACAACTGTCTGTATGCTTACAATGAAGGGGACTCAGTGAAAGGGAATATTGCTGCTTACATGGATGGCAAAACTCCATTGCAAAAGAACACAGTCTTATACTTCTGCTGGATGGCTTTGCTGTGGTCCACATTACATTGTAGGATAATTTCATTACTTATTTTGGTTGAATCAAAATAAGTCCACCTTTGTGGACTTATTTTGAATTTGGTGCTGCTAGAATGCAGAATATTAATCTTTGAATTTTCATATTTGGAGAATTGTGGAAGGCATCTCTTCCTTCTGAAAAATAAAATCCAAGACAAATATTCTGCTCCATTTAGGGCAATGAAGACTGATAGTTCCTCTTGGGGTAGAGATAATACTGATCCAAATGATTAGTCATCATCAAATTCCTGCCATGTACCCTCAAGGGGTGTACAGGATATGATAGTACTACATGAAAAAAATTACATCATTATTAATTTCCTATCTACAATTTTCCTCCAAATCAGTCTGTTACTTGTCAAGACTCCAACATTATCAGATCTTATATTTCTATCGTCTAAAGCATTTTGTACCGTATCAATTCACCTATATCTTGGTCTTCCTCTGGGTCGTTTTCCTGCCAACCTGGCAGAGAACACTTGTTTTGCTAATCTTTCGTCACACATTCTGTTTAAGTGACCATACCACCAAAGATTAGCTCTGCTAACGCATTCCTGGATGCTGACAATGTCAAGTTCTTTCCTAATATCCTCGTTTTTAATATGATATTGCCATTGATGCCATCTGTTCACGCCTCTAATCTTTCTCAGGACTCTCATATCTGTGGTCTCTAGTCTTTGGTCAAGTGTTTTACTTCTGACCCAGCTCTCAAATCCATAAGTTAAAACTGGTTTGAACACTGTCTTGTACACAGCTAATTTAGTGTTCCGACTGATTTCTCTCTTATTCCATATGAATTTATTCAATTGACTTCCCACCATACCAGCTTTGCTGATTCTGTTGTCTATTTGTATATTTAATTTACCATCTTCAGTAAAAATCGTGCCTAAATAGCTGAAATGTTTTACTTGTTCCACAGGTTCTCCATTCACAACACAGTTGACATTTTCAATGATTCTGCCTATTTTCATTGTCTTTGTCTTTTTATTGCTGACCTTCATACCATATCTATTACAACAGCTATTCAATTTAGTCAGAGAATCTTGCAGACTTGTAGCATATTTATTTAGAAGTATAACATCATCCGTATAAAGCAAAGAGCTGACATTAACATCTCCAATTTTGATATCATGTTTAATACCATTTTCCTTCATAATGTGATCCATATAGATAATGAATAACAGAGGAGATAATGTACATCCTTGTCTCACACCAGATTTAACATTAAACCATCTTCCTGTACTTCCTTCAATTCTAACTGCTGACTTACAACTCAAATAAAGACTAAGTATTGCTTGATATAATGCCCCATTGACACCATATAACTGAAGCATATTGAATAGCTTCTCTCTTGGCACCTTGTCATATGCCTTTTCCAGATCGACAAAACTTAAATACAGATCTTTGTTATATTCCCATGCTTTCTTGACTATTTGTCGTAAAGTAAAGATCTGATCCTGACAGCCTCTATTTGGCCTGAATCGAGCTTGTTCTTCACCAAGCTTTTCTTCCACAATTCTTCTCAACCGTTTCTCAAGTATACTTGCATAGATCTTGCCAGGAACACTCAGTAGGGAAATACCTCTGTAATTCTCACATTCAGTTTTATTTCCCTTTTTATATATGGGTACTATGAGAGCTCTACTGCAATCATCGGGAATTCGTCCATCTGTCCAGGCTTTCTGAACTATGCAGTGCAGCCACTGTAAGACTCTTATACCACCATACTTCAATATTTCTGGTCAAATATCATCTACTCCTGCTGCCTTTCCACATTTCAAGCCTTTGATGGCTTTTTCTACTTCTAGTATGGATATGTATTCCTGACTGCATGCCTGGTCAGTGTTTTTTACTACTGTGCTGTCATCACTGCTTGTTTCATTTAGCAGTTTTTCAAAGTAATTACTCCATACTTCAAGGATATCTTTTTCTCCCGTTTTCATGTCACCTTTATCATCTCTAATTCCTTATACAGCACTCTTTCCTCCATTCTTAAGCTTCAACAACCTCCAGAATATTTTGCCACCTTCTTGATATTTATTTTCTATATTCTTGCCAGAGTCCTCCCATGACTTTTGTTTAGCTAGTTTTACACAGTGTTTAGCATTCTTGCATTTGTCTCTATATTTTCTAAGAGCACAAGCTGACTTATTTGACAGGAACTTTTGGTATGCTTTCTTCTTTTCCTTCACTGCCTCTTTAACTTCCTGTGTCCACCAGGGAGTTCTGATTTTTTAATCCTTACAGATAACCTCACCACATGCCTCTCTGGCAGAATCAATCAATGTTTTCTTCAGAGTTTGCCACTGAATCTCCAAGGTTTGATTCCTGTTCTCAAACTCTTTCATTTTTTCTTCAATAATCTTTGTGTATTTTAGCCTACAGTTCACATCTGAGAGCTGCTCAACTTTTATTCGCTTTAAAACTTTCTTACATGTTATTCTTTTCAATATGAAATTCAATTTTATCCTGCTCAAGACTAAATAGTGATCACTTCCAATTTCAAATCCTCTGTACACTCTGGTGTCCTGCACCAGGGAAAAAACATCACTATCAACAATAACATAGTCAATGAGACTTTTCTTATTCCTAGCCTCTTCTCTCCATGTGAATTTGTGCACATTTTTATGTTGGAACATGGTGTTAGTAATAACCAGTCCATGTCCTGAGCAGAAATCCAACAGATATTTGCCATTATTATTAGCTTTGCTCTTTTCTCCAAATTTTCCCAAAATATTTTTGTATGTCTCACAATCATTTCCTACTCTGCTATTTAGATCCTCAACAAGGACCAACTTTTCATTTTTCATTGTGTCAGTTGCTTTTTCTAAAGCCTCAAAAAATTCCTCCACTTCTACCTTAGTAGAACCTTCTGTGGGACCATAGGCACAAATAAGTCTCATTGTCCAGTTCCCCATTCTCATATTTGCCCACATTACTCTACTTGAGACTGACTGCCATTCAAGAAGATTAGCCTCGTATTTTGTGTTGAATACTATGGCTACTCCTTCTTTTCCTTGATTGTCATTGCCTGAATATAACATTTTGTATTTATTGCTCAGAAAGATCTCACCAGTTTTGGTCTTTTTTGTTTCAGTCACCCCTATTATGTCGATCTGGTACTTATCTAATTCCTCAGCTAGCTCCATTTCTTTGCCATTCAGGCTTCTTACGTTGATAGTACCGATCTTTAACTCTGGTGATGTTGAGCTGGGGTTTATTTTCAGATTTGTTCCAGTAGCTGACTTTTCGCTGTTCGCCCTGGTTCCCTGGCGAAAACAACGGGGGCCTTGTTTAATGGGGCAACGCCCCAGCCAGCATGAAATTTTGTCATGTTGTACCATCATTTTTTATTTTGGTTTAACCAATAAGAATACAATATGGTCGGCTAAATCCCAAATTGCCAGCCCATCCTCGTTCGTTCAGTATCAAAGAAGATACCCAACAGGGTGCACCACGAGAAGGTGAGGATTGGACATTAGGTCAGAAGCCCTGGTCGGTTCTCCACATTCCTTTAAAGGCTATGTGGAGGTCTCCTCTCAGTTATACAGCTTTGACCCTTAAGCACCCCCCAAATGATTAGTGGCCATGTCATATCCAGAGCCACTAATTGATAATTTATTCTTTGAGGTACATGCCCATTATTTTCCATTATAAGGAGTGACTTTTGACGTAATGGAATAATTTGGTGTATTTGCTTTCAGCTATGAGGGCATACTCTTCTTTAATTGAGATTATAAGTAGATCATATATTCAGGAATGATGTAGTTAGTTATGAGAAGACTGGACAGTAATGTACATTAATATCCTCTTAGATACTTTAATTCTTACCTTTTCAGTGTAAAAGGATGTGTCACTAGATGTTGTTGTGGTAATTTCCTCGTCACCTTCTGATAATGTATGTTCTGCTCTGTGTTGATCATTTGAATCTTTCTCATCCTTCCACTTTGAAAGATTTCCCTCACAGTTAGTTCATGTGTTTTGTTTTACAATCTTTGTTTTCTTTATTATACAATCTTTACTACCAAAATGGGCACAGATAACAGATCTGCCATCTGTGCCAATTTTGGTAGTAAAAGATTGCAGATCTGTGACAGAATTGTCCAAACATGATCATACTGTGGGCATTTGAAACACACAAAGTATTTGCAATGTAGAGCATGATAGGGCAGTTGAAATACCCTGCTTTCTCTTTTGTTGCAGGTCTCAGTATATTAAATATAAGGATAACATTCCTGGTCAGTATCAGGATACCATCTGAATGTATGAGAATTCTTTTTATGGCTTTCTCTCCTTGATCTTTTTATTTGGAGAAAATCTTATTAGAAACATTGAGGAGGCCCATTCTAATTGGACTTCTAGAGAAGAGTTCAGTTTTGTAGAGGGATTACTATGATTAGTATTCCCCTGATTGATGTTGCATAAATGAGTTGCTCTGATTGTTTCAGGGAGGATGTTTGAATGAGAATGCCTCCAGAACAGATTTTTCAAAACAGATTCTCAGGATCCAGCTGATCTTTCAGATAAAGAAGAGCAACATCTTCCTAATTGGATGTTCACCTACTGAATATATTACTAGAATGATAAGTATAGCATAGTTATAGGTGCTGCTTTATTGATTTAAAAAAAATTTTTTTTTTATTGTCTGTTGATGTTGCAATAGGGCTTTTTGAGTGCTCTGTTAATGAGAATGAAAGACTCATACTCAAAAGGAGAGAGAATTGGTTACAATATCTCCACATCCACACATGAATATCCACTATCTCGCACTATCTGACATGAGACTGTGTGTGTGTGTGGGGGGGTCCCCCACATGCAAATGTAGTGGTTGTTCTTCCATCTGATCAAATGGAATGCACTCATAAGTGTAACACTAGATTTACCCCAGACAACATATTGACAGCACAGCAACCCTTGGATTCTGTCTCTGAACCACAGGGAAGGATACTTACTGCAGCTGTTCATCCTTTTAGGCAAATCCACCAGCTGACTAATCCTGGCCTATCTTGCTGAAACAGATGGAGGGGGGAGGGGAAGCAGCATGAGACTACCAGACCACATGAGGCTGTGTGTGTGTGGGAGAGTCATCCCCACAAATGTAGTGGTTGTTCTTCAGTACTGTTCTTTCATCTGATCAAATGGAAGGAACTTTTTCTGCTGAATCCAGAGAAGCAATGTGCTCTAATGCACAGGCAAAAAATATAGACAAAAACACTGACTAATGTGAGAAAACTGGACCAGAGCATAGATCACATTAGGTGAATGCTATTATAATTGATCACAGAAAGTATTTTAATCATTGAGTGCGTTATTCCATAGACAAAATGATTCATTTTAACTAAGTTTTGACTTATGAAATTTGGAAAAACACCACCTTACTTCACATGGCACTGATGTGCTCTAAGTTGTACAGTCATTAGGAAAAATTTCATCCTTAGACTTTCCGTCCAACAGCTCTTAATGTTTCTTTAAATTTTTCTTTATTTTTTTATATAGTCTGGAAACCCTACCCTAGAAACAAACATGGAACTTTATTGAAGAAGACACTTTAGGACTCCTGTAGTCATGTTTTTTGGTTCCTAAAAACAGTAGCATATTTATAAACGGATGTCCTCTTAAGAGATTCACTGATGACTTCTAAGTCCAGAAGCCACACTAGGCCTAAATCCTTGACAAGAATGATGATGATAATTATAAACATGGAGTTTAAGTCTAATCATGATGAAAGAAGCCTTTATATGGACTTTTTTAACTGAAGACAAGTTAGCTGATTAAGTACAGAGGTATCAGAATTGTTCTTCTGGAAATTCAAGAGCATACTATTAATTGGGCAGTAGATGGTGTTTTGCATAGATAGAGATACTGGCATTGTGTGTGTAGATGGAGGATTAAATAGTGAAGATGGTAAGGTGTGCAGAGTAGACTGCTCTCCTGCGATGACATCCTTGGAGGTGTTCATATAATAATAAATTTAGAAGCTTGCCCAAGGGGCTTATAAATTTATTAGTACATGAAACAGTGAATAACTAAGAATATGAAATCAGCAGTTTATTAGCATAGTTGTTTTATCTGTTAAAGCATTTTGAGGCATACAGCAAACAGTGTAAATTATTTAACATACTGCTTCTTCATAAAATAAAACGGATATATTTCTCAAAGGATATTCTTACACTTTCTTGCAGTATAGCAAACAGCATGAATTATTTAATACAGTATTTCATAAAATAAAAAATAATATACCAGATGTATAAAAAGTGATGGTAAGTATTGTAAAGGTAAAGAGAACAATTTTAAATAAGTGAAAAAATTTCAGCAAAAATGGGTATTCAAATCAACTATTGTCAATATAAACTTGTTTTCATTAAGAATGAACCAATGACATTAAAAATATCGTGAATATTTCTGAACTACCTCTTAGTACAAGCACAAGAAGGCATTGATAGAGTACATTACCTGTGGCACTATTTGACATATCTTACACCAACAGTTTTGCTATACCTCTATCACAATCAATGCATTCAACCTCTTGGATCTGCCAACTATCCACCAAGAGTCTATTCTAGGTAATGGATGCTGTAATATATAATGCACCCAAAATCCCAATTTTCCTCCTCATCAGCAAAAAAGACAGTTTGTAAAAAAAAAAAAAAAACCATACCGTCTTTTTTGATGAGGCAGCCATTAGTCATGATAACATATTCAATTTCCATAATTGCCATGTTTGGGCTGACAAGAATCCACATGCTAGTGCTGAAATGTGACATAAGCATTGCATATGTAGGTATTCTAGGAGAAGACAGTTTGATAGGATAGAATGTTCTTCCAGAGCTGCATACCTGTATTACCTACATGATCTACCAGAACTTATGGGGCATTCCCTATTCAACATCATCAAAGCATCTGATTTATGATAATGGCATACCAACCCAATTTCTCATATGAGTAAGAAGAAAACATCCAAATCAAAGGTACAGTGCTCAATGACAGAAAGAGGTGGATGGATGAATAACCTGACCTAAATCTCATGGATTTCTATATCTGGGCTATTTAAAAGATCTGGTGCATTCAATTCCTGTAGAAAGAATGGAAAAACTGTAACAGCATGGTGAAAATGGCTGTCAGGAAATCAGAGATGATCAAGGACTATTTGGAAGACTACAAACTCCAATGATAAGAAGAGTGCAGAGTTGCATCAGGATGAATGAACTACATCCTGAACACCTGTTCTAGCAAAATTACCAAGGTGAATGTTTTATGTGGTTACAAAAGTGTAATTCTGACGTGCATTGGAATAAAAACATGAAGATTATGTTTAACAATTTCTCATTTATGTTCACAAGAAAGTCCATGATGATTCTTATGTAAATAGTATATTTCCTCTGAAAAAGTGGTTTATCTCAACACTACAGATCCATGATTACTGGATCTGCAGTGTTGAGATAAACTTTTCCACTTGTTTAGAAGTATTTTCTTCACCCTTATGATATTTCCCATCACTTTTTATGCACCTTGCATTTCTCTAAGGATATTTTTTAAGGTTTCTTGCTTACCACAACAGGAATGTTCAGGCTAGGTCCTCTTGATTGCCATATACTTTGAAGTTCTTGAAGATCTGAATAATATGTAAAACCATGTATCTTTATATTGTGTAGTTATCTATAATACTAAAACTTGGAAATAGCGCAACAGAAAATTTCTAAAGAATTAAAAAATGTATAATGGTTGTGTGATTCTTTTCCATCAGATCATAAAAATGCAGTAAGAAAATCTTCCTAAATAAGGCATTACTACCAGAATTATGAGTAAGGATAAAATTTATGTAGAATTTTCATTTCTAGTTTTTGTTTATTATGTAAATGTGTATTCATTTATAAATATTCTTAATAATGATGCCAGAGTATGGCACTGAAAAAGATTGTATTATTATATTTAAATAACACAACATATTCAATGTTTAGATCATCCATAATTTCAGTTTTGGTTTTCAGATAACTTATCAACATAAAAATTGTGTTAGAGGATTTATCATTGATTACAAGAATGAAACAATACAAGTCAATAATTACAACACTGCTGATGGTAATATACTAACTTTAATATACATATAAAATATTATATATATATATATATATATATATATATAATAGAGCAATAGTTGAGTTGGGTAAAGGGAATAGCTACATGATGATTTTGTAGCATTTTGCAAAGGCATATGACAGAATACTGCATGGAACTCTGTTACACAAATCAGAACAAATGAGGAGATGGACATGACACTGTTGTGGATAAGAGGGTAGCTGCTGGACAGATATCAAATAGTGGTATATCAAGGGGCAGAATTGAGGTGAAAATAGGTGACTAGAGGTGTGCTGCAAGGTTCAGTGCTGGGACCATTGCTGTTTAATTTGTACATAAATGATATAGGAAATAACATGAAAGTATATATTAGTTATTTGCTGATGATGCAAAATTAGATAAAATAATAGTTAATCAAAGCATTGTGGAGAGCTTGCAGAACAATTTAAATAGGCTGTCAGTAAGGGCAAAAGATAATGCATGACAAAAGATAAAGCTGTATAACATTGATGGCACTGTACTCCAGGAAATAGAAGCTAGAGATTTAGGGGTGGTAGCAGACAGAGAGTTAAAGTTTAGAACTTGTTGCTAAAGTAGCCCATAAGATTACTTGGCTATTGAAGAACACATTAACATGTAGAGATAAGGAAGTTATTATTCCTCTTTATAAGGCATTGATACACATCTGGACTACTGTGCTCAAGTCTGGTCCCCTGGATTTCTTGGAGAGGAGGAAGAGGCAAGTGACCAAGATGGTGAGTGACCCGTGGAATGTTCCCTATGAGGACAGATTGAGGGTATGTAGATTACAGTTGGTTGATGGGAAAAAAGAGGGGATATGATAGAAACATTTAAGTTGCTTAAAGGGTTTTATAGGATTGATGCAGGGGAAATGTTTCAGTGCATGGCTAGACGGACCAGAATAAGGGGTCATCCCTAAAGTTGAATAAAGGTGTGATTAGCAGGGTGTGAGGACTAGAATTTTTGCTTTCAGAGTGGTGAATGGGTGGAATGGGTTGCCAGAGTCAGTTGTGAGTGCTTTGTTTGTTAATGGGTTCAAGGAGAGGTAAGATAGATTGGGTCTCCCGCTATGAGTCTCTTCGGACTCCATGGAGGTGCCTGTATAATAATAAAATAATATGAGCTGAATACTCAATTTATTAAATTACACTGGACAAGAAATTATATCTTTTTTTTATCCTTTCTCAAGATAAGCAAACAAAATCTTCAAAAGAGGTATCTTCATACTAGGCTCCTTGTATATAGAAGCTGTTTGACTTTAGATTAACCCTCACTATCCCATAATATGCAGCACACTTCCTTTCATATATGTATATTGCTATGCATTTGTTAAGGCCAGTTTCAACTTTTATTGAGGTCTCATTGGTGGGAGCTAGATTCAGGAACATACTTAGGTTAAATGTCCTGATACAATGGAATGATTGGTCCTGTAGTCACTTAATCCACTTGGAATAAGGGAATAGGAAAACTTGGCTTAAAAATTAAGTTAAAAATTCTTTACCTGTTTCAGTGCAGGTTTTTGAGATGTTTGTCGTGAGATACTTGAATGTTGATAAGAGGCTAAGAATATCATCGAGCCTTTGGCTTGCCCATTTTGGGCCTCTGGCAGCAAGTTTAAAAACTTTACTTGTTTGACATGATTTTGGATATTTATGTTTTGCTGGCTCATGCTGAATGTAGTCTACATACGGCCGTGCCAACCCGAGGTGCAAGGGGTGCACCGCACCCAGGCTGCAACATTGATAGGGCAGAATTTTATGCAGCTAATATCTAATTTGGATTATATAATGCAGTATTAGGGGCAGCCAATAAAAGTTTGCGCCTGGGTGGCAAATACCCTTGGCGTGCCCCTGGGTCTACAGTTTGGCAGATTAATGGATTAAGGTCGATTGTGGCATTTGCCAAGAATTTTTACAGCTCTTTTGCATAAGAAAGTTTTGAACTCAGGGATACAGGCTTCTTGGCGAAGCTATAATTTTCTTATGAACCATGGTGCATTGAATGCAATTCATAAACATTTGGTTTTTGGATTACTTGTAGTTTGGTAACTGAATGTGTCATATGACTCCAGATGGACAAGCCATATGCTAGGACTGGCCTGATTAACATCTTGTATAGGAGTAGCTTATGTTCTTTGTTTAGCTAGCTACTGTTAAATTGTGAATGAAGATATTCTATATATTATAATACTTCATTTATATTTAACATAATCCACCATGTCATAAGACATGGTGGATTATGTTAAATATGAATGAAGTAACAAAACCCAACATGGGGGGGGGGGATATATCAACGAATCAAGAAAGAGGAGAGAATCTTGGAGGAACACTCCTTTCTGCATTCTTTATTCTTGGATGATGATGGCCTCCTGTTAGCAAAACAAGATATCACCGGAAATTGGAAGGACAAAATAGTAGTTCCTGCTGTCATGATTCCTTGGGTATTGTATACCTTTCATGATGCTGATCTAGGAGGACACCAAGGTTTCTTTCAGACATGGGGAAGAATAAGAGACAGATATGTGTGGAATGGAATGAGATGAGATGTTGAGAGTTATGTGTCTTCATGCCATCTATGTCAAAGAAAATCAAATTACGGAGGAAAGACTCCTCTTCAACCTTTCCCTATCCCTAGTCGCTCTTTTCAAGCTATAGCCATGGACATCATAGGTCCGCTCCCTACTAGCTCTAAAGGAAACAAGTATATACTCGTTGTGATAGATATGTTTTCTAGGTTTCCAGAAGCCACAGCTATGAAGAATCAAACTGCACAAACAGTGGCTAACAAATTATTTAAGATGATCATTTCAAGATATGGAACCCCCTAAACACTCCTCACTGATGTAAATTCATCCTCTCACACATTCCATTCCCCCAGGGAAATGGAATGTGTGAGAGGATGAATTGTACCCTGAAACAAACCCTATCCAAACTTGCTGATAATCATTTGTCTAACTGGGATAATTTCCTTTCACACACCCTTTTTGCATGTAGGACAGCCCTGCATGCTGCTATAAAAGAAGTCCCCGCTGTGGTTTTATATGGTTTTGAACCACTGTTTCCCAGTGATTTCAAGGACTCACATGCAAATTCTGGATTTTCAGATATAGATGAGTACCTTAACAATATGATCACGGAAAACAAAGTTGCACATGACCTAGTAGCGGAAGCCAGTCAAAACAGCTCACAAAGGGGTAGAGCCTATGCAAATAAATTGAGAATTTACAAAGAATTAAAACCTGGAAATTTAGTACTTTTACGACAACAGCCTAGTAACAAGAAAACAGGACCTTATGAAATTGTTGAAAAGACTCTCCTGTCAACTTTCGGATAAGAGAATCAACGGGATTAAAAATAACTCTAATTGTCCACTCGGACCGACTAAAATTGTTCAAGAAGAGACCTGACCAATTAGTCTGCCTAGGGTATTCACTATAGGCAATATGGCGAAAAAGAAAGAATTACAATGGAAAAAGTAATTACAGAAAGAACACAAATAATACAAAACAATCAAAACAGAATAATATCAACAGAGAACATGAATTTATTTCTGAAGAGACAGTCCCATACTACAGGCATAGAAGACATGCTGACTTTGATAATCAAGGTAATAAGAATTCTAATGAAAAAGTGAACGAGAATAAATGCACAAGTCATAATAAGGAACCAAGTTTTATCCAAACTAGATATGATCACAGACCAAAAAAAAAAAAAAAATGAAAGTCTGATTCCTCCACCAATGAATCTTATGTGAAAAATTTTTCTTTAAAGAAAAAGTTTTCAGAGAAAGAGTAAGCGTTTGTTAAATTGTGAATGAAGATATTCTATATATTATAATACTTCATTCATATTTAACATAATCCACCATGTCATAAGCAAGACTTGTAAATTTATTTGTTGTTAGTCTCTTGCTTGTAATATGTTATTCATATAAATGCTTTGAGTTTTGTTTGTTATTAATTAATTATATAACCTTAGGATATGTAATATTAATAAAAAGACTATATAAAAATGGCATTCATTTTAATTAATTTATTCTGTAAAATTTATTATAAGAAACTGTGTGTATATTTATTATAAGAAACTGTGTGTATATAAATTTAAATGCACTTTATATGAACTGTGATACATATATATATATATATATTTTTTTTTTTTTTTCTTTCTGTAAGTGAAAGTAAATTTATGGAATTCTACTGATGGGATTTGATTGGCTAATAATGGAGAAACAGATTTTATTTTTAGTTAGCTCGTGCAGAGAGTGTGAGCAACTGTGTATGATGAGAAAAGTCAGGATATAAGCTGAACTGGTTAGAACCGGATTTTGGTGGGAAAAAGAGAATGTAGTTGATTGGAAAACAAAAGTAAAAAGTAAGGAGAAGCACTAGAGACAGCATAGAGATAGGTAGTGAGTGGCAGAAGGGGAATTAATATATGCCAAAAATCGACTAGGAAAGGACAAGGAATTAATAGGCATTTTGAATTACTTCTATGGGAGTTCTGATACTACAATAAATTCCAAATGGTTAGTGGAAGAATAGTGCAGAACTGAAGTTAGCACATAGAAGAAAATAAGGAATTAGTAGATAACTTAAACCAAGTGCATCAAGACTTGTGTATTTCTGTGTCTATAATTCAGTTATTATAGTGGAAGATTTCTTTAGAATTGTGTTGCCATAAAGTAAAAGTCAACAAGAATTTCAAATGTGCCTATGCGAATTCGATGTAGAAGCTGTAGAAGCTTCTACATCGAATGTAGAAGCTTCTACAGAAGCTGTAACCCGGTAACAGTTGTCCTTTCTATAACCTGTGTGAAGCAATAACAGTTAACTCCATCAGATATATTTTGATGTTATGCTTTAGCTGTGATGTTATGTCAATTAATGGTCGGATGTTAGATGTACTGAAGTACTTTCCCCTCGAAATAATAAGTGTTATGTTGATCTATTAAGTGTTAGCTGACTGAGAAAGAATATCGTGTAGCCTGTCATAAGATTAGTTATTTAACATTTGGAAGGTTAAATTTTAAGAACTATTCTCAACTATTGACTGAGCATAAAGAACTGAAAAATGAATGTTTGATAGTTAATGGATTGTAATTATTCTGAATACTTTAAAATGAGCTAATATTATGATTTAATTCATCTAATTGGGTAGAGAGAACTATATGAAAGAAGTGCTGATGCTTTAAGAATTAAGAAGTGTCAACATTAGCCATAATCCTCAAACCTAAATAAGAAGTCACTAATATCTGAATATGAATTTTTGTAATTGTTCAATTTGATAACCTTTTGCAGATAGTTATACTTGAATGTATATGCTGTACTATTCCACATTAAATGTTTTCTTTTGTTGAGTTAAACTTGGTATTTGCCTGATTTTCTTTCATTGCACCGCTCATAAAATTAATCGGACCTTTGCGGAAGCCTTAAAAGCTATTAATAACCTCGGCCTGAAGATAAAGTGATAATATAAGTATAGTTGATGATTGATTCCTCTATATTATTTAGACTAATCTGAATATAGGGTGGCGCAGTATAATATAAATTTCTTTATATTCAGATGAGCATCAATCAACAACTAATGAATAAAAACGGAATTTAAAGAGGTAAAGATAAGATTAACAAACCAACAAAAATGGAACAGTCAGTTAAGTGGGACGTCCCAACACCACAGTATACAGCTGTCCTATTTGCTTTTGAGTAGAAATGCAATATGAATCATGAAGCAACTCCCCCCCCCCTCAAGTATTTGGCTACTTGTTGCCAGGGAAACAGGGGTGCTCAAACATGACCACTTTGCTCTCCAGGGATACTTGTCATGTTGTGAATAGAAAGGCAATGCTATACAGGATCACATAGTGGAAATGATATGGAATGTTAGAAACATAGAGCGCTTTGGGGGATACATACTGTGATGGTGTGTTCAGACAATCTGATTCCCCACTACTTCGCTAAGAGTTTGTGAGCACTGATGTAGGATTTGGTAAGTGTGATCACTGCCTAGTGGGAATTTGGTCTTCAGGAGTTTGAAGCAAAGCCCATTGTGCCATATTTTGTATGCTTTGCCAATGTCCAGGAAGATCACCTCTATGTGCTGCTTCCATTTGTAACTTACACTGATGTTTCCCATGACTATAAGGACTTGTTTGGTGGAGTGGTTCTCATGGAATCAAAACCGCTCACCATGATTTTAATTCTTTAGCAACTTTCTACAGCCTTGTTAGTATTACTATCTCGCCTATTTTTTCTATGCAGGAGAGCAGGATGACTAGTTTTGGGTGAATTCTGAGGTCTGTCCCGGATAAAACAAAGAAAATCAGCAGAACTCTCTGAAAGATTAAGATTACATTAGCTAAAGCAGTTACATCTTAATACTGAATTAATAATGTGTGTGGGAAGGCTTATGTGTTCGTCGTACATGTTGATTAATTTTAACGGTATAGATGAGAACACAGACTGAGAAGAAAATAACTATTTATTAACTTATTGCTATATTTCGCTGGTATTCTATCCAGCATCTTCAGAGCACAAAAACAGTTTGTGCTCTGAAGATGCTGGACAGAATATCAGCCATAAGTTAATAAATAGTTATTTTCTTCTCAGTCTGTGTTCTCATCTATACCATTAAAATTAATCAACATGAATTAATAATAGCAACAATGTGCATTACTTTTATGTGGCAGGCAAATGGCATTTTTAAAAAATCATCAAATGCCTGCCATATAAAACTACATAAAGCGTACAGATGACATAAATCCATTCAACCAGCATACTCTACTTTTCTAATGATTTTGTGTATCTCAGCAGAGTATGCTTGTTGAATGGATTTATGTCATCTGTACATTTTAGCATACATTGTACCTGGGTGTGTACTTTACTGATGAAGTCTAGATCCATGTGGATATGGTTTAGACTACACTGCTTCTCTAGGCTGTCAGCAACAACTTCAGCTTTGTCCACATTGTGTTAAACCCGACCACAATCACTGTGGATCAGTGGTTTTGACTCTACCCCTGTGATTTCTATGTTGGTACTGGCATTTATTTGAGACTGAAATATATAACAAAATGCCATATTATAGGATTGTGATTTTTTTATCTCAGATGATAAAAAAAAGAAAGTATTTATGTTATGAATATTTATGTTAAGTATTTATGTTGTTTTCTATACTATGTTTGATTTATTTTTGAAGAGAGTACTGTAGGGGAAATAAGAAAATAAACCATCTTCATTACATAAACAATAGCATTCAGAATTCATATATAAAATAACTGCAATAATAAATCAATTGTAGAAAATAGAGATCTTAGCATTTTATAATACGGTCACACCTCGATTAACGAAGAGGATGCGTTCCACGAAATTACTTTGCTAAGTGAAACTTCATTCTCAGAGGTAAAAATACTATGGCCATAATAGGGATATGTTCATAAGTAAACAAAATGAAAGACTTTTTTTTGAAAAAAGAAAAGCTTTATTAAATAAAAAGTCAATATTACATACCTAACAAAGATAAAATCACAATATTTTAAAATACGAATCTAAAGTTGATTGTTTATGCTTTTTTTTTCTCTTTCATTTAACAATTGCCTATACAGATTTATTGCATTTAACACTGATTGCTTAATAACACTTCTTCTTAAATCAGGATAATTTTCACTGAAAAAAATTTAAAACGTTTTCAATGTCATTCAAGCACCTTTTTAAATCTTTGGTTGCTAACACTTTTTCGGTAGGAACGTCTTTAATTTTTGTCTTCATTTTCTTTGGCTTTGTTGCTAACAAGTTTTTCTAAATCTTCCACTGAAAAACCATCATCTTCTGCACTTAATATAAATTTCTTACATCCTCTTCGTTGACATTTTTGAAACCTATTGATTGAGCCATCTGGATAACTTAATTTTTAATCTCTTGAATGTTATTTTCTCCTTCTAACAACTTCTGGCCATAATTTATGTCAAACTCCATTTAAGCATTTCTGAGCGACTTCTTTCCAAGAGCTATTAATGTTTTCCATTGCGTCTTTAATGGTGTAATTTTTTCAGAAAGTTTTAATTGACATTTGCTCTTTATCTTCTAGTTCAATTAAATTGCTTAATGTACCATGCAGATAATAAGCTTTAAATGTTCATATTACTCCCTGATCCATCGGTTGAATCAGGAAAGTGGTATTTGCTGGAAGAAAGACAACTTTGACAGGAATGCATGTGTCTAACGTACTATTAAGATCAGTAGGATGTTTCAGAGCATTGTCTAACAACAAAAGAGCTTTTTCTTCAAAATTATTTTTTTTGCAATACCGTTTCACTTCTGGACAAAAATGGTTAACAGACTAATCAGTAAATAAATCCTTGGTAATCCATGAGTTTCTATTAGCTTTCTATATTATAGTAAATTTGTTTTTATGTTACCTTTTAACGTCCTCAGATTTTCCGAATGGTAAACTAATAACAATTTTAATTTAAAATCGCCAGAGCCATTTGATCCAAGGAGTAAAGTTAAACAGTCTTTGGCTGCTTTGAACCTAGCTGCTGATTTTTCTTCAATAGAAATGGCAAGAACAAACTGCTTTCATCAACATTGAACACCAAATTTGGTGAAAATTTTTCACGTTCATTTATTACTTTTAGTTTTTCTGGAAACTTATAATTTTGCTGCTGTAACATCTGTACAATTCTGAGCAGACTGTTTTATTTTTTCTGATTGACTAAGTACGGTTGTTAAAGTTGACTGAGCTAATCCTAAAGAATGTGACACATCAGATTTTCTTTCACCCCTTTCAACACATTGTACAATATTTAATTTAGTTTCTAAAGAAATTGCTTTTCTTTTCCTTGATTCTGACATTTTAACTAAATATGAATATTTACAAAATCTAAAATAATGCTATCAGAGAACATACATCATTTATTGCAATGCACCACACTGAAACACACCCAATAAAGCATAAGCAATGACTAAATTATGCGGATGACACATGAAATTGTTAAAACAGACACCCACAGCTTGGGAGTACATGACAAGTCGCCATCGTTCGCCAATCGGATGATTGCCGGTGTTGACCTTAAAATTTTAATATTTTTACGTAAAACGGGGCTTGAAATAGCGGACTTCGTTATATCAAGGCTTTGTTAACAGAGGTAACATTAACCGAGGTAAGACTGTACTAGGATATGCAAATACAACTATATTTCTAGAGGGGGGGGGCTACTGATTACTTTGTTTACTTATGAAGTTTTTGTATATAAATTTAAAATAATTTGCATGCTGTATCATACATCACTACACCAATGCAATTTCAACATGTGTAATTGTGATCACTACAGCATATGCAAAATGTATGTGCTTCATAGAATCAGAGATTTATGGAAGGAAAACCAACTGGTGAGCATTTTTGCCATAAGTGTTTCAAGAGCAAATACATTTTGCATATGCTGTAGTGATCATAATTACACATGTTGAAATTGCATTGGTGTAGTGATGTATGATACAGCATGCAAATTATTTTAAATTTATATACAAAAACTTCATAAGTAAACAAAGTAATCAGTAGCCCCCCCCCCCTCTAGAAATATAGTTGTATTTCTAGAGGGGGGGGGTGTCAGGAAGTGTCAGGAGAGTAAGAAGAATGATGATGCTATTAATGATAAGAATAATCGATGCTACATGTGGCATGAGTGACTACAAAAATGAAACAGTTGAAAATAAAGAGAATGACCAGATGGGTAATGGAAAAGATAGTGCTCTGTGGAGAAATCTACATAAGTGCACTATCCTGAGCGGTTGGAGAAACACAAGGTGTATGGCATAACACAGAAGCAAAGGGGAGATGTAAGGTGAGAAACAGCAGAGTGCAAAAGAGTGAAAGCATGAGAATAAGGATTGAATATTTTTATGGTGATTCATTAATAAGATGAATGTTTAAAGAGAATTTAACACAAGTGTTTTCCTAGCGCCAAGATTAAGGATGTTAGTGATGCCATGAAGATGAAGAGTTTGAAGGTGAAAGAGATGTTAATTTTTGGTACTATGCATATGGGGAGAACTGTATGAGCTAAACGCAGTATTATGAGTGGTTTAAGCATTTTAAAAAGGGCAGATCAGTGATGTTGGTTGTGTTTTTTGATTGGAAAGGCATTGTCCATTATGAATTTGTACCACATAGTCAGATGGCAAACAAAGAGTTGTACCAGGAAGTTTTAGCGCATTTGAGCGATGCCAGAAGATATGAAAAAGTTGCTAGTGCATGAAAAAAAACAAGAGCGAAAAAGTAAAAGTTGAGAATTTTTTTGTCAGTGTATGATTGAAGCTAGCAGAAACAGAGAGCAATAATCATAAATAAGATAATGTAGAGAGTGTGCATGAGAAACAGTGTGTTGTTTGTGGATGTGTGGAGTGAGTTTGATGGAGGTAATGATTTATATAAGGTGGATGGCTTGCAGTTGAATGGATTTGGGGCAGGACTTGTGAAAGTGTTGTTTAGTGAGAGTTTGGAAATGCAGAATGAGAAAAACTAGAATGCTTAGGAGGATGTTGAATGCAGGTGAGCATGGGTCAGGATCCAGAAGTTAGTAACTAGGAGAGTAATCATATGATGCTGAATGTAGTACTCCAGGTTCTTAACTTTAGTGGGATAAGCGGTACAAGAAATAAACGAGATTGACGGGTATATTGCAGTTTACACCCTTTGTCCAAAAAGAAACCGAATTTTTCGAAAATAGAAACTAGTGGCGCCACCTGTTGTATCATTTTTGTTGTCGAAAGTGGCAGCCTTCATTAGTGTCGTGTCAACTGTTTATAATATTTGTTTCGTTAGAAGGCAAGTTATAGTGACAAGAGTGACTGTGTTTTGACGAACGATCTGAAAATGAGTTTCAAACAGAGAGCTGCAATTGACTTTTGTGTTAAACTTAGTAAAAGTTTTACTGAAAAGCATCAAATGCTTCGAAAAGCATACAGTGATGAATGCTTATTCCGTACTCAAGTTTACGAGTGGCTTAAGAGTTTCAAACTGGTCGTGAGATGCTTGAAAACGACGAAACGCCGGGTCATCCAAAAACTAGACTGAGTGAAGTTAACATCCAAAAAGAGCGTGATTTCATCAAAGAAAACCTGAAATCGTCTGTGAGATTGATTGAAGATGAATTAGGGATTCCAAAATCAACTGTGCACAACATTTTGACTGAGAGTTTGGGCCTTTGTAAATTGAATTTGCGATTTGTTCCCCACAAGTTGACTGATGACCAAAAAATGTATTGAATTGAATGCTGCAAGGACTTCACTAAAACCTCATAAGGACTAAACTTCCTTGAAATGATCATTACTGGTAATGAAACATGGTGTTTTGAGTATGAGCCCGAAACAAAATGCCAGAGTGCTGAGGGGGGACCACCAGAAGAGGGACATCCGAAAAAAAGTCACTTGGAGAAGTGAAAAGTAAACACAATGCTGATTTGTTTCTACGATTCCAAGGGCATTATCCACAAAGAATTCATTCCGCCTGGCCAAAAGGTCAATGGTGAGTTTTATCTCGAAAATTTTATCTTGAGTTTTGAAGTGACTGATAGCGAGAATTCGTCGTGTATGGCATAAATATTGTGATGCAGGCAGCTGGCCAGTTTTGCGCTATAAAGCACCATCTAATCGTTCGAACATTGTGAGACAGTTTTTGAGCAAAAACCAAGTTTGTGTGTTGGATCACTCATGGTATTCACCTGATTTAGCACCCTATGACTGCTTTCTCTTACCCCGACTTCATTTGCCAATGAAAAGAAAGTGATACAACACCACTGAAAATGTTCACGCGACAGTAACCACGACCCTTAACAGTATCCCAAAAACCGATATAAAAAACTCATTTAACAAATTAATTGACCATGCCAAATGCTGTATCGAAGCTGAGGGAGAGTATATTGATTGAAATAAATGATTTCAATAATTATAATTTGCCTGTGTTTTATTTTCTATCAAAAGTTCAGTTTCTTTCCAGACAGAGGGTGTATGTATGCTAAATGGCAAAAGTATTCAGAATAAAGGTGAAGAGTTTTTTGGCATTGGTTAGAGCAATGTGGCCAAAAGTTATGGGGCATTAGTGAAACTTAGCTGAATGAAGATGATATAGTCATAGGAACAGAATGCAAGGAATATATATGCAAGAGGACAGAAGGAACAGGATTGGGGGAAGGGGGGGGGGTTGCTAATGATAGCAGAGGAATTAAAGCCAAAAAGAGTAGAAGCACATTCAGGGGAATGGAGATTCAGAGGGCAGTGCATTTGAGGCTATCTGGAGTGAGATATAATCCAGTGGATATAAGAGAGAATGGAGATGACATGCACTTGCAAATTACCATGACAAGTACAGGTTGAGTAATTATTATGGGAAATTTCAACTATGGAGACAGATTCTGAGGAGGAATAGTCACAGAGAAAGAAGGAAGTGGAATTTATACAGTTGCTAAGAGATAATTACTTAAGACAGCATGTAATGGAGGAGACATAAGGTTCGTGAGTGTTGGATTGGTCATAGCATCAGAGAACTTAACAGTAACCAATCTATATGCAAATGTAAGTTTCTGTGGTTTATTAGTTCTGTGAGAAGTTTTTGGTATTGAGACCACATTATTATGTAATTAACAAGTTTAATAAAGGTAAGCAATTAAAACCCAATGTTTTAATTGCTTACTTAGAAGTGAGTGAAAGAAATTGCTTACTTTTAATTGTGAACTTTGAAGTTTTCTAAGTTGTATGGCTAAAAGTTTCACACAACAAAAGCATATTAACAATTAATTACACAAAATATGTATCACAAGTGTTATATTCTGGGTCTGTGGCAGTTAAATTTTTGATGAAATTTTGATGTAAAATTAATTTATATTAATTTTTAATTAACAAATTTGCCATTTGTATTCCGATTTATCAAATATATCTTACTGTTATATTATATTAGATGTTTTTGAAGTTATCAAAAACATCTAGTATGTGTAATGTGTAAAACTTTTAGGTACCAGTACCCCTGTTGATGCAAGTTGTATGACTCATGAAACTTGTCAGGTTTTAATAGCTTATTTTTTTTATTAAACTCTTTAATTACATAATAATGTAGTCTCAATGCCAAAAACTTCGCAAAGTAACTAGGCTGCCTCCAATTGAGGAAAGTGATCATGTAATCTTGACCTGGGAGATTGCAGACCTGCAGAATTTTCTGTTAAGAAGGGGTATATGTGGAATTACAAAGTAGGTGATTATGACAAGCTGAGGAGTAGTCAGCTTTCAGCAGTTCTATGGCATAAGAATTTGGAGGGAAAAGATGGTGATGCATGGGAGGGTATTTGAAGAAATCAAACTGTATACCCAGAGTCAAAGATAAATCAAGTAAGAATTAGATAGATGAATAGCATAATTAAGAAGGCATTGCTGAAAAAAAAAAAAAAACTTGTGGAGGAGAGAAAATAAAAGTCAAACTGTGATCAGCATGCACATCAGCAACACAAGGTATGAGAGAGAAAGGTGACCTGTATGGTAAGGGAGGCCAAAACTAATTATGAAAGAAAGCTAGCCATAGGGCCAAAAGTAATCCTAGATTTCTTTTGCTATGTTGCAATTAAAAGGTAAAATGACCATGGGAGGATGAGTAAAAAGTGCTGATGGTAGGGAAATAACAGAAGCAAACCAAATAGTTGAATTACTAAGTGATTATACTGGGTGGTTGACAAAATGGAGATATACTTAAAATATTGAGGAACCTTGATGCAAACACGGCTATGAAATTAGATGACATATCAACCCACGTATTACAAGAATGTGCAAGAGAATTATCAGCTCCTTTAATTTTGGTTAGATAATGTTACCAAAAGTACCAGGAAGCTGTCAGTGGAGTGAAAAGAGGACAAAATAGTCCATATCATAAAGGAGGTTCCAAGATAGACGTAGCAAGTTATATGCCAATGAGCATCTCAGAAGTAGCAGTTAAGGTATTGGAGAAATAAATTGGAGAACAGAATTCAGGAATGGGTAGATAGGAATATGATACTTTACATAGTAGGACAACATGGTTTTCCTACTTTTTAGATCTTTTTAGTAATCTGCTTTGTGATCTTTCATTAGTAACAGAAATTGCTACTTGATAATGCTGGACTCTGCAAAAGCATTTGACAGGATTCCACACAGAACTTGAATGCATACACTGGAACAAATGGGGATGGATATGAATCTGGTGATTTGGATTAGAGGGTGACTGAAGTAAAGATTTAAAATAGTGATTTATGGAGGAGTCAAGAAGGCAGGTGACTGGTGGAGTGCCATATGCTCAGTAACTTGGTCCTCTTTCTTAATTTATACAACAATGATACAGGAAATGATTTGATGGAAATATTCAGTTGTTTGCTGATGATGCAAAACTGGGAAGAGTGATAATAAATGAAGGTGATGTAGTATGGGAAAGTAGATGGCTTCTTGTTTAACATCACCAAGTGTAAGTTGACACTGGTTTATACTTTTGCAGAAATGTGGCCTTGATGACCAACTCTTTCTTTCAAGATTACACAATGGTCAGTAATCATTGTGTTGAATTTATAGGGATAAAAACATATGTGTTTGAGTAATTACTTTACTTATAATTAAGAAGATAACACTCGATGTTTTGGCCTCTATATCGAGGTCATCATCAGGAAAACACATATGAACAAGACACAAGCTACACAACACAAAATAAGCTGAATTTAACTGCTTTGTTAATGGTTTATGCTTAACCGCGCGGTTAGCCTAGTGGCTTTGCGCTTCACAACCATATGCCTGGGGAAGGAGTGTCCCAGGTTCGATTGCTGTTGTAGACGTGAGGAATTTGAGGATCTTCCTCAGGCATAGCCAAGTTAGCCGGTCTTGGGCACGGTCAGTAGGGTTTTTTCCGCCAGTTTATCTGGCGTTTTTCATCCCGCAAACAGGCAAACCGGCCCCGTGAACATACGCCTCTACAGTCAAAAATATATCCCCCCCCCCAGCGGCAGACCAGGCGACGGGTCGGTTGGGAGTAGTACTAACAAGAAGTCGCATCTTAGTAACACGCGGACCCTGCATAGGAAGCGGGAATAACGCGTAGAAGAAGAAGAAGAAGTTAATGGTTTATGCTTGTTTGTTTGACCTCGGGTGAAAAAAAATAAAAAAAATCAAATATTTTTTATACATAATAAGTATAACAACATACAGATGATTAACCAAAAAGTTAAAAAAATTACAGCAGAACTACATCGAATGCATCGTTATAGTCCTGTTGTCTTAAGGTTTTCTTTTGTTGGGATTCTGCCATCATGTTCTGGATCCTATATGGGTTACAGATGGTGCTTCCATCTAATTAATAACTGGATAGGCACCAAAACCTGGTTTGTAAGAAAATTCAAGGAATCTTGTGAGATGCTGATTCATGATCTCAATAAGAATGATGGATTAATAATTCCAAGAATATGGAATATGGAGTATAAAAATATTTATTTTATTTATTGATTTTTTTATATATATATATATATTTTTTTTTTTACACCAGAGGTCAGGATAGCATAAATGATTAACAAAGCAGTCAGTTAAATTCAGTTTGCATTTGAATAGTGTCATGTAGCTTGTATCTTGTTCATATGTATGTTTTCCTGATGATGACAACCTTGATATAGAGGCCAAATATAGAAGTTATTTTTTTTAATTATAAGTAATTGCTCTAACACATGTGTTTTTGTCTCCATAAATTCTGCAAAATGATTGATGCCATCAATGTTTTGATGGAATCCAAGACAATTCCATAGTAGGAATGTTAATATTATTTCTTTTTGGTAGTATCATTTGGCTTCCTGTGTTGAGCAGTTTTGTTTTTATTAGTGTAGTGTTGTTTATTAGCTTTGGATTTTTTCTTTTTAGAGGATTGAGGATGGCTGGTATCCATTTCTTCTCCATCAGGAAAAATATCCAAGACATCAAATTGTATTCTCTCTGGGGCACTAGGTATATGAATTATTTCATCTCATTCAGGAGAAACAGAAGTATTCATACCACTTCAACAGATGATATGGATAGTTTCACTGAATGGTCAAAGACATGCCTCGAGACCCATCTATTAAAGGGTCTCAAGGCATGTATTTGTCCCTCTGTGGCATCTTTTTATTATTATTATTATTTATTTTTTTTTTATGAATAGATTTTAGTGTAGTGGGACCATCTTTTTCATGTCCTCAGGTGTGAGTCCATATCAATTTGCTCTAAGGAGATGGAAAGAAAGTCCTTTCATTCAGGGATGCTGTAATTGTGAAAAGGCAGAATTGACATACAAGTTTAAATTGAGACTTTCTTTACAGCTGCCTTCTCTGTGTAGGAAGGTATTTTTATTTTTTTTTATTATGTTGATCCCACCCACAAAAGGTTATTTGGAAACCTATAGAACATTTTGTACCATGGGTGAGCGAGGATTTTTCTCCCCAATTTTTATTAATTTTATATTTGTTTTTGTATTTTTTAAATTTATTTTTTTACATAGTCCAGAAACCCTGCTCTAGAGACCAAACATGGAACTTTTTCAAGCCACTTCAGGCCTTCAATAAGCAGGGAGGTGGTCTCACAATGATGAAATTCATCTCCTACCTAAAGACAAACATCCATGCCCATGGTGGGATTTGAACCCACAGCCCATTGGTTGGAGAGTAGGTACACTAACCACTCAGTCAACCAGGCCGGCATACCAGATATTACAGACAGTATACCAGATGTTGCTGCCAGTGATGTGGTATACTGCTTCTTTTCCTCCTGGTAAGTGATGCATTGCTCTGTTTATTTTTTGTATCTCCTTCTCATCCTTCCACCTTTGGCTTGCACTGGAGTAAGCTGGATCAATTCCTTCACAATTAGAGCATTTTGGTGTTTTGCTCTTGCATTCTTTCTTTTCACTGTCTTTAAGACTGCATCATGCAGAGCCTTACTGGGAAGTTGAAATAACCTTCTTTGACAAATATTGATAGTTTAAGTGTGTTGAATGAAAGGATGATGTTTCTCAAGGCATGTATTTGACCCCCTGTAGCATTTTTGTTTTTATTAGTGGATTTTAGTGTAGTGTAGTGGCACACTCACTGCACTACAAGATCTTGGGGGGGAGGGGGGTACTGAGTTGAGTAGATGATTTGAGAATACACATACTATACATTGCATATGACCTATGACTGAGCATCTGCAGTGATCGCCAATACATGATACCCGTGATCTCCTCTGGCCCGGCTCAGGCAAACTGAGCACTACTGTGTTTGCTTTGCGTTCACGGTGGCCATGATTCCCGAGAGCTATAGGGTATTCCCACCTTATGTGACCGCTAATTCATAAATAGTATAGAAATAGAAGACATGGCACAACATAAATAAAAAAAATTAATTTTAATTAGGGAAAGATTTTTGGAAAATTTTCTAGTGTTTTTTTCCTTTTTCTTTTTTTTTTTTTGGGAGGGGAGTAGAGCCCTTCTCTCCCACCCCTGCCCCTGGGTGCACCACTGTTGGAGTGGGACCATCTTTTTCAGCTGGTGGGAACCAGTTGACCATTCCTATATATGACTATCTTTCTCATGGTCACTCTCTGATCTATTTCAGAGCAGTTCTCCTTGTATGGTATTACGCTAATATTACACTGTGCAAAAGTTTAAAGTTTTGTGTGTGTGTGTGTGGGGGGGGGTGTTAACCATAATAGGTATTCCACAGATACATGTTGCATGAACGAACCTTTTTTTTTTTGATCATCTTGATGCTTCAATATGTATACTGTGTACATGCTGAATGGAAGGGGCTTCTCCTGTAGTCTTTGGAAATTCTGCCAATGCTTTCAAACTCTTTTAGATGAAGAATGATGCCATTTTTCCAAGATTACATTCCCCTGTTCAGTGTATTATCAAGAAAAGTGGTGTACTGATTGCCACATATGATGTTTTCTGCTTCTTATTCTGATTTTCTGTTGCTGTTATGGTTTCATGATATGGTTGGGGGCCACTGATAAACAAGAGAATGAAGAAGTGTTCATTATTAGGAAAAGGAGTTTAGTTCATTACCAGAGCTCCCTGCCTATCACAAAGCCACAAATGGATGCCCCCGTCTGACAAGCAATCAATGTGCTCAGGCTCAGGATGGAATTCCAATGCTATCCCTGAGACAATAGGGAAGGAGATTTACTGCAACCTTCAACCCTGTAGGCAAGCTCATCAAATTATTGATCCCGGCTGAGCCATTCAGGACCACCCAACATGCCAAAGCAGAGGCCAAAGTAGTGCAAGACTACTTTGGCTTCTAACAAGACTACCAGGATCCCCCCCTTTTTGGAGGTCTGACTCTGCTTTCGAGTCATACTACAAACTAAACACAGCAGCAAGGCATTACATCCCAGCAATGGCAGTCTAGAAGACAAGATAGTAAAAAAAGACAGGGGAAATAAAGTGAAGAATACAGGAAGAAAAGCAGAGAAAAAGAATAATGGAAAAAGGGTAATTACCATCACTGGGAGGTTCCCCTCCACCACAAACAGGCATCTTACATGGAGGAACACTTATGATGCTTCATGAAGTCTATACTTTTGTGCTTCAAGAAATTAGTTACTGCAACAAACGGCTCTACAAAATCATTTTAAGCATAATACAGAAGAGAATGCAAATGCTAAATCAAATATGTGCAAAGCTAGCTGTGGTACTCAGAGCACTAGCCATGTGTCTGTATATTCTTGCTCTTCATGGTAGCACAATCACATCATATAAATAAAGTGCTCAGTGACAGGGCAACTGATTTGATAATACAATCCTTGTGCTTCATGTCCTGAAAAGTGTCAACCTTAAACTGAATCAATGTTGACTCAACCAAATAAAAGATGTTTTTTTAAGAAAAGTTTGAGTGATATCGCAATATTGATATAATTTTCTCTGCAGTGTATACCAATTATGTTAAAAACATGTACTTTTGCTTAAAGGCAAATTTGACACTTGTCTACTGGACTGGAGCTAGCTAAGTAAAGGTCAGCCAGTGACCAAGTGATCCTGTCTGAGGCAACAATGATCATCCATCTTGCTAAAGACTGAACTACTGTAGTATACCATCAGAATCCCCTTTTTTTGAAATGCATGGATCTGCATGGTCATGTATGCATTTCAGGAGAATCATGGATCAGGAGAAAAAAAAAAGATAAAAATAATGAGCATCAGGAAGAAGACAACAGGCAGGAGCTTCCTGTTCTCTATCTACCTAATAACCTATGTATAATATTTCTACTACACCTCACATGCTCAGTACAAAAAATTAACTTATTATATGGATTAACTATTAAAATAAACTAGTAATTTTAATACACTTCAAAAACTATATTTAAGTAATTTTTTTAAAGAGCGGGTCAATTCTGTAATTGTTACTTAATGGTTAAGGTAAAATTTTTTAGTACAAATGCCTGCATTAGATATAATAGTTAGTTACCATGAAATAACTTTTATAGTGGTACTGTAATCAATCCTACCTCTGCGTTCAGAGTTTCGAATCTCCTGTAGTTGTTTTCCATGTCGTGCAACTTGATCCCTCAAAGAACCATAACTGGAGCAGTGCATAGGTTTTTGAGGATGACTGTCTCTCAATGTTTCAAGGAAATTAATACTACTAGAATTAGAAGCAGAAAGTTTCCGTGGGGTCATAAAAGGTGTGTTCTGTGTATCTCGATGAGGAGGGCTGTGATGTTTGATCAGTAAGTCAATATACCCAGAATTCTGTGGAAGGACACTGAGAAATCCACTTAAACTTTGCTATAAAATATATAACACCAAATGTTAGTAATTACAAATATATCAAATAATTCCATTTAATATTATTTATAAAACTTATTTCACTTATTAACCTGATTTATGAGATCACCCATAAATTGCATAATGCTATTTTTAAAATTTGTAGATCCTCTCCATTCACTTTTTATCACAAACTATTATACATAAAAAATTGTCATAAAAGTTAAGTAACATACAGGTCCTTGCTTCCTATTTAAAACAAAACTATATTTTATTTATTTATTTGTCTACCAGCTATTTAGATTGTCAACCATTGAATACATTTTTTTTTAATGTCACTTCTACCCACAACACATTGTAGCCTATAGTACATTAGTACTGTGGGCAGGATAAGTATTTTAATGTTTTTACACTTTTTATTTTCATCCACAGTCCAGAAACCCTCTATAGACTCAGATATGAAACTTTTTCAAACTTCTTCAGGCATCCAAAAAAGCAAGATGATGGTCTCACACTGGGCAACGAAATTAATCTCCCACTTAAGGAGACAATCATAAAAATATGTCCATGATATGAACTGACAGACTTTTGATTGGGAAGTGGGTATATTAACTTTCTTACATGTACTTTCATTAACTTCTGGCTTTCCAACCAGGCTGGCAACAACAGGCCGGTGATAATATATACATAAATATATATAGCAAAAAATATTTTGACAACTCATATAGCAGAGCATATATAAGTTCTTTTCGCTATACCTTTGGTATTAATTTGGTCTAGCTACTCACTGATGAAGCCTCAATAAGAGCTGAAACCGGTCTGGGTAGTGACCTCCCTACCATAATGTAATAACAGCATACATTTCCTAGGAAATGTGTTTTACATTATGGAAAATACCAAGAATAGCGATTGGAACTTTACCACCTTTGCTGCGAGTTGCCCGAGTTTGTACTACGTACTTGGACTACTTGCATCAGCTCACACTAGTAGTCGCCGATACTTTTATAGTTTATTATGCTATATTCGGCATGAAACTCTCTGATTCCAATCTTTGAGTTTATTATTCGGTTTTAAAACAATGTGGGATTTTAATATCCCCTTAATTTAAATAATGTTTATATCGCTGAAATGAAGCCTATTGGCTCTTTATATTTAAGTAACTTAATGGGTGAACCTTTTTGACAACTCGTATAGCAGATATATAAATTCTTTTCGCAATACCCTTTGGTATTAATTTGGTCTAGCTACTCACTGATGAAGCCTCAATAAAGGCTGAAACCGGTCTGGGTAGTGACCTCCCTACCATAACGTAATAACAGCATACATTTCCTAGGAAATGTGTTTTACATTATGGGAAATACCAAGAATAGCGATCAGAACTTTATCACCTTTGCTGCGAGTTGCCCGAGTTTGTACTACGTACTTGGACTACTTGCATTAGCTCACGCTAATAGTCACCAATAGTTTTATAGTTTATTATACTATATTCGGCATGAAACTCTCTGATTCCAATCTTTGAGTTTCTTATTCAGTTTTAAAACAATGTGGGATTTAATATCACCTTAATTTAAATAATCTGATTACAAGAGTGTATACACAGTTAGCTTGGCATTAGGGGATCCCCCAACCCAATTTAGATATTCAGCACAACGTCACATGTGGCAACTATAAATGGGTAAACTTATCCTCTGTATGTAATCAGCAAACATGGCAACATAAGCCAGTATGACTGCAGGCAAATAGTTGGAGACTGGAAGGCAGGTGCCAGTATTTTGGAAACAGCCGCTCATTGGTTGTTCCTGTACTACTGCATCAAGGGTGGGGTGGTGTACCAGAGATTAACCATGAACAGGCATCCAGCAGGCTCACGTTGGTCAGCCATGCATGGTTGATCCTAGAGGTGAGCATTGTGTCACGGCTAACCACTAGGCTACTCGTTGTACAGCTTGGTGTTAATAAGGAAAAGGCCAGAGTAATCTTAGAAAGAGATTTGCACAAGAGGAAGACTTGTTTAAGGTTTATGCAGCAGAGAGAGCACCAGTGATGAAAGTTGGCGTTTTCAGTTTGATTTGGAAATGAAACATCAGAGCATGGAATGTCTTCTCCCTGGAAGAAGAAAGTCAGGTTGCAAAAATCATGTATCAAGACAATGGTCATTTTTTTTTTTCTTTTGACACTGCTGGAATTTGTTGAAAATTTATTTATCACTAGGTTAGACTATAATAGATTTAGTTTAATCCTTTATCCCAGTGAGAGCAAACAAAGTTTGCGCCTGAAATTATCTTCAGGACTAAATATATAGTGTTGTACTATCTTATCCAGTAAGTAGTGCAACACCAAGGCAACTCGTGGCAAAGGTGGAGCAAGCTACCAGGCACTTCTAACCCAGTATCTCCCATAATGCAAAACACATTTCCTATGTGGATATGTATACTGTTATGCATTATCCACAAAAAAAACCACAAAAAACAACTTCCTGAAACAGCACAGCTCCCAACACTGCAACCAGGTAAATTAATCAGCTGCAGTTGACCGCATTCCACTAGCCATAGAGTGTGCAAACAATATTTGACCTGCCCCTTATAATTTATATATAAAAAAAGCTTCCACCACCAACTGCATGGGACCCAAAGCAAATGCTAGAAACCTGCAATGGTATGCAATGTGGTTTGGTATGCAATGGCATACCAAACCACAGCACCCAACCAAATCCAGCAAAGCTGCAATTGTAGCAGCCACCACTTTGGGGAAAGATGTTAATTGAGTTCAGCCAATAAACCCTAGTGAGAAAAGACTCCATAAACATGTTTGTAAGGAACACACAAACAATCTTACTACAGTAATCAATGGTTAATATACACACACACACACAAAAGGCCTAATACACTACAGATCATATTTTCTGGAACACTAACAGTCTAGACAAAATGCACAAATCACAAGAATTTAGGGCATTCTATAGCGCTGAGGAAATCCTCACACACAAAACACACCTACCGCCAGCCAACAACCCAAGGCTCAGGGTTTGTATACGGTCAGTACCATCAACAGGGTACTGACCGTACAGAGATGTGGGTTAATAAGGGCGCTCGTTCAGCCATATTGCGGAAAGAAGTTTTTCCAAGCTTAAACTGATTAAAAATTATTTGCAAACAGCAATGACCCAAGAAAGATTGATTGGTCTAGCAACTATATCCATAGAAGTGGACATAGCTATAACTTAAATTTAGAAGAGCTTATAAGCAGTTTTATTGGGTGCGATATCCCCATAGAGAAAAAACATTTAATTAATATTATGTAATCGTTTTGTATTAATGTTTCCCTTGTAATAAAAACAAAATAGCAATTGGAGATTTTCTTATATTTTTGTCTTATAATCCATCAGGGGCGATATTTAATTGTTCGCCCCAGGGCACGATCTAATCTGGCGATGGCCCTGTATACCGTGATGACAGGCCCAACATCAAGGTAGTAGCACAGCCATTTTTGGCAAACAAAACATAGAACCCAATGAAACTGTAAATCCTACCACTACTAAAACAGAAATCATGGAAAGACAGGTTGGTTTGTTGATTCATGGTTTAATAGTGCAAAGGTCATATTATGCCAAAACAATGGGTACAGCATTACTCATGGTAACAGATAAATTAGTAAACAGCATGTTTTGTACATAAAACAAGTTTTCAGAAAAATAAAGTTAAGCAATGCAGTATTGACACATAAACATAATTTATAATTGAATGTGTTTGTATAAATTAATTGTTTGTAAAAAAAGTTAAAAATTCTATGCAATTTCACTAAATCTGATATGATCTGTTTGAGTGTATATAGCTCAGCCAAATTAAAAAATTTCATTTCTTTTTTGAGTGAAGTACTTGAACTTCAAAAGAACATGGCAAATGGTGACGTGCATATAAATATGCATGTGATCTATGTGGAGCTTAACAAGTACAACTTCTCTTCTGTTTCTACACTGACTAGAATGCCAATGTACTTTTTTCAGGCTTAATAATGTGCAGCTTGTCAGTGCTTCCTGCCATGATGACAGTCATTGATTAATTAGCTCTGATCTTATATAATGTCTATGGTCTGCATAGAGTATGTGGAAAAAAATAGGAGCAGATCTAGAAGCTGCATCTATAGTCTCACTGACCTTAATTCAGATGTTAGAAAAACAGCACAACTGAATATAAAAATTAAGGACCTTCATTTTGTTTAACAGTTTCAGAACCTCACAAAGTACTGGATTTAGATTGTACACAGGAGAGGAGATAATTATTATTATTAAAAGAGGAGTCAGGGACTCATCGAGGGAGGCCATATTATTCACACCAGCTGTCATACCTGTTCTTGAATTCATTCACACTACTTTCACACATAACATCCAATGGAAATCCATTCCAATCATGCACTACCCTATGAGATAAAAATCTAGCCCTCTCCCTACTTGACAGCATTCATTCTCAACTTCCATGGATGCCCTCACATCCTTTCACAAACCCTCCATAAAATGAAAAATTCCATCTACTGAAATTCTGTATGACCCATTCAGAAGTTGTAAGCCTCAATCATATGACTCCCTCTTCCTGTTTGCTAGTGTCTGCAGCTTACAATTTCTCAATCTGTATTCTACAATTCTGATCATTTTTGACACTCTCCTTTGTATTCTCTCCACTGTATCAGAATTACCATGGAAACCAGGAGACCAAACCTGCAAGCAATAGTCTACTCAGGAGGGAAAAATGATTTCCTTATCTTTACATGTCAAGGTTCGTTTCAGCATCGCCATTATTCTCCGAGTTGTATTTACAATTTTTTGCTATATAACTCTTGAACTTCAACTTCCTGTCTACTAAAATCCAAGATCACTAGCCTCATCAGAGTCGTCAAGCATAATTCCACCAATATAATACATCATTGGATATCTAATCACACCAAAGTGCATGACTTTACATTTATTAACATTGAAATGACAGCCATTTTCACATGCCCACAATTCCAGCCTATACAAATCATTTTGCAAGTACTGCATATCAGCAGAAAACTGATTACCTTACCTATCTTTGCATCATCAGCAAATAGCTGTATGCCATGCGTCAAATCCTTCTCAATGTCATTGATGTACAGATTGAATAACAATGGACTAAGGACTGATCCTTGAGGTACATCACTGGTCACCTTGAATTTTTTTGCAGATTCATGCCCCCTCCCCCATATACCACTTTTTGATATCTGTCAGTCAGCCATCCTCTAATCCATGCCAATAGTTTATAAACCAATCCCATATTCACTAATTTATGCAACAGTATTCCATGCTGTATTCTGTCAAAAGCCCCAGAAAAATCCAAAAGTATCATGGTGTATCCATTCCCCCTTGTCTAACTCAGTGGTAACATTATAGAATGTGAGCAAGTTGCTAAAACATGACCTTCCCTTAGTAAACCCATGCTGTTCATTGCAAAGTAGAGATTCTCTGTCAATCCATTTCTGAATGTAAGCCCTAACCAACTTTTCCAAAATTTTCATCACCACTCCTGAGATGCTGATTGGTTGATAGTTGGATACATCGATCTTTGTACCACCCTTGTGCAATGGGATTACCATACATTCTTTCCACTCCTATGAAATCTTCCCTGTTCTGTAACTCAAACTATATAGCTAGTTCAAGCTAGCTATTCCCACAAACTGAATAAGAGTTCTGCAATAAAAACTGATGGAATATCAGTACAGATGCTGAACACTCTTGTAGCATCCATACTGATATTTCATCGGTTTTTATTGCAGAACTCTTATTCAGTTTGCACAACAATTCTAATACTTCTTCCTAATCCACAATAGTTTCCTCATAGGTGAAGAGGTAGTAGTGAGTTCACTGTTGCATGTACCAAGTTGATAGCTTTTAACTAAACGGATGCTCATTAGTTGAACAATCACTTTTACATCAGTCACATCAGTCACCCTCATACCATCTTCATTCAGTAGAGTTATTCTTTCAAATTCATTCTTTTACTTGCAGCATAACACTAGAATTCTTTTGGGTTGTCTTTAACTTGCAGAGCCCATTTCTTTTCATACTCGGGCTTAGCTTTCCATAAAACACTTATGACTCTTCTGGCCTGCTGCTTATTATTATCGTAACTGACATCATCGTTATACATGCAATATTCCTTATACACAATCATTTTCTTACAAATCTCTTGTTTAAGTAGATTATGCATCCATTTCACTCCTACTCTATTTATTCTTCAAACTCTAGGAACACATTCTGATATCGCATCATTTAAATATTTTTAAACACGTAACATGTAACCTTTTCTGAATAAAACATTCATAAACTTAGCTGCTTCCCAAGTGAGTACCGTATGATCAGTCACCAACCGGTTGCAGAATAGTTACATCTTTAACTGAAACCCTCTCTGACACTATAATTAGATCTAACACTCTTTGACTTCAAGTTCCTTCTGCCACATGCTGCTTGAGGAGGTTGTCTAGTAACAACTCAATAAATTCGGTTTCATTCTTCTCATGTGATTTCATAGCTACCCAATCAATGTTTGGATAATTAAAGTTCCACATTATGATAGTACCCATCATATTTATTTATTGACACATTTCTTCGTTGCCAGCTACCAATCAAGCAAGTCTGTAACAACACCCCACTGTCAACTTAATCTTGTTAGACTCCACCTCACACTAGATGGCTTTAACCTCGCTGCCAGATGAAAACAGTATTGCAGCCATAGGTCTCAACTCTAACTGGATTCACGACATTTGATATCATTAGAAGCACATCCCTTCCTCTGCTATTCTTCCTAAACATATTGTACTCAGTACCAATTAGTGCATCTGCTTCTGATAGCCAAGTCTCACTAATGCCTACATGAGGTCCCAATATATTATCCAAGGCAACAAACTGTACTCCTTTGTTTCTGATACTCCTAGCATTTGCTTACAGACATAATAAATTACCTGCATGCTGTTTTGCTTACACTTGTTTGTGGTCTGCACGACACAGTTTGATAACTTGCAGATTTCTGTTCTTAACTAGTTCCTTACTTATGCAGACATCGTTACATGCTTGATAGGTCCAAACCAGATGAAGTTAACACAGTTATCTAACATTGTCGCTCTTGCACACAGATTCTCATGATTCCTCCCACCAGATGGCCTGTAAAGATTTCAATGAGTCTGTATAAATCATACACTTTTGGTAGTGATATTCTCTTATATGTACAAGTGCAAGCTGAACTGTAATAAACTCTGCTGTAAAATGATTGCAATGAAGTGGAACTTGAATATGATAATGTTAGGAAATACAGTAGTGCCACCAACAGAGGTTTTTGATTCTGAACTGTCATTATACATGGAAATCACTGTGTGCTGTTCTGTACACATTAAATAACTGCATGTAGATGAATGATGGATTGTGAGACTTCCTTAGTTGGCCTGATGAGAAGATGCATGATGGAATGCAAACCTGCAATGGAGGAATGCAAAGGTGAAGGTAATGTAATTAACATTCATGCCAATAGCTTGCGTAATCTCTTTAACAGGCATACCAAATGGATGTATGGCATCCTGATGTGTCTGTGATGTCGAGCCTTCTAATGCAGAGAAAAGATACTATGTCACATAGGATGCTCTGAAAAAGACTTTTTAGGGTATAAGTAAAGGACAACTGTTTCTGTCTAAGTGACAGAGCCAGTTCATTTGTCTCAACATAAAGACTTTCAATGGTTGATGTGTGAAAAGTACCAGTAGTTATCTGTATACTATGACAATGGATAGGATCCAACCATTGCAGGCTACTCTGCCTTGCAGAAACACAGACTTGAAATTAAAGGAGATTGAATGCCCTCTTGTACTTTTCCCTGAGTTGACAGATGGATGTAAAGAATGTAAGCTTTCTATCAAAGATGAATCCAAAGAGCTTGGATTCTATTGCAAGTGGATAATACTTTGTCCAATTCCCAATTCAGCATCTCAGTAAAAATGCATTTTCAGCAGAAGTGTGGGAATAGCAGGTTCAATTGATCAACAATTCTACTGAAAAGGATGATGAGCAGCTACTTGTCTTTGACAGAAATGGGGGGGGGGCAATGAATGATGCCCATGGAAATATCTGTAGAAGGTAGAATATTTATTATTAGTAGAATCTGTAGAATAATGCAGAAACTGACACTATAAGAGAGGGTGGCTGGAGAGAATCTGTGTAAGAAAAGTCAGATAACCAGTCCGTTCTCTTCAGAATAGCATCAACAATTTTAGAGGTTTTTAATGCACAATCCTAAATGCAAGAGTAATATTCTTATGGGCAGAATTAGATGAAAAGTAAACTCTTTTGTGAAAAATGGAGGAATTTTTTGGAAATTGAGGATGCTACTGTTTGTGTAGGCTAAAGATAAGTATCACCTGGAAAAATCTAGTCCTGACTGTTAAGATGAGCATCCAAAGACTGGAGGGGAGGACATTTGGGGGAAAAATGTGCATTGAAAACATTTAAGGTGCTAGTTTAAGGCAACAATTGTCAATGATCTTATAGTGCAGGAGTAGCATCGTCTTGAGTATAACTGGTGGAAAACAATCAGGACCAGATGCCTTTTTTGGTAACTAAGTTGACCAAGATTCTTCGGATGTCTTTCTGGTCGAAAACCACAAGAGGTATGGAATGCAATATTTCAGGTGAAGATGAAGGAGATTTGCCTTTGTATGATTTATGAGGTGATTTATGCAAAAGTTGAATAAAAAAATAATGCCAATAAGTAAGCTTTATCTTTAGGTTATGTAATGCTACAAGCTGGGTGAGAAAGAGAGACATTGTACCTAACAGTTGCAGAAGACTAGAAGACATAACTGCTATTGGTGTGTGAGGCAAGTTTTACATTTAGCCTATTCAAAGTCTAACTTAGTCCTGTTGAGGATTGTTTTGGAGGTGTTGCAGACCTGAGTGTTTTAAATGTATTTATTTATTTTTATGTTGCTCTCACCCATGAAAGGTTATTTATATGATTTATGAGGTGATTATAATTAAAGTTGTTTATATTTCGACATGCTGTAACTGGGCAAATACTCAGCACAGTGATTGAATAATTAACATGATGATGTGTGTGGGATTGATTTATTTTACGCAAAAAATGTTAGTTCTAAAAGTTGCCACTAGGGCAATACATGGCACTGCAATACTGTAGTGGGTAATTCAAAATGTCAAAAAAAACAGAGTACACACAGCATGTTGCGTGGTTACACAACAACATATACGATGTGCTGTCTTTTGATGTCAACAATGTGCTGTAATCGCAAAATTGCATGCTCAAGTGTTTTCCATTGAAATTAACCATCAAACGGAAACTTAACAGTGGGTGCCAAGCAGCGGAATACACCGGTACAACCTGTAAGTACTTTTAGTGTATTAAACCAGCTATCCTTCCAATTCAAAATCAGCCACATGTAAGCACACACGATGCCTACCGTACGCAGCCAAGAAGGCGGCACTAAAAGCCAACGGCGAACGAGCACCATGTGTCTTGCCGGCAGAGTGCCATCGACCGCCACTGACAATCCTACTACGTGCCGCAGCTGCAAAACCAGTGTCACAGACAAAAAAAAAAGGGCATATTCTGCGAGTTCTGTTGCCACTGGCTGCACACTTCCTGCGCAAAAATTGCCGAAGTTGCACATAAGCTACTTATCGAACTTAACCAGCCATTCTTCTGTTCGCTGTGCCTTCCTTCAGTAAAACAACTTCTGAACATAGGCAAACGTATTGAAAATCTCGAAGAGCACATCAATGCTTTAAATGAAACTTTTACCAACAAAATACGGGCAGTCAAAGCTAAGCTAGATCAAATTGAAAACCAGCGCAATGCAAGCTCCACTCCGCCAGTGAAAGAACTTCGCGATCTAATCGCTTCAACGGTAAACGACTTAATGGAGGCTGAACACAAAAAACTCAACGCCATCATTCTGAACTTCCCGACAGAAAACCACTACAAGAGGACATCAAGAAACTAGCCGAAGAATGAAACATCGATCCCGAGAATATCGTCAGGTGCCATTGTTTCGGGCCTATAAATAAAAGGAGGGATGGTACGAACTTTCCATGCCTAGTAAAAGTGACTTGTGACACGCCGACAAGCACATCAAAAATAATAACAGCGATCAACAACAAGTTCAAAGACTCCTGCCCCCAATCACTCATATGTGCACAACCAGACTTATCATTTGCACAAAGAGAACGAAGATGCCAGCTTCAAAGACAACTCAAAGAAAAACGTCAAAATGGTGACAACAGTTGGACCATCAACTACAGACAAGAAGAACTGGTGAAAAAACCAAGTGATGCCACTAGCAGCCACCATGGAGACCAGCAGGCACTGCATAGGAAATGTGCAAGACCCATGCAGTCCAACAAACGTCCCACATAACCCTACACATCCACTTCACCAACATCCGTGGCCTAAACTCCAACCTGAATAGTGTCCACTACCACCTACAGTGTACCAAACCCCACCTACTCTTCCTGGCAGAAACACAAATCTCACCCCAGCACCGCTTATCTCAACCTCCCAAACTACTCACTCTTCAACAACTTTCGCCACAAGGGTGGAACCTAAGTTTGCCAGAGAGAGAGAACCTAACCTAGAATCACCCAACTTTGACCTTCTTTGGTTGAAAATATCCCTTCCCCACTCAGTTCAATTCATCTACTGCCTCTATCGCTCCCCCAAAACAACCAACCACCCTGAGCTCTTTAATTTCCTCTCCCTAAAAGTCGACTTTCTCCAATCCCACTTTCCCAACAGCAAAATCATTCTTCTAGAAGATTTTAATGTCCACAACACTAGCTGGCTTTCCTCCTCCAGTTGTACAGATCTTGCAGGCAGAGATGCAGAAACATTTGCTATCACCAACGACTTTACACAACTTGTCCAGATATCAACGAGAATACCAGATAACCCAAACCACTCCCCAAACACCCTAGATCTCTTCCTCACCAATGACTCCTCCAAATACAGAGTAAAAGTAGTGAGTCCCCCTGGGCAATTCTGACCACAACCTAGTGCTCATCTCCTCCCCCATGCAACAACGTTTACACAGACACTCCCATACAAGAGTAGTTTGGCACTATAACAGTGCCAAGTGGGACAGCCTCTGCAACTTCTATGTAGCATTCCCATGGTTGGACTATTGCTTCTGGCCTTCCAACCCAAACATATGCACCAAGCTTATTACCAAAATAATCCTCACTGGCATGAATATGTACATTCCACACAACACTCTGAACTGCCAATCCCTAACACAACCCTGGTTCTCCAAAAGATGTGCCAAGGCTGTAGAGATGAAACACAAGACATACCACAACTGGCTGAAATCAAGAACCTCATCCTCCCTCAAAGCTTACACCGAAGCCTGTAATAGATGCAAAAAAAAACAATCAATGCTTCCAAAACAGAGTTCGAAAAAGCAAAAAGCAGGAAACTAGCAGCCTGTCCAAACAGCAGCTGAGCCTTTTGGTCTCTTGCCAAAGCAACTGGCCGCAACTTCTGTCCAACATTATTCCCACCCCTATCACACCCTGATGGCTCTACTGCCTCATGATCCACAGAAAAAGCCAATCTTCTGGCCTCATACTTTGCTTCAAATGCATGCATAACTGACGATGGTAAATGTCCCCCCAATCATTCCAGACACCCAACATACAATGCCCCCTATATCCTTTTGCCAGGATGAAATCAGAAAAATACTGTCCCAATTAGACACCAAAAAGTCTCCTGGCCCCATTGGCATTCCCCCAATTGTTCTGAAAAATTGTGCTCCAGAACTGACCCCTGTCATCTATATATACTCTCCTACTCCACTGGAATCTATCCCACAAACTGGAAATTGGCCTATATTCAGCCCATTCCCAAGACGGGTGACAAGTCACTGCCATCCAATTACTGCCCTATCTCGCTTACCTCAGTCCTGTCAAGGTAATGGAAAAAATCATCAATTCACACCTCCTACACTATCTTGAAGATACTCTCACCAAATAAATGACTCCCAGTATGGATTCCACCACTGCCGATCAACAGGAGATCTATTCACATACGCCACCCATCTCTGGACAAATGCTATGGAGAGGTTTGATGAATCTCAAGTGGTTGCACTAGATATCTCCAAAGCCTTTGACCAGGTCTGGCACAAAGGCCTACTAGGAAAACTACCATCATTCGGTCTGACCCAGGACTTCTGTAGGTGGATTGCCAGTTTTCTGTCTGGATGCACACTGTGTGTGAGATGGTGGATGGCTCCCTATCCTCTCACTACTCAATTAATGCTGGGGTCCTACAAGGTTCTGTCCTCTCACCAACCCTGTTCCTGCTGTACATCAATGACCTACTGCAATTGACCTCAACCCAATTTACAGTTTTGCAGATGACAGCACACTACATTTCTCACTTGCATTTGATAAGCCTTACCCTACACAACTCACCTCATCCTACAGAACATCAACCACCACCCTCAACTCTGATCTCCAAGCCATCCTACAATGGGATTCGGATAACCTCATAAATTTCAACGGCAACAAAACCCAGTTCTGTAACTATTTCCCATAAAAAAGAACAACTTTTTCCCAGTATCCTTTTCGACGATACCCAAATTTCCAGACAGCCTGAGATCTCGCTCCTAGGAATCACCCTCACATCAAACCTCTCCTGGCACAAACATCTCAAACATTGCATCCTCAGCCTTAAAAAAACTAGGATTTCTCTTCTGCTCAAGACGTTACTTCACCCCTGAACAGCTACTAACATTATACAAGTCACAAATCTGCCCAACTATTGAATACTGCTCCCACATATGGGATGGGGCCCCTAAAAGCCTTCTCAAAATGCTCAACTCAATACAGAGGAGGGCAATTAGACTTATCAATGATCCATCACTCACCAACTCCCCCCACCCACTTTCACATAGACGTTTGGTCTCTGCAGCAAGTATATTCTACAAATATTTCCATGGGAAATGCTCATCCAAAATAACATCAATAATTCCCCTGCTCAGTACTAAGCTCATTGGAACAAGTGCAGCTGCTGCACAACATCCCTTCACAGTACACCTAGAAACAAACAGAACAAATTTCTTTTCCTCTTCCTTCATCCTTGCAACTGCTGCACTGTGGAACAGTTTCCCACTGCTGTGTTTCCCAATGAATACAATTTAAAGTCATTCAAATCAAATGTAAACAAATTCCTCCTTTCCCAACCCACCACCCATACACGGTACTAATGTACTATAGGTTGACCAATCAACCTCCTGTGTATGGGCCCAACATAAAAAAAATAAAATAAAATAAAAATAAAATAAAAGAACATAGAGTTTCACTAGGAATGTTGTGGACATGGCATGTAACACTGCTCTTTAGATCTACTAAGTTGGCTATGTGTCTGTGATAGACATCTTTAAGATGTTCCCACAGACAAAAGTTGCAGGAGTTTAGAACCGGCGAGTACACTGGCCACGTTGTACAAAAATGGCGGCTGATCATTCTGTCCTTGATAAAATGTGTCTGAAGCAACTGCTTGATAGGGGTGACAATGTGAGGAGGGGCACCATCCTGCATAAAAACTGTTGAATCCAGGTACTGACACTGTTGATATGTTGGAATCTCCTGACTGGCTAAGAGAGATGCATAATTATTATTTTCAGGAATTAACAATGTATGCTAAATTAGTAATTATAAAATATTTTAATTAATACTTTCCTGTATTTTGACAATGTTACATTGCCATCATCAGGGATCTCAACAACCGATATATGGAAAACAGGCAGGACAGCCAAACAGGCAGGCTGTCCTGCCTGTTTGGCTGTAGTAGGACAGTTTGTAACTGCAAGGGACTTGGTAAGTCTGGGCATAGATGGCGAACCTATGGCACATGTGCCAGAGGTGGCATGTCCGATAATTTTACCGGCATGTCAATGATTTACAGGTGATATCCTTTTATATGCTTATAAATTAATAACTTTTTTTTTTTAAACTGTTACAATACGGAGAAGTTAAATTTTGTTTTACACCAGAGAGCGGCTATGAAGACGTGCATATGATTGGTGTGGTATTAACAAAAGATCGCACAACCCAAAGACAAAAGCAACTGACAATTGTTGAATTAAAATGCGAAATCCCTTCAACCAATTTCCATAACATCTGAAACTGTCATAACAACATTCACTATATATTTCTTAGTTTTAACACATTCACGACGGGGTGTCGTTTATCGTTCCGACGGAACTTCTCATTACTGGCAGGCTCAACTCACACTAAGTTTCAATCCTTGGTTGATTTTTATTGCTGCTTGTTTGCATTTGAGCTGACAGGGGAACTCACACAAGCATTATATGGCATGTTTCAATTCGTGGTAGAATTTTATTTGAAGTCAGCCTTTGTGATCTGTAATAATGACATCGAGAATTTCAAATGCAATCAAACAAATACTTATTTCACATAATTGAAAAATTGGACAGTAGTTTTTTTTTTGTTAGATACTGTGTTTCTTGTGCAACATATGGTTTTGCTTGAGTCTATACAGCATAGTTTCTGTGAGAGGGGACATGTGATTCATTAGTTAGTGCTTTTTATTCCAGCTGTCTGTAATTGCATTATTTGTTGAAAAATATATTACACAGACTGCAAAAGGCTCTGAATCTTATTCAGGGATACAATAAAACTACTTGTTTTCTTGCATCTGCAGTATAATGGCTGTTGGGGAGGGCATGTTGTTAACCGCGGGAAGAGAGTCACTATCGCCTCGACGTGAACATGTTTAAACATTTTTCATGTGGAAGGTACAGTATATGCAAAACTTTTTAATGTTTTTTTTGTAAAGTAAAATCAGGGGTGTGAGTTATACCTGAGGGCGAGTTATTTTCGAAGGAATATGGTAAGCGTTTCGCCGACAAGTTGACATCCTTCTGCTGCTCCCCTGCTCAGCTAACTTCGATGGTGAGTTACAATGCGTAAATATTTTTCTCACTACCGTTTTTTTTTTTCAAACCAACATCATTAGAATCAATTTAATAATAAAATAAATATTATAAATAAAATAAAATATTATTTATAAAATTATAAATAATTATTTATAAAATATTATAAATAAATGTATATATTATAAATTTATAAAATAAATAAATAAACTTAGATTAATTTTTCCCCTATTAAAAACTGTCCGGCATGTCAGCAACTCGATTGGTAAATTTTTGGCATGCGCACATAAAAAGGTTCGCCAACACTGGTCTAGGGGATGAGATAAGAGATGCCAATTTCTTATGTGGTCTGTAAGTGGTTGTAATATTGTATTTCATTCGGATTTTTGTAATTTTTCAGATGTGCCCTAGATATATAGAATGGTAATAGATCTTGAGTAATCTCTGCTCTGAAATGGGAGGGGAGTTGTGGTTGCAGCTACAGTTTTAATGTTTTTTGGTGGGTTGTAGCCATTGGCTAAGAAAGCATTGAGGGATATGGTCAAGTTCAGTAGTTAGGGCACTGTTACCAGAAAACTGGTTAATTTTGCCCTGTTATATAGGGTTTTTATAATCCCATATTATTGGGAGGAGGGGGGGGGGGACTGCATGTGAATGTATCTACTTGTATGTATAGGTTTTCTGTAAACAGAGAATGCCAGGAATCCATCAGGCTGGCATGTACTCAGAGTGTCTAGGACTGTTGGTTTTCCTTTTCTAAGGTAAACTGGATCCTGGAATGTTGACTGTTCAGATATGTTAAGAAATTGTGGAGCATATCCAGACCAGAGTTTAAGGCTTTTTCTTCAAAGGTCTCCAAGAAGAAATTGGCCAGGGTTGCAGAAAGTGGAAAACCCATGGCTATCTGTTTGTAGAATTTTCCATCACTTTAAATATTAAATCATTCCACTGAGTAGTTACCCAGTTACAGCCTTTCGAAATGTGAATTTTAATTATAAATACCCTGTATATATAATATATATATATGTGAAAAGTTTTTTACCTTGGGTATAATATATGTTAAAGATACCAAGTAATTTTATAACCTTGGTTTTAATCCTTTTTCCCAAGTAAGCAAACAGACAAGTAAGTCAAGTTTGTGCCTGAATGTGGTTCAAGACTTATGGTGGTGGTGCAACACCAAGGCAACTCGTGGTAAAGATGGATTAAGTTCTGATCACTTTCCTTAGTATTTCCCATAAATGTAAAACACATCTCATCTGGAGATTCTTAATTAATAAGGTCAAAGCACCTTGTGGCAACTTGCATAGGTAAAATTGATAACCTCTGTATTACTTAAACCTTGGCATTTCAGGGTGTGCCTACTCACTGATGAGACCTTAATAAAGGTTGAAACCGGTCTTGGTAATGATCCCCACCCATAATGTATAACATCATATGTCTCCTAGGAGATGTGTTTTACATTTGGGAAATACTAAGGAAAGTGATCAGAACTTAATCCATCTTTACCACGAATTGCCTTGATGTTGCACCACCAAATGTTGCCTTGGTGTTGCACCACCACCATAAGTCTTGAACCACATTCAGGTGCAAACTTGACTTACTTATCTTTGCTTACTTGGGAAAAAGGATTAAAACCAAGGTTATAAAATTACTTGGTATCTTTAACATAATATATATGTATACAGTCTTTTTAATTAATTTAAAATGATGGTTACAGATTTTCAGAATTAATGGGGAAGACAGAAATAGATGAATGATCATAATGGGGGAAAGGAAAATTTTTTGCAGAAGGTCGAAAAGAGGAGATTCAAGATTTAGCATCTTCAGACAAAGAATATCTATCAGATTGAACAAAAATGCATGCCAGCCTTGTAGTAGAAGGTGAAAAACAGATGGTTAGTTTTGGATGTCTCCAGTTGGTAGTATAAGTCATTTAAACTAACATTAATGACTGACAAAAATTGGTGGACGTAGAAGCGATTTTTTTTTTTTTTTGAGTTTCTTTTTAATTTGTGGGGATTTTTTGTAGGAGGTTTTAACTGCAATAGTAGTTGTGGGTATTTGAAATTATGGCTGAAGTAACTAATGCTATGAGGCCAGTGCATCATGTCTGTAAAATGCCTATGTTCTTCTGGCCAGTTTGGTTGAATGGGGAAGAGGATGAAAAACCTATATTTCCAGTATGAAAAAAAAATCCTTTCACCTCTGTATGAGACTAACTCAACTTTAGCTGAAATGGTGAGTGAGTTAGATTTGGTTTGAACCTAGATCTTTCCAACCTAAAGGCATTGTCAATACTGACTGAGATAAAGAGGCTCTTGTATCTCAGTCAGTATAAATAAGACATACATACTACCAGTTTACTTCCCTCTAGACATGATATGGCAGCAGATCAGGAAGCCTTCTATTGTGTTGCCATCAGGTCCAGTCTGATGTAATATCTGGCACTCAGCCTGTTCCACTGCTGTATCCTGAAACAGAGGAGGCTCTGCATCTCAACAGAATGTCTGACGTACTTTTGAAAGGTGTAATTCACAGTGTATGTTTGAAGTGGAGAGGAAGCCTTTAGATCTTCTGCCCCAATGATCAAACATGGCATCAGCCACTACAGGCACCACCGATAAGCAAGGTAGTGGAGGTGTTTCACTAGATTAAGATTATTTTGGTCGAAAGCTTGATATGACTAAGTTGAGTGACGTTAATGTCACCAATCATATTAAAAGCTACAGAACAGAAATAACTGCTCAAGCAGTTCTTCATCACAAAATCTTATATGAAATTAGTAAGATAATTGACTCAAAATTTACATCAAATGTAGAATTAAATTTTAAAATTACCTGAGATTTGTCATGCTTTTCTGATTTGGCAGTTTGAGCCATGCGGCTCAAAGGTTGACAGTGAAATAATCCCAGTTTCTGTGAAGTAATACTATTTAAAACCAAAGCACGAGAGGTATGCCACTGGATCAAAAGAGACATCAATTTACAGAGAGTGTTAGCTTGATCAAGTGACCAGTTGTAAAGATAAAGAATGAGCTACAGGAAACAAAGGAAATCCATTACTTTTATTTATTTAGCTTTATATTTTTTATCATGGTAAATAATATCATTTTGATAACTGTAAAGGCTTATCTTGGATATGAAGAAAAATTATGTTAAATAGCTAGGAATAACAGAAAAAAAATTGCCATAAAAATTCATTAATTTTTCATTACAAAAAAGTACAAAATAATAATAATAAATAATCAGCAAAACTAATTATAGAGCAACCCATGAACACATAATTAAAAATAAGAAACACAAACACTAAATAAAAAAGAAAACACACACAGAGACATACAAATATATACAGGGTGTTCGGGATAAATTTGACATATTTATAATTAATTATATTTTTCCGTAAGTTACATGTATTAACACACACTTCTCTTCATTTAAAAGTTTGGACCCTTCTTCATTCATATACAAGATGTCAGAAAGGATGGATAGCTGGAACCCACCTGAATCATGGAAGAGAATAACTTGTATCATGATGATTCGTGCCCGCCATCAAAATAAGGATATTACGACTGCTGCCCAATGCTCCCTGAATACAGTAAAAACAATCAGGCATGAACTAGAGACTTGCAATGGTGACTACGAGGATGTAGCAAGAAGAAAGATCCCTAGCAGACGATCTGATTGCGTTCGTACAGCAGAATTCCTCGCAAATCTGCAGGAACAGGTGTTGAAGAACCCTGGCATTGGAATTCGGGCTTTGTTCGTGGAGTTGCTAACTGTAGTCAAGCCCTGGATAACAAGGGTAGCCAATGGTAGGCCGTATGTATGGCAGCAGGATTCGGCCCCTTGCCACACCTCTGGGAAAAGTCAAAAATGGTTGTCTGAAAATTTCTACGACTTCACCAGTCCAAATGTTTGGCCTCCAAACTCCCCAGACCTTAACCCCATGGATTATTTTGTATGGGGCGCAGTTGAAAAAGACACCAATCGCACTTCCAGTAATACAAAAGCCCAGTTAATGGATAAAATTAAAACAGTTTTTGCGGCCCTTCCCAGGGAGACTGTAGCATCAGCTTGTTCGAGGTTCCGAAGCAGAATTGAAGCTGTGATCGATGCTAATGGTGGTTATTTTGAGTAAATCTTGTTGATAGTATTGTAATTAACTCTGCCTGTAATGTTTTTTTGTCAATTCATTAAATTTAATAGATACAAAGAAGATTTTCTTTTTCCTTACGAAACTGTCAAATTTATCCCGAACACCCTGTATATATAAGAAAATAAAGAAATTCACGAATTTCACATTTTATTTGTTCACAGGGATTTCATGGTATAAATGTGTCATCTGATATTTTGGAGGGCTTGTTTTAGAAAATGTAATTTTCCTCCAAACGAATCTCTTATCTATAAGGATACCAACATTGTCAGGTCTTATATTTTGGTCTTCTAAGGCACTTCTTATTGCATCAATCAACCTTAATCTTGGTCTTCCTCTAGATCTTTTCCTGGTAAAAAATGCTTGTTTTGCTAACCTTTCCTTTCCATTCTGTTTAAGTGAACATACCAATGGCGATCAGCTTGTTTCACACATTCCCAAATGCTAACAATGTCGAGCCCATTCCTAATATCCTCATTTTAAATATGATTCTGTGACTGATGACATCTATTCACTTTCTAATCTTTATCAAACTTCTCATATCTAAGGTCTACTGTATTTGATCAAGTGTTTATTTCTAACCCAGCTCCATAAATTAAAATTAGTTGGAACACTATTATGAACACAGATTTAGTGTTTTGACTAATTTCTCTTTTATTCTATATTATTTATCTGACTCCTAACAAACCAGCATTGCTAATTCTGTTATCTATTTTCATTTAATTTGCCATGTTCACTAAAAATTCTAGTTAAATAGCTCAAATGTATAGTTTTTTCACTTGGTTATAAATTATATTAAACCTGCTAAGAAATTATATTCCTGTTTAATACTTGACCCAAGTGTAAGCATACGAAGTTTGAGCATGAAGTATCTTCACAACCAAGCTACATGTGTAGAAGCTAATGACTTCATATTAATTGTCTTAGTATCCAATAATGCAAAGCACATATTCTTTCAGGTGTGTGTAATGCAAAAGTATTGTGGGAAGGGCGACTATCCAGACTGGTTTCAACCTTTATTAAAGTACTGTTAAAATGTGAAGGTACTTCTCCAAATACTCTGAGTGATCTCGAGATCACTCAGATTAGATCTATAACATCACTCTAAAATCTCACTGAGTGAACAAATGATCACTGCCAAACTCCACTTCTGACCAGAATCACTTCAGGACAGGAAACTGAAGAGTGGCCTCAATGGCAGGCAAAAACTCACCAACACCAAGCAGAACTGCTCTACTCCCTGAGAAGCAAGCCACCATCAGTGGGAGCCAGACCTAGAAGGGTTACTAAGGTTGAAGTAATGCAGAGGTCATATATTATCCTAGACACAAGTAATGAAAACTTGTAACACCTTATTATTAAAACACTCTGTATTAGAGCTAGTTGTAGAACATTTTTTCACTTGGTTATAAATTACATTAAATTTGCCAAGAAATTATTGGGGTAGCTATAAAAGATACCCCAAGTTTGTTATGTGCTTTCATGGCTTCTGAATTCCATCATGTTTTGGGAAAAGGCAAAAACCAACTTGATGTTTATGGTATTGCAGTTGTGGTGGCATGTATTATACACTCTGTAATGTGATTCACTACTTCATTAAGGGTGAGATGTCAATGCAAATAATTTTACTCCATCTAGGACACTCATTATTTTTATGGTTTTATTCTCCTTTGGGGAGGACAGCTAATGACTTCACATTAATTGCCTTAGTATATATATATATAGAGAGAGAGAAATCCATCTCATATATTAGATGATTCTCTTGAGCACATGATAAGATCTAACCAGCAAGTTTTGACACAGTGGGATCATTTGGGGCATGTTTTCACTAGTGATCCTCATATTCATCCCCCCCCTCCCCCTCTGATATGCTCTATTGAGATTGCAAATAAATCATACCATTCAGGAATGATACAAATGTAAGAAGGTGGATATGTTAATGTCTACCTAATTTTTTATTTATTTATTTTTGGTGTAAGCTAGATGTTTGCTCTCACAGTTAATACATTTGGGTGTTTTACTTTTGAAATCTTCATTATCATGCTCTTTACTGCCACACCGGGTACAGATGGCAGAGGTGACAGAGACAATCTGAGCATGACTGTATTTCTGACATAAAACAGTGCAAAGGGTTTGGGCCTAACAGAGCAAATGAGATATCCTGCTTTCATTGATGCTGCTGGGGGAGGGGGGGGGGGGGCTAAGGGTATTAAATGTAATGATATTCCTGATCAGTACAAGGATATCCCTACATACAAGAATTCTTCACATTCTAATTCAGAACAAATCTCATCAGGAACATCAATCGGCTATCACTCTGATATCACTCCACTTGAAAAGCTCAGTTTTGTGAGGGGGAAGGGGTTACTGTGATTGGTATTCTTGCCAGCATGAAAAAGTGTTTCAGAATTGTAACATCAGAGGAAAACTCACATAAAAAAGCTTTATTAGTGTGGAATATGAAATACAGATTTCCACAACATTTGCTATAAAAAAAAATCCCATCAAAGCAGTACTAACATTTTATTTTGTGCGTTGTTTTGAAAGTAGTTTTAATGAATCTAAGGAAATTCTAGGTAGACCTCTTTCAATGTCAATCATGGTAACATGATCATCAATTCAATCTGGAAACCAATTATAAAAAACTATGAAATACAATACAGACTAATCGCATTTCTGTTTGACTCAATTTCTTGATGATGAATCATGCAACGTAGACTTCTGCAGTCTGAAGCCTAATTGATTTAATAGTTTTCTGAACATAACAGCCTGTTCATATAGACAATACAATCTATGTTGTCTGGCAAGTATTATAAATTTATCATATTTTCCTAATAAGACCTCCTAAAATGGGATGAAATGTAATATAACATTATTATTGTTATTATCCTAAGACCCCCATAGAGTCACAGACTATGAGGTTCCTTTTGTCACACACACAGCTCATCATGCCATGTCTTAAACACATTCAAATTCTCCTCATACACCATGTTCTCAGGCAATGCATTCCAATTATTAACAACTCTCCATGCAAAAAATGTGCTTCTCATTCCCCTGCTCACACCCTCCTTATACAGATTCCAGGGATGACCTTTTGTTCCCTCCCAATCTCCCACAATTTTATGAAAAGCCTCTTCAACGTTAATCCTAAAACAATTCCTTACCAATTTGTACGTCTCTATCATATCATCCCTCTTCCTTGTATCTACTAGACTCTGCATGCATTGTTTCAACCTTTCTTCATATTCAACATTCCATAAATCAGAAACTATTTTAGTCAATTGCCTCTGGACCCTTCTCCAACAACTCTTCATCCTTTTGAAAACCAGGTAACCAAATCTGTGCACAGCAATCGATATCTGGCCTAATCAAGACCTCATACGATGGAATCAGACTCTCTCTTAATTTCAACAAGTCAGTGTCTTCCACATCATTGTCAGAATCTGTTGTGTTGTCCTCACAATTTTGGCAATATGTCATTTAAATTTTAGATTCTTATCCAGCATCACCCCAGGATCTCTTATTTCCTCCACCTCCAACAATATATCCCCACTAAGCATAAATTTTACATCCCATCTTTGTTTTCCAAATTTTAAAACCTTACATTTCACAACACTGAACTGCCATTCCCAAATCCATGCCCATTCACTCAGTCTATTGAAGTCTTCTTGTAAGGAAACAAGATCTCCACATACTCCATCCCAATTTTGCATCACTTGCAAACAACAGAATATCCCCATTCAAATCTTCCCCAATATCAATAAGATACAGGTTAAACAGCAATAGCCCTAAAACAGACCCTTGAGGCACATCACTAGTGACTTTCCTCTTCTTTGAGAAAGGCAATCTCCAGTCCAATACACTAGTTTAATATCCAACCCCATCTGCTCTCATTTGACTATCAACTTATCTTATTGTGTGGTAATCTATCAAAAGCCTTTGCAAAGTCTAAATATATGACTATGTATATCCATCTCCCACTTCCAATGTTACTGTCACCTTATTGTAATAAGTGAACAGATTACTAAAATATGACCACCCCTTTTAGCAAATCTGTGCTTTCCATCAAAGATAATACCATTGTTGCCAACCCATTCTCAATTTGCTTTTCACCATAGCAAACTCATAAGGACAACAATAAGAGTTTATCATAATGGATACTTTGTTAATGTAAATTTCTTTTAACACAGCACTGTGTCTGTCGGACTTTGTTCGGGATGTTTTAGTTCATTAGAGGAAATAAGTGAGTGGATGACATCTCCATTTTTTATTAAAGCAATGTAAATGGAAAACAAAAAATCATACTAATGTAACCCAAGTTTCTAACAGGTAAGTCAAGTAAATATGTCTCGTTTGGTTATAAGATTTATTTCTTTTTATAGTTCTTTTTACAAATGTCAATCATGGTATTGTTGCCGCTTAGAAAATAAGAGTAACCTTATATTTGGCTTAATATATTCATATTGCATTATACAAATTTATTTTTCTGAATCTCATTTATGATTTGTGACTATTCTTGACACTTTCTATTTGTTAATGAAAAAATCATATTACAATAATGATTCAGAAATAATGTACCTCTTTATCTTCAACAAACAACAAGAGTAAACGTTGACGGGGTACAAATGAAACAGTTCTGAGATCTGAGCCTATGTTAGCTGTTGCAACAGAAGTACCACCTAAAGGAGCTGAAAGAGGTGCAGTAACACCAAAAGATGAACTAGAAATGCTATTTGCTGATGGTGATGTTGGAGTTGATTCATGATGCTTTCCCTGACTTGAGGAACAAACATGCAGGTGAAAGCGTTGAAAGGTTCTGTGACCTACAGAAAGTAAAAGAAATTTGTTTAAACACTAGGTTTACTCATGAAGAAAAATTTCTCTCTAAAATAATAAAATGTTCTACAGGCATCATATTCATAATATCAATCCAATGCTAATTTTTTTCCCTATCTATGGTACTAAGGTAAATAACCTCTCATGTGTGGAATTATCATAAAATACACAAGCACACTAGTACTTTATACATTCTAATGTACTATAGGTAGAGCCTCTGTAGCTCAGTCACTATAGATGAAACCCTCTGGTCAGAAAGACCTGAGTTCGATTCCCATCCATGATGTAAGAAACTCTATCTGGTCTCTTTCGACTAAAGATGAGTTAGTCAGTCTCATACGAAGGTAGAGGTTTTTTTTTTTCTCCCACAAACATGGATTTTTTTTTGTCCCTCAAAACAGACAAACTGGCCAGTAAAGCACATGCAATTTACAGACAAGAATATTTATAAGCATGTGGGTAACGCCTTATCCTTGTATTAACAGTTAGGAGAACCAAGGATACTTTTGAAGGCTATGGTCACTTAAGTGCCTGTGAAAACCACTGAAGAAGGATGTACTATAGGTTCAAACTTATTTTTTTGTGACTCCCACCCACAAAAGAGTGTGAACCTATAGTAGATTAGTACCATGGATGGGATAAGAATTTTTTAAACTATTTTTAAAAAATTGTATTTAATTATTTTAAATATTTTTCATTTATTTTTCATATAATCCGGAAAATCCTGTTCTAGAGATTAAAAATGGAACTTTTACAAGCCACTTCAGCTTCCAGTAAATGGGGTGATAAAATTCATCTCCCACCTAAAGAAAATCTCACACATCCATGCAAATGGTGGAATTAAAACCCAGAGCCTGATGAACCTGAAGAGCAGGTACATTAACCTGCTCTTCATTAATATAAATATTGTAAATATTTCTATTAATATAAATATTATAACATTTATATATTATAAAATTTTATATATTATTAAATATTTACATACATTAAAAAACTTGATTTTCCATTCTTTTTCTTTCTCAACTGTCAGACGAAGAGCAGGTTGAGTCCTCTATGAACCCACCTGGCTCTATCTCTGGCCATTTTTGTCATCTCTCCAAAGATAGATAATTGTGACCTTTCCTTCAATGACTACAGTCTTCTTTTGGTCTCCCTTTCGACTATTCTCCTCTACTGATTCCATTCAAGGTTATCTTCAGCAATCTCTAAGAAGACATTCTCTAGAGGTGTCCATACCATCTTAATTGTTGTTTAAGAATTATATCTGTGATATTTTCTCTGTGGTTTAGTTTTTGACTTGCTCATTTGTGCTCAGACTAATGATCAATATTCATTCTTCTTAAGCATTTCATTTTGAATAAGCTGATTTCCAGTAGTTCTTTCTGATTGAATCTCCACTTCTCAGCTCCATATGTTACCATAAGTGTATAATGATGGTTTTATACAGTTTTAACTCTTTTTTTTTTTTGTGCGTGTATGTTATTTTTCCTTCATCATATTTTGTTTAATTTATTCATAATAGACCATCCTACATTAAGTCTGTATTTTACTGTTTCTGCACTGTCAAGGTTATGAGTAATGAGACTGCCAAGATACATACACTTCTTTATCTGTTCAAATATATGATTTTCAACATTAACTGAAATTTTTTTCCTCCTCTCTTTCTATTTTCATTATTTTTTGTTTTCGTTAAGTTGATTTTCATTTCATAAGTTTTGCATTCTTCATTTAAAATTGTTATTGCCTTTTTCAATTGGGTCTAGATTCTTCAAGAATAATAATATTGTCTGTATATTTAATGTGGTTGATATTCATGCCATTTATTTGTAAACTTGGTTCTTCAGCTATGGTTTTTCATGTTTCTTTGAGATAGATAGATAGTAAATAAATGTGATGAGATCAGACAATCCTGTATGAGTCCTTTTTCTACTTTGAATTAGTCTGTCTTTATTTTATTAATTTTATTTTTAATTATTTTTATTTATAATAATAAAAATTAAAAGTAATATATTTCTTATTTTTATTTTTAAAAAATTATTTTTAATAAAATAAATTTATTTTGTGGGATGCTTAAGGGTCAAAGCTGTATAACTGAGAGGAGACCTCCACATAGCCTTTAAAGGAATGCGGAGAACCGACCAGGGCTTCTGACCTAATGTCCAATCCTCACCTTCTCGTGCACCCTGTTGGGTATCTACTTTGATACTGAACGAACGAGGATGGGCTGGCAATTTGGGATTTAGCCGACCAAATTGTATTCTTATTGGTTAAACCAAAATAAAAAATGATGGTACAACATGACAAAATTTCATGCCGGCTGTGGCGTCACGCGGTTAAACAAGGCCCCCGTTGTTTTCGCCAGGGAACCAGGGCGAACAGCGAAAAGTCAGCTACTGGAACAAATCTGAAAACAAACCCCAACTCAACATCACCAGAGTTAAAGATCAGTACTATCAACGTAAGAAGCCTAAATGGCAAAGAAATGGAGCTAGCTGAGGAATTAGATAAGTACCAGACTGACATAATAGGGGTGACTGAAACAAAAAAAGACCAAAACTGGTGAGATCTTTCTGAGCAATAAATACAAAATATTATATTCAGGCAATGACCATCAAGGAAAAGAAGGAGTAGCCGTAGTATTCAACACAAAATACGAGGCTAATCTTCTTGAATGGCAGTCAGTCTCAAGTAGAGTAATGTGGGCAAATATGAGAATGGGGAACTGGACAATGAGACTTATTTGTGCCTATGGTCCCACAGAAGGTTCCACTAAGGTAGAGGTGGAGGAATTTTTTGACGCTTTAGAAAAAGCAACTGACACAATGAAAAAGGAAAAGTTGGTCCTTGTTGGGGATCTAAATAGCAGAGTAGGAAATGATTGTGAGACATACAAAAATATTTTGGGAAAATTTGGTGAAAAGAGCAAAGCTAATAATAATGGCAAATATCTGTTGGATTTCTGCTCAGGACATGGACTGGTTATTACTAACACCATGTTCCAACATAAATATGTGCACAAATTCACATGGAGAGAAGAGGCAAGGATTAAGAAAAGTCTCATTGACTATGTTATTGTTGATAGTGATGTTTTCTCCCTGGTGCAGGACACCAGAGTGTACAGAGGATTTGAAATTGGAAGTGATCACTATTTAGTCTTGAGCAGGATAAAATTGAATTTCATATTGAAAGGAATAACATGTAAGAAAGTTTTAAAGCGAATAAAAGTTGAGCAGCTCTCAGATGTGAACTATAGACTAAAATACAGAAAGATTATTGAAAAGAAAATGAAAGAGTTTGAGAACAGGAATCAAACCTTGGAGATTCAGTGGCAAACTCTGAAGAAAACATTGATTGATTCTGCCAGAGAGGCATGTGGTGAGGTTGTGTGCAAGGATAAAAAAATCAGAACTCCCTGGTGGACACAGGAAGTTAAAGAGGCAGTAAAGGAAAAGAAGAAAGCATATCAAAAGTTCCTGGCAAATAAGTCAACTTTTACTCTTACAGAATACAGAGACAAATGTAAGAAAGCTAAACAGTGTGTAAAACTAGCTAAACAAAAGTCATGGGAGGTCTTTGGCAAGAATATAGAAAATAAATATCGAGAAGGTGGCAAAATATTCTGGAGGTTGTTGAAGAAGCTTAGGAATGGAGGAAAGAGTGCTGTAAAAGGAGTTAGAGATGATAAAGGTGACATGAAAACAGGAGAAAAAGATATCCTTGAAGTATGGAGTAATTACTTTGAAAAACTGCTAAATGAAACAAGCAGTGATGACAGCACAGTGATAAAAAACACTGACCAGGCGTGCAGTCAGGAATACATATCCATACTTGAAGTAGAAAAAGCCATCAAAGGCTTGAAATGTGGAAAGGCAGCAGGAGTAGATGATATTCGACCAGAAATGCTGATATATGGTGGTATAAAAGTTTTACAGTGGCTGCACTGCATAGTTCAGAAAGCCTGGACAGAGGGACGAATTCCCGATGATTGGAGTAGAGCTCTCATAGTACCCATATATAAAAAGGGAAATAAAACTGAATGTGAGAATTACAGAGGTATTTCCCTACTGAGTGTTCCTGGCAAGATCTATGCAAGTATACTTGAGAAACGGTTGAGAAGAATTGTGGAAGAAAAGCTTGGTGAAGAACAAGCTGGATTCAGGCCAAATAGAGGCTGTCAGGATCAGATCTTCACTTTACGACAAATAGTCGAGAATGCATGGGAATATAACAAACATCTGTATTGAAGTTTTGTCGATTTGAAAAGGCATATGACAAGGTGCCAAGAGAGAAGCTATTCAATACGCTGCAGTTATATGGTGTCAATGGGGCATTATATCAAGCAATACTTAGTCTTTATTTGAGTTGTAAGTTAGCAGTTAGAATTGAAGGAAGTACAGGAAGATGGTTTAATGTTAAATCTGGTGTGAGACAAGGCTGTACATTATCCCCTCTGTTATTCATTATCTATATGGATCACATTATGATGGAAAGTGGTATTAAACCTGATATCAAAATTGGAGATGTTAATGTCAGCTCTTTGCATTATGCGGATGATGTTATACTTCTAAATAAATCAGCTACAAGTCTGCAAGATTCTCTGACTAAATTGAATAGCTCTTGTAGTAGATATGGTATGAAGGTCAGGCAATAAAAAGACAAAGACAATGAAAATAGGCAGAATCATTGAAAATGTCAACTGTGTTGTGAATGGAGAACCTGTGGAACAAGTAAAACATTTCAGCTACTTAGGTATGATTTTTACTGAAGATGGTAAATTAAATATAGAAATAGACAACAGAATCAGCAAAGCTGGTATGGTGGGAAGTCAATTGAATCAATTCATATGGAATAAGAGAGAAATTAGTCGGAACACTAAATTAGCTGTATACAAGACAGTGTTCAAACCAGTTTTAACTTATGGATCTGAGAGCTGGGTCAGAAATAAAACACTTGATCAAAGACTAGAGACCGCAGATGTGAGAGTCCTGAGAAAGATTCGAGGCGTGAACAGATGGCATCAATGGCAATATCATATTAAAAACGAGGATATTAGGAAAGAACTTGACATTGTCAGCATCCAGGAATGCGTTAGCAGAGCTAATCTCAGGTGGTATGGTCACTTAAATAGAATGGGAGAGGAAAGATTAGCAAAACAAGTGTTCTCTGCCAGGTTGGCAGGAAAACGACCCAGAGGAAGACCAAGATATAGGTGGATTGATACGGTACAAAGTGCCTTAGACGATAGAAATATAAATCTGATAATGTTGGAGTCTTGACAAGTAACAGACTGATTTGGAGGAAAATTGTAGATAGGAAGTTAGTAATGATGTAATTTTTTCATGTAGTAATATCCTGTACACCCCTTGAGGGTACATGGCAAGAATTTGATGATGATGATTTATTTTGTTAATAAATTATTAATAATAAATACATTTTGCAATTGCTTTGCTATTTTGATGGAAATTTATAATAAATGATTTTATTTCATAGTCTAAAGTCATAGATTTTAAATTTATCCCTGTTGTTGAATCAAATGCTTCTTTGAAATCAATAAAAACTGCAATACACATATTAGTTGTATTCTCAGTACTTTTCGTCTAGGCTATCGATTCCCAACCAGTGGTACGCGTACCCCCAGGAGTATGTGCTGGACCTTTCAAGGGTACACAAAAAATAATCAGTAATGGCGGAAAAACAAGTAAAGTAAACAAAATGCAAAACGTTAGTTATGGAACAATAAATGTTAAGTTTGAATCACCGCTATTTTATAAACAAGGGGTACAATTTATAGAAATGGGTTTAAAAGGGGTACACAGTGGAAAAAGATTTGGAACCACTAATCTAGGCAATTAACTATAAAAATATGGTTTATAGTAGACCTGCCAGGTCTAAAGCCTGCTTCATCATATATTTTTGTGTCATTAAAGTTTGAATTCTATTTTGTAGAATGTGTGTGAAGATTTTGTAGCTATGAGTTAGCAATGTTTATGGAATATAATTTTCACACATTTATCTCCCATTTTTTGAATACTGATATTGTGATTGACATTTTCCAGTCATCTGGTATTTCACCAGTATGTACTAATTAATTGTAAAGTTCTAGCAGAAAATTGATGGCTGTGCCTCTATATTTCTTACATTTTATCAGGCAATTTAGACAATTTCATTTGGTTTATCTCATCTCATCTTCCTTTCCCTCTTTTACCGTGCAGTGTCGAGGGTTTATTAATCATCAGACCTCAAACAGTTCACAGGATAAGGTGGTCGGCCCTATGTCTGTAGCGCTGAGTTCTCAAGGCTGGTTTGCCTGTTTTGCGGGATGAAAAACCCCAGGATAAACTGGGGGGGGGGGGGGGAAACCCTACTGTCCACGCCCAAGACTGGCTAACTTGGCTATGGCTGAGGAAGATCCTTCAGCTCCTCATGTCACGGAATCGAACCTAGGACACTCCTTCCCCAGGCATATTGTTGCGAAGCACACAGCCACTAGGCTAACCGAGTGGACAATTGGTTTATTGTATTCAAAATTTATTTTATCATAGATGGTTCTTTCTTTTAAGGTTACACGGTGATCAGCACTCATATTTGTAAATTTAGGGACACAAAAACACACGTGTTGAACACACGAACCTAGGACACTCCTTCCCCAGGCATATTGTTGCGAAGCACACAGCCACTAGGCTAACCGAGTGGACAATTGGTTTATTGTATTCAAAATTTATTTTATCATAGATGGTTCTTTCTTTTAAGGTTACACGGTGATCAGCACTCATATTTGTAAATTTAGGGACATAAAAACACACGTGTTGAACAGATTGTTTGATTAATTACTAATAAAATAAAACTTGACGTTTCGACCCCTGTATCGAAATCATCATTGGAAGAATACAAGTGTATAAGGAACCAAGCTACATGCTCATGCCCTGTATACCGGTAAACTAAATCTACGTAGTTAATTAATCCTATTCCCTAGCCTGACCTCTAGTGATAAAAAAAAAAAAAGATAAATAAATAAAAAAAAAAAATAAATAACTACAACTACAATAAACTGCTAGTCCTCATGTATTAATATTCTTCTGGATAGTTCTGATTGTTATAATATGATTTCTTTCAGTTGCTGCTGAATGTTACAAACACTTCACCAGGTTGTCTTCTTGTAGCGGGATTTTTCTATGGCTAGTTTAGGTTGTTATATAGATTGTAGATGGGTCCTTCACATTCTTGAAATGGTTAGGCCATCATTTTTGTTGAGATTTGGGTTGTGTTTGAGCATTTCACGACTCTTTAAATTTTCTCTCAAACCAGGTTTGGTGCGGTGTAGGAACTTGGTATTTTTCCAATCAATTCTGTTGTATATTTGGAGTGCGTGGTCAAAAAAGCAGCTTTTTCAAAAAATGGAGGTATTTAATGTGTTGTTTGTGTTCGTCTTGTCTGATTGGGATAGTTCGCCCTGTTTCCCCTATGTTTTATTTTATTAGTAATTAATAAAATAATCTGTTCAACACATGAGTTTTTGTGTCCCTAAATTTACAAATATGAGTTATTATAGATGGTGCTTCTGTCCATATGTGGCCTCGACAGTTCCTACCTGCAGCCACAGTATTTGGCCTCCCTCCAGTCATGAACTGGCAAAATATGTGGTTGAAGGATTTGTCACTAGCTTATTGTGAAGCCTCCAGGTTTGTTACTACCTGGTCCAGTCCTGTGTACTAACCACGGCCATGCAGAATCATTTTACTGCTGTACCCTTAACTGGGGGAAGGGGGGGACAGAAATCAGAACTCTTGCTCTACCACCAAACATGGTTGTAGGCCACTTCAGGTCTCTAATAAGCAAGGTGGTGGTATTTCACCAGGTATTTTATTAGTACGCTGTTCTTCAGCTACCTCTGTCGGTTTAAGAAAATGTTCAGCTGAAATTACAGATTTGGAAATAAGAGTTACACATTGTGAAACTAGCGATGCCTTGTTTGCATATAGTTAACAACATCAATAACTTTCTTGATGTGTCTTTTAAAAGAGTGGATTTAACACAAAGATTCTGTTTGTGTAATATACAATGAAATGAAATTATTGGAATTCTGCATTTCATTTTGTAGTAATGTTACTGTTACAACAAATCCTTCATGTTTTCCTCTGTGCAAATACTTACTAAATTAAGCTTTGCTTCCTGACATTTGTCCTTAAAAATATTATGAACATCAGTTCCTGACAGTAGTCAAAGTTAGTAGCTCCTCATAACACTGAAAATTTGCAGTTATAATTAAATATAAAATAAAACTTGTGCTGAGTCAGTAATATCAGTGGACTTATCTAGGGCAATCGTCCGTGCGGTTAGCCTCGCTTCTCAACCATATGCCTGGGGAAGGAGTGTCCTAGGTTCGATTCCCGTTGGAGACGTGAGGAGCTGAAGGATCTTCCTCAGCCATAGCCAAGTTAGCTGGTCTTGGGTGTGGGCAGTAGGGTTTTTCCCGCCAGTTTATCTGGCGTGTTTCATCCCGCAAGCAGGCAAACTGGCCCCGTGAACACACAGGGATACAGCCAAGAATACCTTGAGGCATAGGAGTGACCATTCTATCCTCGTATTTCGGTTATGAAATCCAAGCATGCTTGGAAAGCTGTGGGCCTTAAAGGCCTGTTAAAGCCATTGGGATAGATAGATTATCTAGTGCAAACAAAAAATAAGTATCATCATTTTGGCAAATTTTTAAAGCTGCTCAGTAACACTGATAACTAATTGATGTGTCATTAGGTTATAGAATGTTTGTGAAAGAGGAAGTTGTTTGTGTTTATTAACTTTATCTGAAATCAAACATGCTTCAACTTTGACAATGCACTGTTTTATAATTTCCACATCACGATATGGCTTATATTTTCTCCTGAGTATATATGCTACTTCATAAGTTGCTTTGTTAATTTCATTACTTCGTCTTGTCATCACTCAAAATAATTGTTGGTTTTTTGAAACTTCATATTTATGTCATTCTGTCTCTTTAAAAGGCCTCGGTAGACCTCACTTGGACTATTGTGTGCATGTCTGGTCTCTTGGTTTCCGTTGTGATTCTGATACATCAGAGAGAGAGAGAGAGCAAAGGAGAGTGTTAAAAATGATATCAGGATTGTGGAATACTGATTATGAAGACAGATTGAGAATTTGTAGACTACAGATACCAGCAAACAGGAAAAATAAGGGTTATATGATTGAGACTTACAAAACTTCTGAAAGGGTCATATAGGATTTCAGTTGATGGAAGTTTTCATTTTATGGAGGGCAGGGAAAGGAGAAGAGTGCATCCTTGGAAACTGAGAATGACACTAAGAAGGGAGTGAGGGCTAGATTTTTCTCTCATAGGGTGTGCATGATTGGAATGGATTGCCATTGAATGTTGTGTGTGCAAACAGTGTGAATGAATTCCAGAATAAGTATGAGAGCTGGTGTTTATAGTATGTGGCCTCCCACGATGCGTCTCTGACTCCCTGGAGGTCTCTCTTAATAATAAATATAGAATTTCTTGGTTTCCCCTTCCAATTTTGCATCTTTCTTGTCTTTATGTGTATTATAATGATGATAAGCATTGCATCTTTTCACTGTTAAAATAACACAAAGTAAACAAACCAAACAAAAATTTTTGACTGCAAGCATGTAGTATTGCAGCTCCAACTCTTCACTAAATACTCCATTCTGCTTCTTGTTTTTTTCTTCATATTTGGCATATTGTGATATCAAAATTTTAAAAATCAATAAACAAATTAAACAAAACGTTTACTTGTTCAGTTTGTTATAAAACTGACAATACATATGACAGCACCACAATATAGTAATACACATGCAAAACTAAATCACTTTTTTCAAATCAAGCAGCACTGTATTGAGTGTTCGTAGTGGACTCCAGTGAAAAAATAATTTAATATGATAGTGCACTAACCATTGAACAATGGATAAGGATGAAACAATAACCACACACCAATGGATATCTCAATAATAGCAGTTGATTTTTTAAATTTTGCTTTAAAAATAATGATTTTTTTAAAAATATAATTAATTAAAACACACGCTATTTGAGAATGAATAATTTGTAAACAATGAAGAAACACGATTGACAAAACATGAAATGGTGGCACCAAACATCTCAAAAGGCTGCATGAAGTCTAAGGGTTGCAGGTTTCCCATACCTGGTCTAATTCGTCAAAAATATTCTTAACTCACCATTTTACAATATCCTAAAAATACTGATGAAAATCTGCATTTGTGATCAATTCAGACTTGATTACTGTTAACAGCTTAAGAATTTAAACAATATATGCATACATGCAGCATTCTAAAAATCAATTCAAAATGAATATCTTATTATGAGATAGATTTCATATAACTCACTTTTTGGAACAGATTCCAAATAAGCTGAGAAATCTGTTAGGCCCATATAAGCCCGCCACTGATTAAGATTCCTTCCAACTACAATAAAAGTTCTTGGACTTCCAGGTAACAATTTCACTTCATCCTTGTTCTGGGCCAGCTATGAATATAAATTTTGTAATTTATTTCAAACAAAAATAACATCAGTTTAAATGAATACTCTTTTTCTAAATAAAAAATAATAATAATTTGGACCAATAAATGCTGTTATAGATCAAGAAAGGAATTACTACTATGCTTATTTATGAATGCCAGAAGTATCAGAAATAATACAGAGATGAAATTGATGACTGATTGAGTTTATTTGCTTGAAAACAGTAAAAATAGTGAAACATACTTAGACAAGAATGATATCCTGAATGGAATAGAAATGGAAGGGTGATCTTTTTCATGAGGATACGAAGTGCAAAAAGAGAAAGGGTGGTGATACAGATGATAGCAGGCAAATATGGCTGCACAAGGTTAAGTTTAGAGGGGGAGAAAATAGTGGCAGTGGTTCTGAAGCAGTATGAGGTGAGGTGGAGGTGGACAGGATGAAATATCCAGTTGGGTGTTTCTACAGACTGAGGAATGTGGACAGTGGAGACAAAGAAATGTCAAGATAAATGAACTTAGCAAGAGAATAGTGATCATCATGGGTGATTTTAATTACAGTAATATTAATCGGAATGAAGAAATAGCATTGGGGAATAAGGAGAATGAATTTCTCAAGCTCATAAAGGATGACTATCTTAGGCAATACAAAACATAGTACATAAGATGATTCAGAATCTTATATCTGATCAAATCATCAGACGATGTGACTATGAGGCAATCACCTGGGTTATAAACCAGATCGGTTGTAAACGAGAACTTTTGTGGGGAAGGGATATATGTGGAATTACAAGACCAGTAATTATGCAAAAATTAGGACACAACTAGAAGCTATCTATCAACTATAACAAGGAAAGAGAAGATAGGCAGAAAGGAGACAGATAGTGCTTAGGCACTGATCAAGAGATATTCAACTTCAGCAATGACAGACAGAGTGTATTTCAAACATTTATTTATTTATTTTAAATATGGTTCTCCAACTTCAACAACACAAACAGTAAAATACAGACTTAACAAAGGATGATCTAATAAATAAATTAAACAAAATATGGAAAAATAACATTTCGAAAAGCCTCAAACTAAGATAGACATTTACTTCTGCAGATAAGCAGACTTAAAATATTTAATTTCAAAAGTACAAAAAAAAAAAAAAAATAATACACAAACACTATATATATTTGGCTCTAAAAATTTTTAATGGCTTAATTCCCTTGATATGAAATGAGAACTACACAAACACTTACAGAAAGCCGATTAGAGAGTACTTAAATTTTTATAAGAATATTGAAAATGACTTTAGAATAAGAGTATAAAATGAGATAATAACCAATACAAAATAATCAATTAATTAGTGTTTTTATTTGGCATGCACATATTGTTCTTGCCAATATTTTTGTGCACTGCACTATTATGCATTGTATATTGATTTCTAATAAATTTAGTTTAATCCTTTATCCAAGTGTGAGCAAACAAAGTTTGTGCCTGAAAGTATCTTCAGGACTGGGGGTGAGGTGGTACAACACCAGAGCGACTCCTTGCAAAGGTGGAGCAAGCTACCATTTGGCAACTCCTATAGGTAGAGATGACCTTGCTAATGCTTCTGGCTGGTATCTCCACTTGGGCCTGGCTCCCACTGAAGAGACCTCAATAAAGGTCGAAACTAGTCTGAGTAGTGGCCCCTCCCTTAATGCATAACATTAGACATATCCACAAGGAGATGTGGTTTGCATTATGGGAGATACTGAGTTAAGAGTCTTGGTAGCTTGCTCCACCTTTGCAAGGAGTCACTCTGGTGTTGTACCACCTCACCCCAGTCCTGAAGATACTTTCAGGCACAAACTTTGTTTGCTCACACTTGGATAAAGGATTAAACTAAATTTATTATATTCTAACCAAGTGAAAATATAAACTTTCATCATATTGATTTCTGTATTTCTTATACATTTTGTAACCTGGATGAGCTAATGTTTTTGAGTAATATGTTAACATATTTGTCATTGTTAAAATGTATTTATATTAAGTATTGCACTGTATTAAATAAATTTTGTTCCTACTTTCAAAAACCTCTATAAAACCATTATTATATTTAGAGCAACATATGGAGCTGAGACATGGGCACTCAATCAGAAAGAAATACACAAAATCAGAGTATTCAAAATGAAATGCATAAGAAAAATAAATAAGACTCACTGGTCAGAACACAAAACAAAACAAATGAGCAAGTCAAGCACCAATTAAACTAGATGGAAGATATCATAGCTGTAATTCATAAACAGCAGCTAAGATGGTTTGGACACCTCCAGAGAATGTCCTTTCAAAGATTACCAAACATAGTCTTGAATGGAATCAATGAAGGAAGACGATCAAGAGACAGACCAAAAAGAACTTGGCTACAGTCTTTGAAGATCACAATCATCGACTGAGGTTCAAAGAGATGACAGAAATGGCAGAGACAGAACAGATGGCAAAGATTGGTTCATAGGGGGACTCAAGCTGTCATCTGATGGACGAGAAAGAAGAAATGTGGTTCCCACCCACAAACATTATTAGTAGACCTATAGTACATTTGTTCCATGGGTGTGCAAAGGATTTTTTTCCCATTTTTTTATCAATTTTGTATATTTTTTGTAATTTTTATTTATTTTTTACATAGTCCAGAAATCCTGCTCTAGAGATCAAACATAGAACCACCTCTTTTTAAAGCCATTTCAGGCCTCTAATAAGCAGGGCACTGGTTTCACAGTGGGTGATGAAATTCATCCCTTCTCCCAAATCACAAGCATCCATGCCTGCTAAATAAGGCAGGAGTAAAACAGATGAATGAAAGGACAAAGCATGAAACCTATAAGAAGGTGGCATGGCACTATGAAGGAAACACAAAATTAATACTGGTAATAATTCCCAAATTATACAACTAGTGCAGTATGACTGGAAATTAGCCAGTCAAGCTAAGAAATATGCTAATAGTCTCTTTTGATATGTGGCAAGCAGAAGAAAAAATGACTATGGGAGGATAATATGATAATATTAGCTATTGCAGAGGATATAGTTGGAATATAGAATGAGCACTTTATGAGCACATATTCTAAGCATATATGCTTATCATCATATAAGCATATATGCTTATCATCATATAAGCATATATGCTTATCAGCATATAGCTGATAAGCATATATACCTTCTGCTCATTGTCAGGCCCACCTGACAATGAGCAGAAGGTATATGAGGTATTAAATTAGGAATTAACACCAGTCCTGTATCATCTCTACAATCTTTAATATGTAGCAGGTACTGTATCCTGGTGTGTGGAAGCAATCGTATATCCAATATATTTCAAAAAAGAACAAGAAGAGTCTATTGTCAATCTACCAACCAATAGCCATCAACTCTGTCCTCACCAAATTAACAGAGAAAGTCATCATCATCACCAGTCAACTTGTCCACTACCTAGAGACCCACCAGTTATTCAGCAGCCATTGGTCAAATTGACACATTCTCTGTAATTCAACAGACAATTTTCTCTGGTAATTTACTGGTATGCAGGAATGCCTTAAAGCTCTGTCCTATTCACATACTCTTTTTCTCCTGCATAAATGACCTATTCTCAATCATCATTCTTCCTATTCATAGCTTTGCTAATGATAGTACTCTCCACTCATCCTACTCATTTGACAAACCATGCAGTGTGCAGGCATCCCAAGCCTCAAGATCATCAAAAACCCGTGCCTTAAATTTGATCTACATACCTTCCTTCAAAGGGGGTAAGTACAATCTGGTGACCTTCAATGACACCAAATTGCAGTTGGCCTTATCACTCTCAAAAAGAGATCTAAGCTCATAGTAATATCCAAATCACCAGACAGGATCAGATCTCTGCTTGGACTAACACTTACCTCAAGTCCCTCCTAAACACATCACATTAATAGCTCCATGAGCATCCAAAAAATTATGCATTCTCTTTCATTTAAGAAGCTCTTTTACACCCACTCAACTTTTAACTATATCCCTAAAAAAATCACAATACTATCCAGAAGAGAATAATTCGGATCAGATATGGTTCTTTTCTGACAGATTCACTTCAACCTCTACCTCACAGATGCAATGCTCAACCACTATCTATTCTATAGACAATTAAATTGTCATTGCTCAACTGAACTGGCAACTATCATTTCTCCATTTCAGGTTGCATCTGTTAATACAAGAGCACAAGCTTTCCATATCCCTTACCTGTGTAACTGCAAACACATCGAACTGACTTCTCCTCTTCTCTTATTGCATCTACTTCTGCCCTCTGGAACAGCTTTCCTCATGATGTATTTCCAAACAACTGCAGCCTGCAACTCATCAAAAAAAGGAGTCAAACATCTATCTCAATCCTCACCTACACCCCACATATGGCACTGATGTGTTTATAGGTCCTTTGATCGTTTGTGTATGGGATCAACACACACACACACACACACATTTAACTTATACTAGATGTAATTAGAGTAGTAGGATTACACAACATATTATTCATGTCTTTAAGAAATGCTCCAGGGAATTAATAGTACCCTTGGCACACCAGTTTAACATGAAAACAGGTGAAGTTCACAAAGAGGATAAAACTTTTCCACTTCACAAAGGAGAGGGGGGAGAGATCAGACTATAAATTATAGGCCAATCTGTGTGTCTAGGGGTTGTGACTAAGGTGTTAGGGAAGCTGGTGGGAACTAGTATTAAGAACTGGGTTGGTAATAGTGCTATTCTCTATGATGCTCAGTATGGATTTTTTTTGGGAGAGGTTATGTTTTTGCAATCTGCATATGTACTACAACAAGGTGATGACATGGGAGATGCATATACAGTGGTATACTTTGAATTGTCCAAAGACCATTGATAGATTGCTACATGAAAAGCTGACAACTAAACTGGAATGGATGGGACTGAATAAGAGACTGGTGAATTAAATATGTGACTTGCTGTCAGGTGTCAGACAGTTATGGAGGAGCGGTATCCCAAAGAGCAAGGGGTCATCACGGAGTGTTGCAGGGAATTGTTTGGGAAACTTCTATGTCAACAATATTGGGACAAGCTTAACTGTGTGTGTGTATGAAGGTGGTTGCTAGTGATGCAATGGTGGAAAGAACTATGAGGAGCAGAGCAGATGTCGTGGCCTTTACAGTAGGTGAGTGAGTGAGCAGGAGATGCAAAGTGTAAGGTCTTGAAATTTGACAGGTAAGGATGGGAGTGATGATAGATGGAGACAAGTTTAAGGGGTCACCTTGCAAACACTTTGAGAATATCACAATGAATGGCAAAGATGAAGAGGACCTTGACATGTAGAAGCAAAGTGGATACAGTTCCTTTGTACAACACTTTGATCAGATTGCATATGGACCACAGAATTCTCCTCATTTTATAGGGAATGGGAATATCTTAGAGTCTAGAGAAGATTCACTAACTTGCTGTCAAGTCTATGGAATGAAGACAGATTGAGAGAATATATGCAGAGCCTTGCAAATAGAAGAAGAGGGGATATGATTGTGATGTTTAAGATGGTGAGAGGTTGTTACCAGATTAATGTGAAAGAGATTTTCATTGAATAGAGGGACACAAAGGTAGAAAAAAATAATCCTTGGAAGCTGTATAAAAAGGAACAAATTCTTTGCATGGAGATTGGATTTTGAGTGGAATGCATTGCCTAAGAGCGTGGTAAATATGGAAATCGTGAATGTGTTTAAGGTACAGATTGATGATTTTTTTTTTGCATGACTGCATTGACATGACTGAATGACTCCCTGGAGGTCTGATGTTAATAATAATTATATATTATTACTAACATCAGACAATCACAGTAGGGCTGTGATAAGATATATTATCACAGCCCTACTGTGAACTTTCATCAAATGCCACTGAAATGTGAAACTTCACATTTTCATGAAAAATCATGAATTTGAATCATATTGTAAAAAATACTTAAAGAATAGGTATTATTTCTGGAAAAATTTCCATGTTACTCCTCTAAGTAAATATTATTATTAATTGAGTAAAAAGCCAATGACATAAAAAAGGGGTACTCCTAAACAAAAACAGGCTAAACAGCCATAAAAATAATACTTAATAAAGTGTATATACTTATGTTTGCATTATGTTTCAGAGAATTACTGTGCATATGTTATGCAAACAACTTGAATTTTAGGTGTTCAAACATTCATCCATTTGAGGAAACAATCATTTTTTGTGATATAAATTAATGATTGTTCTGTATTCATGAAGAGTGCAATACTAACGAAAACAGTCAGCAGCATTTCTTTTTAAAATAATTTCAGTGCACCTTAGCATAAAAATGGAAGGTGGCTGGACTTCCGAACATTCTCTTATTACAAGATGACAATTTTCCATAAACTCCAACATTTTATATGGCAGAAGTTTACCCAAGCATTTGATAGTTTACATATTATTTCAATAACTGCTTTTTCAGAACTCGATAATTAAAAAAACCTGTGTAATTAATACTAGAAAAATTCTTACCAGATGAGGTTTCCAGGTTGTATTGTAGCATATGTATTCATCTTGACCCATCAAAGAATTCTCAACCTTCAAGAATGCTTTAGGAAATAAATCTGGAGTAAGATTGTTCACCATTGCTTGAAATTCTTTCAAAACAATTGGTATGGAATGACGAGTGGTAAGGAGAAATTTATGATGAAGTACTGTTGGAACAGCTGTAAAGAAAGTTCTCAAATATGAAAATAGAAATTTTTGAAAAATTACTACTGGTTGGCCAACTGGTTAGTGTATCCGCTTTCCAGCCAAGAGGCTGCTGGTTCGAATTCTGCATAGGCATGAATGTTTGTGATTGCCCTCCCAATATGGACTGGGTCACCATGGGAGTAGTAGACCCCCAAAATTTCCAGTACATATGTCATGTGTGAAAATTAACACCCTGTTAATTTTAAAATGCTTTTAACCAAGATTTGCTTATAATTAAATTAACAGGTTATTTTTTGTTATTAATTTCCTGTTATTTTTAACAAATTTTGGCGAATAGGCCAACATACGTTAGAAAAACACTGTAGTAATTTAGCCGATATAAATAAGTCACTGCTCATAAAACATGTTCGGGGAATGATTAGGATGTGATCCCACCAATCGCACTGTAATTGGTTCTTTTGTTGCATGGCATGACTTTCTGCGGCAGTTTTATTACACACAATTTTGTAATTTTTAGGGAGTTAATTATAAAAAAACAGCAGAATTCAAAAGTTCAAAAAAAAACTTGATAGTTTTTTTCAAAGCAGGTTTACCTAAACCAAGTGCCTCAACATCTAACATTAACTTCACATTAACTTATCTATTATTAACTATAAAGATAAGTTAACTTATTAACTTGTCATATTAAATTATGTGAAAATTGTGTTAAAAATTGTATGTAAAACAATTTTTTTTGTTATCACAGTGCTAATATTGATAAAATTGCAGTATAATGTTACAGATATTTTTATTTTAAAAAATTCGCAATTTAATAGACTTTTGATTTAATGGACACCCCTTAGCACCTATTAGTCTTAAATCGAGGGTTTACTGTATCTAATAGGTTATTATTTAAATTATTATTCAACCTTACTTCATTTCTTTCAAAACTAAACTAAATTATATTTAGTTTTCTCTTACATGTGTGAAGATTATTCACAAAAACTTATCTACTAAAGATGATTACAAACATCCACGTCCATTGAAGGATTCAAACTTGCAGCCTTTTAACTGGAGAGTGGATAAGTTAACCACCTGTCCAACCAGGCCTGCAGATTTATTTGTTTTTATTTTTTATGCCACAGATGAAAGGCTGTTAGCTCATTAGTATATTAATATTAGTACCATGGATAGGATAAGAGTTAGATAATCTGGAAACTGTTCTAGAAACCAAACATACAACTTTTTCCATCCACTTTTGGCCTTCAATAAGTAGGTCAGGGTCTTGGACTAAGCATCAAAAATTCATCATCTTCTTCTTTTAACTCTTTTTATAGCCACTTCTGGCTATATGTGTCTCCCAATTCTCTCCATCTGTTTCTATTCTAAGCTTGTTGGTGCCAAAGAGTTCCAACTGTTTTTCTTATATCATTTCTTTCAGGTCTTCCATCTCATTTTTTACCTCCATATGGCTGCCATTCCAGTAAAACTTTTGTCCATCTATTGTCCTTGGGTCTTGCAATGTGTCCTGCCTGTTTCCATTTCTTTCGAAGTATGTTTTCTCCAGTATTAAAAATTTTGTTTTAGCTCTTATTTCTTCATTTTTGATTTTATCTCTGAGTCTTATGTTTAGCAAACATCTTTCCATTCTTCTGTTTTTTGAATTTTATCTATTATTTCCTTTCTGAATGGCCAGGTTTATGCTCCATATGTGATAACATGCAATACACATTGGTTGAACAGTCTTGCTCTGTTCTAGGTTTTATTTTGCTGTTTAAAAATCTCTTCAATTTTCCAAAAGCTGCTCATCCCATTCCTATTCTTCTTTTCACTTCTTCCATCTCTTACCTAAAAATGACTGCAAACGTCAATGCCATGGGCACTGACGTTTGGCTGCAGACATCAATGCCTATGGCAGGTTTTGAACTCGAAGCCTCTTGGTTGGAGAGTGGATAAGTTAACCCTTTAGCCAACCAGGCTGTCCAAATGTTGTATAGTTTGTTATTTATCTTTTTTTATTATGTTAATCTCACAGATGAAAGGCTGTTTAGTACCCAGTATATGAGTTCTGGTACTATGGATAAGATACGAGTTAGATATTCGGAAAACCATGCAGTGGGAGATCAAAACATCACATAGAACTTGACAAGCCACTTCCTATGTCCAATAAGCAGAGTGGTGGTCTCACACCACGACAGGGAATTCATCTATCCCTTAAAAACATTCACAAAACATTCATGCCCAATCCTTGCTGACTGGAGAGAGGTATGTTATCTACTTGGCCAGCCAGACTATTGTGGATCTCTCCATTCCAATATTCTTGCCAATAAGATATTAGTCTTTTTTTTTTTTTTTTAATTTATTTAGGATATGCCTATAAATAGTGTCAAGCATATGATGGTCTCTTAAGGGGTGAGATGATGTAATGGTGTTTATTTCACTTGATCCCACTGTGGTTGGAATCCAATATAAGCACAGGTCAAAATGAAGCCTCCTGATATAACCGATGATGGATGAAGAGTGTTATAAATGGATGGTATATCAGAAACTTCACAATGCTTATAATATATGAAATTGATAAATGAAAAATTTCAAACTGATATAAATTAGTGCAAGCTCTCCAGAATGCAGTTAAAAAGTATAGTTACTATATATTGCAATGGGATGAAAAGATATTGAAAGTTTATTTTTCACTTGGTTAGACTATAATAAATTTAGTTTAATTCTTTATCCAAGTGTGAGCAAACAAAGTTTGCACCTGAAAGTACCTTCAGGACTGGGGTAAGGTAGTACAGCAGTACTTTATCCAAGTTTGCTCACACTTGGATAAAGGATTAAACTAAATTTATTATAGTCTAACCAAGTGAAAAATAAACTTTCAACATCTTTCTCTAAATCCAGAGTAATTTAATAAAAAGATGGCACACCTTTTGGCAACTCCTATAGGTAAAGATGACCTGCTATTGCTTCTACCTGGTATCTCCACTTATGGGCCTGGCTCCCACTGAAGAGACCTCAATAAAGGTCGAAACTAGTCTGGGTAGTGGCACTTCCCTTAATGCATAACATTATACATATCCGCAAGGAGATGTGCTTTGCATTATGGGAGATACTGAGATAGGAGTGATGTTGGCTTAGTCCACCTTTGCAATGAGTTGCCCGGTGTTGTACTACCTTACCCCAGTCCTGAAGATACTTTCAGGCACAAGCTTTGTTTGTGCCTGAAAGTATCTTCACACTTGGATAAAGGATTAAACTAAATTTATTATATTGCAATGGGATCTGACTAGATATTATGTGGTCTGGAAAGATAGCGGCATACTGCACTAAAACCAGTGATTTTAAAATTCCGGGCAAACAAGTTAAAAAAAAAAAAAATCAGAATATTCTTCACTGTGTGTCTGATAGAGCTGTTGGGAGAGGGTAGATAGGTGGAGAGAAAGAACGAGGGTGGTAATTGTCAAAATTATGTTAACTTCACCAAAACAAGCTGAATGATGGGCGTTGTACTATTTTTTTTTTTTTTAATTGCAAAGACAGTTTTTGGAATTCAAATAAAAAGAATTCATTCACTTCATAGAATAACTAATGTTTGAAAGGCACTATTATTTGCAATTCTAATTGGGTGAAGGTGGACAGCCTCCAACCATCAAAGCATACTGTTTCTGGCAGAGCAGACTTGAGATCCATAGCTGGATCTTGATCAGATAAGGGCACTGTACAGGCAGAGCAAAGAATATCAATTTGCACCCAAAAGATGAAGGTTTTTTTATTGGTCTCCTGCTATTTTCTCATAGTTGATGATGTATGAGAGTGGTCTGAAAAGTCTTCGGCATCAACCATAGATGGCAACACTATTGGCAAGTTTTTTTTTTTTTTTTCTAAGTTGGTACATCTGTCATAAGCATCCACATGAAATTGCAAGTCATTCTATCAAGTAGTTTGTTTTATACAGCTGTCTGAAGCAAAGTGTTGTCTGTATTTCCTTGAAAAGGATAAAATTGAGTGTCGTGCGGTTATAAAATTCTTTGTAAAAGAAGGTTTAACAGCAAAAGAAATTCATTTGACATTCATAAAAATTTATGGGCACTCTTCTCCTTCATTTTTGACAATTAAGAAATGGGATGCTGAGTTCAAACGTGGCTGTACCTGTACTTCAAGATGATCCACGTGAAGGACATCCAAAAAGTGTAACAACACCAGAAATCATTGATCAAGTGCACGATATGGTATTGGATGACAGGGAAGTCAAAGTGCATGAAATTGCTGAGATTATAGGCATTTCAAAAGAACATGAAGGATATATTTTGCATGAAGAATTGCAAATGAAAAAGCATTGCACAAGATGGGTGCCACGCATGCTCACAGCAGATCAAAAAAACACTCGCATGAAAATCTCTGAACAGTGCTTGGAGCGTTTTAAAAAAAATAAAATTGATTTTGTGATTCGATTTATCACTATGGATGAGACTTGGATTCACCATTACACACTAGAATCCAAACAGCAGTCAAAACAGTGGACAGAAGCCGGTTGTTCAGTGCCAAAGAAGGTCAGTTCCATCAGCAGGAAAGATAATGGCATTGGTGTTTGGGGATGCTAAAGGCATTTTGTTTATTAATTATCTTGAAAAGGGTAAAACAATAACCACGGAATATTATTTCGATCTTTTAACCTGACTAGACAAAAAAATTCGCTAGTAAAAAAACGGTTTGCAGAAGAAAAAATCACCTGCAGAAGAATGATTGTTATGGGAGATTTTAACTACAGTAGTATAAACTGGGGAGAAGAAGATGCATGTGGCAATAAGGGAATGGAATTTCTAGAATTCTTGAGGGACAAATGTCTTAGGCAACATGTAATAGAGGGAACAAGAGGTTCAAGAGTTTTGGATTTGGTTATAGCATCAGAAGAGTTGATAATAACTGAGATGACATCTCTCCCACCTGTTGGAGAGAGTGACCATATGGTTTTGACTTGGAAAATGAATAGACATGCAGGAGTATCAAAGAGATGGGAACGTATGTAGAATTATAAGATAGGCGATTATAATAGTCTAAGACGCCAACTTGGAGGGAGGAATTGGAAGGCCGGGATATCGTTAGTGCATGGGAAATTATGAAAGAATATTTGTTAGCAGCAATGGTAAGTTGTATACCACGAGTGAACAAGAGGACACAATTTGGAGTAAAGTGGATGACAAACAATTATTAAACAGGAATTACATGCAAAAAAGAGGCTGTGGAAGAGATATAAGGAGACTGGTGAAGAGAAGATGCATGAAGAGTATAAGACACAGGCCAGAAGAGTGACTAGTATGGTAAAGAAGACGAAACTGGAATATGAGCGGAGATTAATCCTAAGATCCAAAGATATCCTAGGGAATTTTTTAGATATGTGGCCAGTAAGAGGAGAAATGACTGTGGAAGAATGACATTGTGGGATAAAAATGGAAATAGAGTGACTGATGCAGAGGACATAGTAGAATTGTTCAATGAACACTTTATTGGAGTATTTCATCCTGGAGGAGTCAGTTTTAATGCTCGAGGGATAGGGCAGGTTCGAGGTTTAGAGGTACAGGAGGAGAGTGTGATTCAAATACTGAGTACTCTTGATGTCAGTAAAGCTGTGGGACTGGATGGTATTTCACCATCAGTTTTGAGAGAATGTGCTAGGGAACTGACAGTGCCTTTGATCTGGCTTTTCAATGAAAGTCTGGCTGCGGGAAAGGTGCCCATGGAATGGAAGGAAAATGAGATAGTGCCATTGCATAAGGGCGGTAGCAGACTGGAAGTGTCCAATTATAGGCCAGTTTATGTGTCATCAGTAGTTAGTAAGTTCTTGGAGAAAGTAGTGAAGGACCATATACAGCATTGGGTAGATGAGGGTAATGGTATCTGTGAGCGTCAACATGGATTTGTGAAGGGGCGCTCTTGTTTTAGCAATATGCTAGCCTTTTATGATAAAGTTACAAGAGCGTGAGATAAGGGAAAGGCACATATACTGCAATTTTCTTAGAATTTAGCGAAAAATTTGACAGGGTGCCACATGATAAGCTGATATTTAAGTTGCAGCACATGGGTCTGGATGTCAGATTGGTCAACTGGATTCAGGATTGGCTGTCCAATAGGTATCAGAGAGTTGTGTATGGTGGGACAGTTTCAAGGAAGCAGAGGGTTACAAGTAGGGTCCCTCAGGGCTCAGTACTGGGACCTATATTGTTTAACCTTTATATCAATGATATTGTCAGTGGATTGCAAGGGGATATTCAGTTGTTTGCAGATGATGCTTTTCAGGCTACCCTCATATGTAGGATAGAATTTTTTTTAAACTGAATACAAGTCACAAGAACTTAGCTTCTGCCACAAGCATGATTACTGTTTGTGTTAGTCTTAGTTCTGTCAGTAGTTTAGATTCTCACCAACCAAGTCTTATGTGGTGAGAATCTAAACCCACTTAAAAGCTTACACTTGGATAAAGGATTAAACAAGAATATAATTTCTTGGCAAGTTCTATTTAATTTTGTAAACTAGCAAAAAATGCCAGTATTATTTTTGACAACACCGAAATTTCCAGAAAATTTGAGATTTCTCTTCTTGGAATTACCCTGACATCACACCTCTCTGCCGCATCCTTAGCTTCTAAAAAACTAGGATTTCTGTTTCACTCAAGACATTACTTCACCCCTGAACAGCTGTAAACTTTATACAAATTGCAAATCCATCCAGCTATTGAATACTGCTTTTACATATGGGATGGGTCCCCTAAAAGCTCCCTCAAAATGCTTAACTGAATACAGAGGAGAGCAATCAGACTTATTAATGACCCATGTCTTACCAACTCACTACCCCCACTTTCGCACAAATATGGTTTCTGCACCATGTGTATTTTTCGAATATTACAATGGGAAATGTTCTTCTGAAATAACATCACGTTGGAAAACATGCAGCTACTGCTCAACATTCCTTCACAATGCTGCTTGAAATCCACAGAACAGGTTTCTTTCCCCCCCCCCCCCTTCATCCCTTCAACTGCTGTATTGTGGAACAGTCTCTCCCCCCCCGTTGTGTTTCCCAAGGAATACAATATACAGTCTTTTAAGTCAAATGTAAATAACTTCCTCCTTTCCCAACCCACTACCCATGTACAGTACTAATGTACTATAGGTTGTAGTTAAAATATAATAACTAACACTGGGTTTATGGATTGTAAAGATTTAATAAACCTACTAGTTTCACCACTTAAGCTAGTTTCTTCATCTGGATTGAGATGAACATACAAATATGCAACAAGCTTTAAATATGAATCAATACATCACTAAAAAACACCAAATGTGTAGGAACTGTTACACAAGAATACAAGTACAACAGAAACACGTGGAGCATGGATGCTGGTACATGGTCAATCACTCTTCAGCAGGTGCATCCAATAGTTTGCAGAAAAATTAAAGTCTGATGTGTTTAAAGATCTAACGAGTGACTTACAAATGTCACACAAAATCTGGGATAGCAAAATTTTGCCAATAAAAGGGATGGAAATTGAGGCTCTGTAATGAATGTCATGGATTTGGGATTTTGGAGAAGGATTAGAGAAAAGCATTCTTTGTGCTATTTTTTTAGGATATCCATTACCGATCAAAAATGTAATAGAGTGGCCTTCAAACCCATTATGACAGTATGAAATCTGTTACATTCACCCAAGGACCACAATCCTTTCAACAACCATCCTGGAGTTTACAATATGCCATGTTCTCGTGGCCTTAAATAATTAAGGCCACAAGAACGATGCTTGCCCTTCTAAACTCCAGAAGTTTAGAAGGGCAAACATCGAGAAGTTTAGAAATAAGACAAAAGGAGCATATTGAAGACAACAACAACAACATAGAAGACAGCTCAGGCATAGCATTCCATTTCTTCCACACTCACCACAACAATGAATGAGATAAAAGCTCCCATGCTGTACATAGAAGATAATTTCATCTCCCACAACATCAGAGAGGTTACAATGGTAATCCACTCATAATCTTTAAACACATCAGACTTTAATTTTTGGGGTGCTTAAGGGTCAAAGCTGTATAAATGAGAGGAGACTCAACATAGCCTTTAAAGGAATGTGGAGAACCGACCAGGGCTTCTGACCTAAGGTCCAATCCTCACCTTCTCGTGGTACACCCTGTTAGGTATCTACCTGGATACTGAACGAACGAGGATGGGCTGGCAATTTGGGATTTAGCTGACCAAATTGTATTCTTATTGGCTTAAACCAAAAGAAAGAAATGATGATACAACATGACAGAATTTCATACAAGCTGGGGCATCGCCTGGATAAACAAGGCTCCCGTTGTTTTCGCCAGGGAACGTCAGTCAAACAGTGAAACGTCAGCTACTGGAACAAATCTGAAAACACACTCCAACTCAACATCACTAGAGTTAAAGATCAGTACTATTAACATAAAAAGCCTGAATGGCAAAGAAATGGAGCTAGCTGAGGAATTAGATAAGTACCAGATCAACATAATAGGGGTGATTGAAACACAAAAGACAAAAACTGGTGAGATCTTTCTGAGCAATAAATACAAAATGTTATATTCAAACAATGACAGTCAAGGAAAAGAAGGAATAACCATAGTATTCAACACAAACACGAGGCTAATCTTCTTGAATGGCAGACAGTCTCAAGTAGAGTGATGTGGACAAATATCAGAATGGGGAACTGGACAATGAGACTTATTTGTGTCTAAGGTCCTACAGAAGGTTCTACTAAGGTAGAAGTGGAGGAATTTTTTTGAGGCTTTAAAGGAAAGCAACTGGCACAATGAAAAAGGAAAAATTAGTCCTTGTTGTGGATCTAAATAGCAGAGTAGGAAATGACTGTCATACAAAAATATTTTGGGAAAATTTGGAGAAAAGAGCAAAGCTAATAATAATGGAAAATACCTGTTTTGAACATGTAAGAAAAGTTTTAAAGCAAATAAAAGTTGAGCAGCTCTCAGATGTGAACTGTAGACTAAAATACACAAAGATTATTGAAGAAAAAATGAAAGAGTTTGAGAACAGGAACCAAACCTTGGAGATTCAGTGGCAAGCCTTGAAGAAAACCCTGATTGATTCAGCCATAGAGGCTTGTGGTGAGGTTGTCTGCATGAATAGAAAAATCAGAACTCCATGGTGGACACAGGAAGTCAAAGAGGCAGTAAAGGAAAAGAAGAAAGCATATCAAAAGTTCTTGGCAAATTAGTCAGCATGTGCTCTTAGAGAATACAGAGACAAATGTAAGAAAGCTAAACACTGTGTAAAACTAACTAAATAAAAGTCATGGGAAGACTTTGGTAAGAAAATAAATATCAAGAAGGTGGCAAAACGTTCTGGAGGTTGTTGAAGAAGCTCAGAAATGGAGGAAAGAGTGAGTAAAAGGAAACAGAGATGATAAAAGTGACATGAAAACTGGAGAAAAAGATATCCGTGAAGTATGGAGTAATTACTTTGAAAAATTGCTAAATGAAACAAGTAGTGATAGCACTGTGGTAAAAAACACACAACAGGCATAGAGTCAAGAATACATATCCATACTTGAAATAGAAAAAGCCATCCAAGGTTTAAAATGTGGAAAGGCAGCAGAAGTAGATGATATTCAACCAGAATTGCTGATGAATGGAGGTATAAAAGTCTTACAGTGGCTGCACTGCATACTTCAGAAGGCCTGGACAGAGGGACGAATTCCCAATGATTAGAGTAGAGTTCTCATAGTACTCATATATAAAAAGGGAAATAAAACTGAATGTGAGAATTACAGAGGTATTCCTGGTAAGATTTATGCAAGAATACTTGAGAAACGATTGAGAAGGATTGTGGAAGAAGAGCTTGGTGAAGAACAAGCTGGATTCAGGCTAAATAGAGGCTGTCAGGATCAGATCTTCGCTTTACGACAAATAGTTGAGAAATCATGGGAATATAAGAAAGATCTACATTTAAGTTTTGAAGATCTGGAAAAGGCATATGACACGGTGCCAAGAGGGAAGCTGTCAGTTATATGGTGTCAATATGACATTATATCAAGCAATAATTAGTCTTTGAGTTGTAAGTCAGCAGTTAGAATTGAAGGAAGTACAGGAAGATGATTAAATATTAAATCTGGTGTGAGACAAGGATGTACATTATCCCCTCTCTTATTCATTATTTATATGGATCACATTATGAAGGAAAGTGGTATTAAAAATGATATCAAAATTGGAGATGTTAATGTCAGCTCTCTGCTTTATGCGGACGATGTTATACTTCTAAATAAATCCAGTACACGTCTGCAAGATTCCCTGACTAAATTGAATAACTGTTGTAATAGATATGGTATGAAGGTCAGCAATAACAAGACAAAGACAATGAAAATAGGCAGAATCACTGAAAATGTCTACTGGTTGTGAATGGAGAACCTGTGAAACAAGTAAAACAATTCAGCTACTTAGCCATGATTTTTAGTGAAGATGGTAAATTCACATATAAGAGAGAAATCAGTCGGAACACTAAATTAGCTGTATACAAGACAGTGTTCAAACCAGTTTTAACTTATGGATCTGAGAGCTGGGTCAGACGTAAAACACTTGACCAAAGACTACAGACCGCAGATATGAGTCCTGAGAAAAATTAGAGGCATGAACAGATGGCATCAATGCAATATCATATTAAAAATGAGGATATTAGAAAAGAACTTGATATTGTCAGCATCCAGGAATGCATTAGCAGAGCTAATCTAATCTCATCTAGGAATGCATTAGCAGAGCTAATCTCATGATTTTAATTTTTCTGCAAACTATTGGACACACTTGCTGAACAATGACTGACCATTTGCCAGCGTCCACACTCCACATGTTGCTGTTGTACTTGTATTCTTGTGTAACAGATCCTACACATTTGGTGTTTTTTAGTGATGTATTGATTCATATTTAATGCTTGTTGCATATTTGTATGTTCATCCGAACCCAGATGAAGACACTAGCTTAAGTGATGAAACTAGTAGGTTTATTAAATCTTTACAACCCATAAACCCAAAGTTTATGGGTTGTAAAGTTATTATTTTTTAATTACATTAGTTTTATGGTTGAAAAAACAACATACATACTATAGGTTGATCAACCACCCTCTCGTATATGAGTTAAAAAAAAAAAAAATTAAACTTTGGTATCTCTTCTTGGTCTGGATCCCACTGATGATGGGTATGCTTCCTGGGGCATAAAGCAGTTCTTTTCAGTTTGTGGGTCTTTTGGCAGTCACGAAGTGAAGCCACTGTCAAGTTTCCTGTCCTAGAATGATTCAGGTCAGATGTAATGAGTTTAAGTGTAATTTTCACATCACTCAGTGAGATTTAGAGGGATGTTGTAGTTCACTTGGACATTTTGGAGAGGTCCTATGCAGTTTAACAGGCCTTCAATAAAGGTTAAAAATGGTCAGGGTAGCAGTCTTCCCATAATACTTAGCATTATGCACTTCTAAAAGGAAGTATGCTTTGCATTATGGGATGTGAGGAAACTGATGTGAAATCATCAGCTTCTATATACAAGTAGCCTACTCCTGAATATACTTCATGCTTAGTAAAAGGTCCCTAGTGATATTGAATTCTATGTTGGTTCTGGGAGCCTACCAATGTCCAAACTGCAAATGTTGAGCATATTTCAGCATTTTCTAGACAATGGATGCTAGGTACATGTCTGTCATTCTAATACAGTGCCTTCCATTTTAAACATCTGGGATAAAATAAACAGATTGTTTCTTGTACATACCTAATAAATAATATAAATCTTTGTGTAATAGAGTTACAATCTGGGTGACTATCAGAGACATGCTGTTAACTATTGAGTGTTACCCAGAGGAAATAAGTGTGCGTGCAGATGAGCTATTAGGTACTGCCATATGCGTGAGTGAAACTTCCAGGAGCTATTACATGTTGTTACCAAGTTTCAATGGCATTCGAACACAAAAAAGAAGATTTTCAGATTTATATTATTTATAAATCTGAAATATAAATATTTACGTACTAAGCCGTAAATATATTAATATAATTCCAACATTTACCAGCCTGGTTAAATGAGGGGTTAGCATATCTGCTCTACAATCAACAGATTGCAGGTTCAAATCCCACTGCTTGTATGAATGTTTGTGATTGTCTTTAGGAGGGTGATGAATATCATCACTTGGTGTTAGACCACCACTTATTGGAGGCTTAAACTGGCTTGAAAAAGTTCTATGTTTGGTCTCTAGAGCAGGGTTTCCAGACTACATAAAAATAAATAAGAAATTACAAAAAAAATAATAAATAATAAAATAAAATAAATAAAATTGATAAAAATGAAGAAAAAAACAATCCTAAACCCACCCACACTACAAATGTACTATGGATAACATTATAGGTACTATAACAACCTTTCAAGGGTGGGAAACCACATAAAAAAAATTAAATGAAAAAAAAAGCATAACACTTACAAATACTTTCCCCAAATTCTAGGAATTTTCTCATGAAGGAATGGAAGACAACAGTTAATCTATCTTTTTCTTTCATTTCAGATGGAGATGGAAGGGAAATATTTGGACTTGTAGATGAGTGCAGAAAGACTGGATATGTTGCTTCATTTCTTGGCTCATTATCACTTTGATCTAAATCCTTAGAGAAGATGGAAAACTAGAAACAAAAATAATATGTTAGTGTAAAATGTAAAATTAAGTATTGAATTAGAGACCACAGGAGTAAAATTTCATATTTATAAATAAGAAGATGCATAATAATTATTTCATTAATTTCTCACTAAATCTTAACGTAAATAGGACTTGGAAAAATTGAATTAGAATTATTAAATAGTAATAAGTATAAATGAACAAAAAACATTTAGGTGTTGGCTATTCGCGAAAATAACTGAAGCAGTCAAAGCCATGAAGAAACTTGTATTAAGCTTGCCAATTATATGTTAGCCAGTCTGATTAGCTGAATGGACAGCACACACACCTGCTATGCAGTTAACAGGCTGTGGGCATGAATGTTTGTGCATGTCCTTAAGTGAGAGAGATAAATTTCAGTGCTTGGTAAGTCCATTGGCCTGCTTATTGGAGTTTGGAGGTGGCATGAAAAAGTTCCATAATTGATTTCTAGAGCAGGGTTTACAAACTATGTGAAATTTAATAAACATATAAAAATAAACATAACAAAACAATAATATTTTTTATTATTCTTTTTAAGGATATGGAGAGTTCCAGTCCCATACATTTCTGGCATGTCTGAACCAATTTTAAGAACACTTAAATATATAAATACTATAAAGGTAGGGTTGGGGCTAATGGGGGTGTTAAATTCATGTACACTAATACTAGGAGTATTAGGAACAAGAAGGAAGAATTTTTGGCCATGGTTGGCACTTTCAGACCACAGGTTATAGGTATTAGTGAAACATAGCTGACTGTAGATGATATAACTAGTGGGATTGAATGTGATGGGTATAGTGTGTTCAGGAATGACAGAGAGAATAAAATGGGGGGAGGAGTATTGTTGATGATAGCTGATGAGCTACAGCCAAGGAGAATAGAAGTTGAATTGCAGGGATAGAGAAAAGAGCACATTTGAGGTGTGAGATTGTGGCTAGCAGAACTAAATATACAATTGGGTGCTGCTATAGACCAGGTGATGGAAAAGATGGTGGTGACAGTATGCACAAGCAAATAGAAGAAATGGGTGGAAGGAGGGTGATTATTATGGGAGATTTCAACTATGGTCGCATTGATTGGAGTGAGGAGAGGACACACGGGAGGAAGGAACTGGATTTTATGCAGTTATTAAGGGATAACTATCTGCGACAGCATGACCTAGTAATTACATCTGAGGATTTGGCTGTAACAAATATGACCACATTGCCACCAATCGGTGAGAGTGATCATAGGGTCTTAACTTGGGAGGTGGCTAAAGGTGTAGAATTTTCAATTAAGACAGGGTACATGTGGAATTATCGGGCTGGAAAGTATGACAAGCTTAGGAGTTTGATTGGTTCAGTGCCATAGCATGTACAACTGCAAGGACTAGAAGTTGATAGTGCATGAGAGGTAGTTAAGAAGTGCTATGCATGAAGCAATGGCTGACTGTATACCTAGAGTCCGAATAATAAATCAAGTAGGGGTTAAATGGATGAATAACACCATTAAGCTTGAGCTGCAAAAAAAGAAACAACTATGGAGGGAATTTAAGGAGAAGGGTGACCGGCAGGCACATGAACGGTATAAAGCGCAGGCCAGAAGGGTGACGAGTGTGGTAAGAAAAGCAAAAAAGGATTACGAAAGAACATTGGCCATGCAGGCTAAAGAGAATCCTAAACAGTTTTTAGATATGTAGCAAGTAAAAGGAAAAATGTACATGGCAGATTGATTTTAAAGAATGCCGATGGTAGGGAGGTAACTGAATCAGTTGAGATAGTTGAGTTACTGAGTGAGCACTTTGCAAAAGTATATCATCCAGGTGGTGACATTGCAGAAACGAATAAACCAGTAGATTATACGGGAATTGTGGTTAATGAAGTGGAGGTGAGTAGTCTATTGCATAACCTCAATGTCAATACATCTGTGGGATTGGATGGTATACCAGCTCGTGTTGTACGAGAAGCAGCTAAAGAATTGTCAGTACCCTTGACCATTTTGTTTAATTTGAGTCTCGGGTCTGGGTTAGTCCCGAGTGGGTGGAAAGAGGGGAAAATAGTTCCACTGCATAAAGGTGGTTCCAAGACTGCTGTTGTAAATTACCGACCGATTAGCATATCAGGAATCATTGTCAAGGTCTTAGAGAAATTAGTCAAGAAAAGAATACAGGATTGGATAGATGAAAATGGGATATTGTATGGGGGACAACATGGTTTTGTGAAGGGTAGATCATGCCTCAGTAACTTGCTCACGTTTTATAACACAGTGACGGCTGAACTGGATACGGGTAATGGGTTTACAGTGATAGTACTGGACCTTGCCAAGGCCTTTGATAGGATACCACATGGAACCCTAATCAGTAAACTGGAGCAGATGGGTATAGATATAGGGTTGGTGAGATGGATAGGAGGGTGGTCGAAGGAGAGATATCAAAGAGTGGTTTATTCAGGAGTGGAGTCTAAAAGACGTCTTGTGACTAGTGGAGTGCCACAGGGCTCTGTTCTTGGACCACTGCTTTTCAATTTGTTCATCAATGATATTGGAAAGGATCTGAGAGGAAGTGTTCACTTGTTTGCTGATGATGCAAAGTTGGGTAGAGCAATTGTGAGTGCACAGGATGTCAAAATTTTACAGGATGATTTGGATAGTTTGGAGGACTGGGCTAGGAAAAATGGATGTCAATTTAATGTGCCAAAATGTAAGTTATGCACTTTGGGGTGAAAAGAATAGCAGCAGTATATCGCATTGGTGGAACCATACTACAGGAGATTGATGAGGCCAGGGATTTGGGAGTGTTGGTGGATAGGAAGTTGAAGTTTAGGGGGCAGATTGCAAAAGTAACTAAAACAGCTCACCAAATCACTTGGCTTCTGAAAAATACTTTAACATGCAGAGACGAACAAGTTGTTGTTCCTCTGTATCGAGCCTTGATAAGACCCCATCTGGACTTTTGTGCCCAGCTATGGGCACCAGGGTTTCTTCGTAATGGGGAGGAAGTGGAGAGGGTCCAGAGACGAGTGACCAAGATGATAGCAGGTCTATGGAATGAACCTTATGAGAATAGGTTGAAGATTTGTGGGTTGCAGAAATTGGACGATAGGCAAAGGAGGGGTGATATGATTGAGACATTCAAATAACTGAAGGGTTTTTATAAGATTGATCCAGAAGATATCTTTGAAAATATGACTGGTGGTGGGAGGACTAGGGGCCATGCATGGAAGCTGGGCAAGAGCGTGGTTGACAAGGGTGTTAGAGCTAGGTTCTTTACTTGGAGAGTGGTAAATGAGTGGAATAAGCTTCCAGAGTCTGTTGCGGGTGCTACGACCGTGAATGAGTTCAAGGCAAGGTATGATAGATACTGTGTGAATGTTGAATAGTTGTTCTTGACATGATGTTAGGGCCTCCCTCGATGAGTCTGTCGACTCCTTGGAGTTTCCCGGAACAATAATAATAATAATAATAATAATTTAGTGACTGCATTTATTCCTTTCAATAAACTATCCTATCGGTTTCTGTCTTCTTAAGATAAATTATTTCTTCTTTCTCTTCCTGGCATTTATCAAGTTCCTGGTGACTGTAGACTTTCCTACTGCAGGTAAACTGGACATTCTATGGAGAAAATATTACAACAATCTTACACTGTTAATGAGAAATCTGACCTAGCACAACAAAGAACTGATACCGACTACAGTATCCTCTGGTCTGAAATATGCTTACTTCATTAGTGCTGCCACAAGTTCGAACATTTGTTTAAAGAGAGCAGCAAAGGTTTGCTTCATTATCTGAGTCTGAACCAGGATTACTGCTCCCTTCTTACAAAAGATATGGGAAAGCCTCATTCTAATCAGACATCATTAATACATATTTTAAATATAATGAATCTTCTGTTAACCACTTGTGTTGTTCTATTTATAACATCATACGGCTCTTGCTATTTTAAATAATCCATTGCTCACATTCTACCTTGTATTTCATTAGCCTTATGTTATTGATAATGACCTGTAATTTTCAGGTTGAAATATCTGGTTATTAAAGTTTAATACTTTATCCTTATGTTCATGTGTTATTTTGTCTTATAAAACAATGTGTTCACTAGATGGTTTGCCTTCTGAAGGGAAGAAAAAAGAATACACTGTATCCACCTCTGAATGAAACTAGCTACCACATCCTCAGCTGGAAAAGGTTAGACAAAGTTTATCAACTTACTGACAAGAGATTCAAAGCCTGAGTTTTTACAAGCAAACACTACTTCATTAGATGAAAATTGATAAATCCATTTATCTAGGTAAGTACATGAATTTCACTGTCTAGAGCATCATTGATACTTTGCTTACTAGACTGAGTAGCAGTGAAAATTAGATTACAGCAGGTCAAGTTCTGATTTTCTTTTTTCTTATTTTTTCATTAGCAAAATGTTTTCAGTGTTATATCACACAATAGGGACATTCTAAAATTTCTTCTGTTTTTGAGGGTATAGTTTTATAAAGGTTATTCTGAAGATAGACTACTACTAAATAACTGGAATAAATCTAAGGGAATCTGTTTAAGAAGATTCCAAGGATAGATAGCAAATAATGTTGTTGCTGTTGTTTTTTGGTATTCTGTTAGGCATGCCTCGAGGGAGTTTGTGTAGCCATGTGTGTGTGTGGCGGGACATCGAAGCTATTATTTCTTGAGAGCAGGGTAGATCCTTTTCAGGTGTATGGCTTAGCAAAATCATCACAACATGCTCCTTGTTACTCTCAACTTCAGCTTACCAGAGATAACCATAAAAGTCAATGTTTCTGCTTGAAGTATATTCATGACTAGGCTACTTTAGAGGCTAATGATTTCACATCAATTGCCTTAGTATCTCATAATGCAAAGCACACACCCTTTCAGATGTGTATAATGCTTTGCATTATGGGAAGGATTCGAAAAATTGTTTCTAATTTAGAACATGATTTATATAAAATAAGACCCAATGTATTTACGATTTTGAAACACTTAAATACAGATACTAAAGAAAACATAAAATTAAACACCGAATTGAAATTAGAAGAATTTCTATACTCAATTATGAACAGATAAATATTTTAAAAAAGATAACTGGCAAACATTTAATGAAAATGAAAAGGAAATAACTAAAGAAGAATTAGAAATCAATCTGAAAGGAACAAAAACGGAAAATCACCTGGAGAAGATAAGCTAGGTTCAGGACTGTATAAATATGCAGGAACAAGGTTCAAAGAAAAACTCCTAGTATTTTTAAATAAAATCTATTTAACTGGTAACCTACCCCCCCCCCCCCCCACACACACACAATAGAATGGAAAAAAAGCAACTGTGATTCCTATCTTTAAAAAAGGTAGTACAGATGACCCTAAAAACAATATAGGTATAAGTATACTAATACTAAAGGAATACACGTTCAAATTTATAGCGGGATCTATGTAAGAGGCGAGTTTTTGACCAAAGGATGTTGTGGTTAGTTTCAATCCCAAGCTGAGCCAATCCAGATTTTTCAGGTTAGTTGTGATGAATGGAGGATTGATGTTCTGGGATTCTTTTTTCAAGAGAGCATCCAGTTTGTCCAAAATAGGAGAGAGAGAGAGAGATCACAGTTGCAGGGAATTTGATAAACTTCAGGGAGAGACATAGTTGAGCGTTTGTCTTTAGGAGAAGGGAAATGGGAAGATAATTTGTTAATAGGTGAATACGTAGCTGTTAACTCATATTTCTTCAGAATTCTTGAGATAGGTTCTGAAATCCTGGAGATGTATGGAATTGGAACTCGACGTATTGAATCACTGTTGTTTAGTGGTGGATTATAAGAATCAAGAAGATGTTATGCACTCTTTTCGGAAAAGCCATTGAGTTTCATGTGTTGTTGGATAGTAGAAAGCTCTTTCTACAGAAAATTAGAAGTAGAACAATTAGTTTTGGCTCTTCTGATTAGACATTTCATGATTCCTGTTTTTTGACTATGTCTCTTCCTGGAGTTCATCAAATTCCCTGCAACTGTGATCTCTCCTATTTTGGACAAACTAGACGCTCTCTTGAAAAAAGAATCCAAACGCATCAATCCTCCATTTATGACAACAAACCAGAAAAATCTGGATTGGCTCAGCATGGGATTGAAACTAACCACAACATCCTTTGGTCAAAAACTCGCCTCTTACATAGATCCTGCTATAAATTTGAACGTTTATTCAAAGAAAGCGTAGAGGCATTACTCCTTCGGCCTAACCTGAATCGGAATGACTGTATATCTGTATCAAAAATCTGGGAAAGTCTAAACAGGATAACTCATTAATTGATATTAATTTCATGTTATTTAATATTATTAATTAATATCTTTATTTCAATCAAGCATTTTCAGACCGAAACATTTGGCTAATTAAATAATTTTCTTGTGTTTACGTGCTTATGTTATTCAATCTTTATGTCATAAGTATCTTTAAAATATCATATTTTTGTTTTAATCCTACATCCAAGCATGAGCATCTGACTTCACAACAACAACTCCCTTAATATCCCAAAATGCAAAAACATTATGCGACTACTTAAACTGGTTTTGATCTTTCTTGAGGTCTCATCAGTACGAGTCAGACCCAAGAGATAAATAAAGATTAAATCTATGCAGAAGTCATATTTTCCATATACAGGTAGTAAAAAAGGTATATCATATCATTTGTTTGTCAGATGTCATCTCCTTCCAGGAGGTTGACTACCATGAGCTTCCACCATGTACGGTTTTGTGCTTCTCTTTTACATTCTTCATAGGACAAAAAGGTCCAGTCCTTAATATTTCCAATCCAATCTGTTCTTTGTCTTACTCTTCTTCTTTTTCCTTGCATCATTCCTTCTAGAAGTGGTTTTTGTAGGGATTCATGCCTTAGTATGTGACCAAGGTTTTCCTTTCCTTAATGGTTTTCAACAGAGTCCTATCTTCTCCAATCATCTGTAATATTTCTAAATTAGTTTTTCTGGCAGTCCATGGGACTCTAAGAATTCTTCTGAGGATCCACATCTCTTATTATTAAATACTCAGAATTAGAGAAAGTTGTGGAAAGTTTTTCTGTTTGGTAATGTACTTGACAAAAAAATGCATGCATTTTACATTTCATGATCTTCAATTTGCCTAATTATTTCACATTTCTGGCAAATTCTATAATATATATATATTTTTAAACATAAACTATTTCCATTCTACATTTTTTGATTTCAAAGTCAAACCGAAACAAAGAACAACTAGCCATTTCCATTTATACCTCATGAACAACTTTATCAATACATATCACTGTATAATAAAAAATTAAACATACACATAATTGATTGAAACAAACTCAAAATTAATACTCATACTAGGCTAAATATCATAAGAAACATCTTAAGAACAGTAAAAATGAACATGACTTGTGAACAATGCTGATTGTGCCCTATTATACTATATACAATACTTTAGAGATTATCTAAATATCTAAATCCGAAATGAATACTATCTTTTCAGAACACTCTTAAAAATGACTTTCCTCAATACACTGCCTAGTTGCCAAAGACAGATTCCACATACAAGTAACAAAACAATGTATATCACCATATTAGTAATATACTATGGATGAGACAGTTGAAAAACTGAAACCATTAAAGATCCAAAAAAATCCCTTAAACATCAACTTCAGCATCCTTGAATAGGATTTTATATAACTTACAGACTGGACAGGGGCTGGGAAAACTGGACCTACAAAACAGGACCATTTTGGAAATACTGCTAGCTCAGATGTGGCACACTTTCAAGCAAACACTGCCAACATGCCATTACCATACTTGGTGTGCAGTTATTGAATATATGTTATTAGAATCAATTGTAATATAACAGGGATTTAACGTGATATTTTTGACTTGGCACACCTTTCTCACTATTCCAATATTCTGCCACTTATTTCAAAGTTTAAGTGTGAAAGAATAGACTGCAGAATGGAACAAAAATGGAACAGAAGACAGTGTTAAAACTAGTTTTAAGTTATGGATCTGAGAGTTTGGTAGAAATAAAGCACATGATCAAAGACTAGAGATCTGAGAAAAATTAGGGTAGTGAACAGGTGATATGAATGGCAGAATCACATCAAAAATGAAGATATTAGAAAGGAACTTGACATTATTGGCATTCAAGAATGCATCAGTAGAACTAATCTAAAGCAGTATAAACACTGAAATAGGATGTTTGAGGAAAAGTTGGCAAAACAGGTGCTTGATCGGAAATTGATGATCTTTTGTTGTGGGATCATAAAAAGTCTAGGATGTTTCTAACATAAACAAAATTTATTTTATAAGTGACTTTCACAATTAATGAATATTGTCAATACATTATCAAATCATGAAGCCAATAGCTATATATGCATGTGGTTATGTTATATAATTATCTGATAATTTGATGATAGTTATTGAATAAATATTATTAGTCTAGCAATGTTAAGAGTAAGTAAAATAAAGAAATAATAAATATCCAAAGAAAAACAGATATAATAATAATAATTTTATTTAATATATAATTTTTATTTATTATTTATAACTTATTTTAACCATTTTCTGTACTATTATTAATTAGTCTTCTTTTACCTTAAAAATTGATGTTTCTTTAGGTACTAGAGTTGGAGATTTCACTGCCACATCAGGAACAGATGAAGAAAGTTCCTTAGTCTTATATGGTAAAACAGACGTTAGATTTGGGCCTTTTGGTAAATCTCCCATATGCTTATTCATCCTGCCTACTGAAACATAATATTTTTAAATAAACAGGTTATCCCCTTGGAGGTTATATACAGTCTTCAAAAAAATGAAAGGCAATATTTTTTTCTGATCTTTTCATTAGATTATAGTTCAACCAGTTAAACATTTCCAAGGATTACACCTACTGTTTATTTCATGATGTATGTTATCTTTAAACTTTGGAACAATAAAATTTATGGAGACACTAAAAGAAGTGATAAATAACTTCTGAATTACATCAAATATTTTCAATGCTCATATTAGAAGGGTTATAATTTCTAGCACCACATGTTGCACTAGGAGTGACTCTACTAGAAGCAACTCTTCCCTTTAACCTCCAATAGAAGAGTTGGTTGGTATTCCTGGAACTGCAGCGAAGCAACCAAGGATATGAAACCAGATGAAAAGCCTTTATAAAAGTTCCTTGCATTCTGGATAGAATTTGATATTTAGATCTTCCTGGAAAACTGAAGAAAATTTTTGCAGCATCTAATGACTGTGTTCCAGAGGTGTTCCCCTCCAAGAGAAATCTAACATTCTAATTCAAGGTAGCATTGTGATATTTTATAATTAAATCATTGTAGTGTTACAAAGAGATATCTTATTATCCTTCTTTAAGGAATTTACTAGAGAAGGTTTCTGTACCACTACCAGAGAAGCAAACATACCTGGAAGTTGTGATGACCATCTACATTACCATTTATCAGAATTAATCATCTGTGTATTATTATTATGAAAGTCATTGAATTCTATAGAACTATTACCTGCAAATAGCTGATAATAGAACCAAGGTTTGGTTCCTGTTCTCAAACTCTTTCATTTTTCCTTGAATAATGTTTGTGTATTTTAGTCTACAGTTCACATCTGAGAGCTGCACAACTTTTATTCATTTTAAAGCTTTCTTACATGTTTTTATTTTCAATATGTAATTCAATTTTATCCTGCTCAAGACTAAAAAGTACATATCAAGCACAAGTACATTTCATAGATTATATATGAAAAGCCATGACATCAGAAACATGCAATGTGGAAAGATAGCAGGTTGATAATATTTGACATATATCTGGAGATGCGATGGACATCATCAGGAGAGATAAATGGATATGAAGTAATATCGTCAGGCATGACTTATCTTTCACGGTATTAACACCACCACAAACACTTTTATCAACAAAGATGTTTTGTTAACGCTTATATTTCGCTGATTTTCAACTCAGCGTCATCAGAGCACAACACACTTGTAAACGCGACAGTGAGTGAGTGAAACAATATAATTGCAAAAGACAAAAGATCTAAATTCCTATTTTTGGTGCCCTCTAATGAGAAAAAAAAAACAAAAAAAAAAAACAGCAGTTATCCAAGAGTTTTTCTTAGGATAACCGTCTCCCAAATTTTTGGCAAATTAATGCAACCATATTTGTTAAGGTTGGGAGAATTCTTCAAAGCTATTGCTGTCAAAAAATAATCTTTCAGATCTATAACGACTCCTAAATAGCACATTCGTTTTCTTCCATCTTATCTCATGTGAAGGAGTGTCCAAAGCGTGGTCTACCAGTCCTGACTTGCCATATAGTGAATGTATTTTTCATGTTCTTCCAAGTGGATGTTAACTGATCTTCCTGTTTGCCCATAATAGGCCAAGTCACAGGGAACTTCATACACTCCTGGGTGTGCTAAAGGGTGAAGTTTATCCTTAGGCGAGCAGATCAGAGTTGCCAGCTTGACATGAGGTTTGAAAGTGGTGCGAAGGCCATGTTTCAACAATACTTTGGCTATCTTTTCCGATGTACCTCTGATATAGGGAATAGAAATGGTCATGTTGTATTCTTGTGTATTAGGGGAGGGAAGAGTAATGGGCCTATGTACTATTTTATCTATTTTGTAGGGATTGTAGCCGTTGGCTAAGAACGTATGGCACAGGTATTGGAGTTCAGTGGTCAGAGTATTGTTGAAACATGGCCTTCACACCACTTTCAAACCTCATGTCAAGCTGGCAACTCTGATCCGCTCACCTAAGGATAAACTTCACCCTTTAGCACACCCAGGAGTGTATGAAGTTCCGTGTGACTGTGACTTGGCCTATTATGGGCAAACAGGAAGATCAGTGAACATCCACCTGGAAGAACATGAAAGATACATTCGCTACTATTACTATGGCAAGTTGGGACTGGCAGACCACGCTTTGGACACTCCTTCACACAGGATTAGATGGAGGAAAACAAATGTGCTATTTAGGAGTCGTTATAGATCTGAAAGATTATTTTTTGAGTCAGCAATGGCTTTGAAGAATTCTCCCAACCTTAACAAATATGGTTGCATTAATTTGCCAAAAATTTGGGAGACGGTTATCCTAAGAAAAACTCCTGGATAACTGCTGTTTTTTTTCTCCCCTAATTAGAGGGCACCAAAAAATAGGACTTTAGATCTTTTGTCTTTTGCGATTATATTGTTTCACTCACTCACTGTCGCGTTTACAAGTGTGTTGTGCTCTGATGATGCTGAGTTGAAAATCAGCGAAATAAGCGTTAATAAAACATCTCTGTTGATAAAAGTGTTTGTGGTGTTGTTAATACCGTGAAAAATAAGTCATGAATAACCATCAACACCTAAGCTTATCTGTTAGAATAATATGGTCAGGGCATGGTACTTCATGCTTGGTGCCCTGACCATATTACTTAGCTTACAACAGGAGTTGGCTTCCTTCTTAACAAAAGAGCTAGAGAGAGAGAGAGAGGCAATGCTAGGCTACAAACCAGTCAATGAATGAATCATAGTAGCAAGATTTCAAGAAAAACCATTTAACATATCGATAGTCCAGATAGTCCATCTGAGCAGCTCTCAGATGTGAACTGTAGACTAAAATACACAAAGATAATTGAAGAAAAAATGAAAGAGTTTGAGAACAGGAATCAAACCTTGGAGATTCAGTGGCAAGTCTTGAAGAAAACCCTGATTGATTCAGCCAGAGAGGCGTGTGGTGAGGTTGTCTGCAAGGATAGAAAAATCAGAACTCCATGGTGGACACAGGAAGTCAAAGAGGCAGTGAAGGAAAAGAAGAAAGCATATCAAAAGTTCCTGGCAAATAAGTCAGCTTGTGCTCTTAGAGAATACAGAAACAAATGTAAGAAAGCTAAACACTGTGTAAAACTAGCTAAACAAAAGTCATGAGAGGAATTTGGCAAGAACATAGAAAATAAATATCAAGAAGGTGGCAAAATATTCTGGAGGTTGTTAAAGAAGCTTAGAAATGGAGGAAAGATGTAAAAGGACTTAGAGATGATAAAGGTGACATGAAAATGGGACAAAAAGATATCCTTGAAGTATGGAATAATTACTTCAAAAAATTGATAAATGAAACAAGCAGTGATAGCACAGTGGTAATAAACACTCAACAGGCATACAGTCAGGAATACATATCCATACTTGAAGTAGAAAAAGCCATCAAAGGATTGAAATGTGGAAAGGCAGCTGGAGTAGATGATATTCGACCAGCATTGCTGATGAATGGAGGTATAAAAGTCTTACAGTGGCTGCACTGTATAGTTCAGAAGTCCTGGACAGAGAGACGAATTCCCGAAGATTTGATTAGAGCTCTCATAGTACCCATATATAAAAAGGGAAATAAAACTGAATGTGAGAATTACAGAGGTATTTCCCTACTGAGTGTGCCTGATAAGATTTATGCAAGAATACTTGAGAAACGGTTGAGAAGAATTGTGGAAGAAAAGCTTGGTGAAGAACAAGTTGGATTCAGGCCAAATAGAGGCTGTCAGGATCAGATCCTCACTTTACGACAAATAGCTGAAAAATCATGGGAATATAACAAAGATTTGTATTTAAGTTTTGTTGATCTAGAAAAGGCATATGACAAGGTGCCAAGGGAGAAGCTATTCAATACGCTACAGTTAAATGGTGTCAATGGAGCATTATATCCAGCAATACTTAGTCTTTATTTGAGTTGTAAGTCAGCAGTTAGAATTGAAGGAAGTACAGAAAGATGATTAAATGTTAAATCTGGTGTGAGACAAGGATGTACATTATCCCCTCTGTTATTCATTATCTATATGGATCACATTATGAAGGATAGTGGTATTAAACCTGATATCAAAATTGGAGATTTTAATGTCTGCTCTTTGCTTTATGCAGATGATGTTATACTTCTAAATAAATCTGCTACAAGTCTGCAAGATTCCTTGACTAAATTGAATAACTGTTGTAATAGATATGGTATGAAGGTCAGCAATAAAAAGACAAAGACAATGAAAATCGGCAGAATCAATGAAAATGTCAACTGTGTTGTCAATGGAGAACCTATAGAACAAGTAAAACATTTCAGCTACTTAGGCACGAGTTTTAGTGAAGATGGTAAATTAAATAGGGAAATAGACAACAGAATCAACAAAGCTGGTATGGTAGGAAGTCAATTGAATAAATTCATATGGAATTAGAGAGAAATTAGTCAGAACACTAAATTAGCTGTATACAAGACAGTGTTCAAACCAGTTTTAATTTATGGATCTGAGAGCTGGGTCAGAAGTAAAACACCTGACCAAAGACTAGAGACCGCAGATATGAGAGTCCTGAGAAAGATTATAGGCATGAACAGATGGCATCAATGGCAATATCATATTAAAAATGAGGAGATTAAGAAAGAACTTGACATTGTCAGCATCCAGGAATGCATTAGCAGAGCTAATCTGAGGTGGTATGGTCACTTAAACAAAATGGGAGGAAAGATTAGCAAAACAAGTGTTCTCTGCCAGGTTGGCAGGAAAATGACCCAGAGGAAGACCAAGATATAGGTGTATTAATACAGTAAAAAGTGCCTTAGACGATAGAAATATAAGATCTGATAATGTTGGAATCTTGACAAGTAATAGACTGATTTGGAGGAAAATTGTAGATAGGAAGTTAGTAATGATGTTAATTTTTCATGTAGTACTATCATTCTGTACACCCACTTGAGGGTACATGGCAGGAATTTGATGATGATGATGACAGTCCAGACATATGCACCCACATCTGACAGCACAGATAAGGATATTCATTTATTTTACAAAGATCTGACAGAGACAATAGAAACAATACCAAAGCAAGATGTACCAATTATTGAAGGAGATTGGAATGCCGAAGTCGGAATAGATAATGATGGTTGGGAAAGAGTCATGGGAAAATATGGTTTCGGAGAAAGAAATGAACAAGGTGAAAAAATGTTAGAGTTTGCTGTGGATTATGAGATTTATTTATTTATATGGAGTTTCCTCCCTTTTCTCCCCCGTCCCTATTGGGGCAAATTGAGCACCCCCCCCCCCCTCATGGGGGGTGAAGTCTTTATGGCTGTAGATCCATGTGTTCACAATTCCAGTTTGCCTGCTTGTGGGATGAAAAACCCCAGATAAACTTGTGGAAAAAACCCTGCTGTCCATGCCCAAGACTGGCTATCTTGGCTATGGCTGAAGAAGATCCTTAAGCTCCTCACGTCGGCGACGGGAATCGAACCCAGGACAATCCTTCCCCAGGCATATGGTTGCGAAGCACATAGCATGGTGACTGCAAGATGATGATCTGTAACACAATTTCAGCAAAAGATGGGAAAAACCAAGAACATGATGGATGTGATTACGATTAAAAGAAGATGGATAACATCAATGTTATTAAAAGAAGATGGATAACACCACTATGGAGGATAGAGTTAAGATATTTAGCAAACAATCCAAAGTATTTCATCTCTGTATATGTGACACCATATGGAGCTTGAGTGCAAAGAGAAGGGAAGAGGAGGAAATGATGGTAAGCAAGCAGGATACATACAAGATAATAAGTAAAAAAGATGTTAATGATGTTTATGTTTGTAATAATGTATGTGAGAGGTGAGGTGTTATTCACTGTACAGGGTCATTTTCATTCCAAGGGTTTCTAATTACTCTAATTGTCGCTGAATGTAATACATACAGAGTAATTGCCCATTGACTGTTATTTAGTTATAAAAAAAAAACTTTGTTTTGCTTGCATTGCTGCAGTATGGTGTCTATGTGGAAGGGAATGTTTTTCACTATACAATCTCCAAAAAAACAGATATAGTGAGTAAAAATCCTTTTATTCCTAAGAAAAAAATCTTGTATCCACTAAATTAATATAATTTTGCATCGCCGAAGTGAAGCCTTTTGGCTCTTTATTTCAGTAATTCTTGGTACCTTTGAAGATGTGATGCCTTTTGGCAACTAGTATGGGAAAGTATGAGTTCTGCATCACTTCAACCTGGGTATTTTATTTTACATCTGGGTATAACTATAAAAAATCCGATTGGCTCCTGCTGACGAGACCTCAACAAAGGTCGAAACCGATCCGGGTAGTGACCCCTTCCCATAATGCATACCATTATACATGTCTGCAAGGAGATGTGCTTTGCATTATGGAGAATACTAAGGAAAGTGATCAGAACTTAAGTCCACCTTTACCACGAGTTGCCCCTGTCCTGAAAGGTTGCTTATGCTTGGATCCACTGAAACTTTTATAGTTTCTATATTCACAGCAAGAAACTCTTGTAGTTTCTATATATTTGGCTTTGAAATAATGTTGAATTTAATATCCACTAAATTTCTATAAAAAATCCATGTTTTACAAGAAAAGAACTGCAACTGGTGATCTCCAACAAAATAGAATATGTATCTGAGATTTATTACTATATAAAAAAGGTGTATGCTGATCATATCAATAATTACTGAATGAAAGAAAACTTTTCTTAGAAAACATAAAAGCAAAATAAATACACATCACTAGCACGCAACAAATTGCACAGGATGACTTACTTGCTTATACAGGTAATTCATATCACCTAGATGAATCACCTGATTAACATTATTATTTTGATGGATATGTCCCATCCCATAGTCATATGTTAAGCTACCAATGTATATAGATGCTGTTTATTATCGGTCAATTATTTATATTTCACAAACAAATTTCTTTCTCACTCCTCATGACTTTTTTTTGTTGTTGTTAATATATATATATTTTTAAATTATGTCCATCAGAAATGCAAACATGCATGTCTAAAGATTACCAAAGAAAAACATGCATGTCTAAAGATTACCACAACTGCAAATTACTAGTAATTCATTTGCTTTTAAATGAAAATATTTTACCTCTACTTAATCTCGCATATCTGTTTCATGTGTCCTCCGTAGCACAATTGGAAGAAAGATGGTATGTTGTGCTTTTTGATTGGAAAAGGAATGAGTTCAATTCACAATGAGAGGAATCTTTATATGGTTTTTTTCAATTGAAAGCAAGCTAGCTGATCTCATATGGAAGCAGCAGGGTTTTTTCCTCCGGGGGGGGGGGAACCCTGCTACCTCCATATGAGATTCTCTGGTTTTTCATCCTGCATATGGACAAACTAGCCTTGAGAACACATGTAATTCACAGATAAAAAAACATATTAGTGCTAGTGGGAAGTAGATAGTGTTAATTGGTGGAGATGAAGAGTTGTAGAGCGGGTGCCCTCCCTCGATGAGTCTTTGGACTCCTTTGAGGTGTCATGTGATAATAACAGTAATAATGTGTCATTAATATCAGTTCACATATTTACACCTTTTAGCGATTTGAATTACCAACCAGATATTGGATTTCCTTTAATTATTGGTTTCTAATAATCTTGAAACAACACATTTTTTCACCCTAACACAGTTTTGGTTTCATCCTGGGCAGGAACAAATTGTCTCGCATTATACTTGACTTTGGAACAGAACATAAGAATTTTTCTCGTACTTTCTCTCAATTGAAGCATGCACTGCATTTAGCATTGCATGCCCATCTGATATGAAAATAGGAAGTATGAGAAATTCTTGTGTTCTGTCTCAAAGTCAAGTACAGCACAAGATGATTTGTTCCTTCCCAGCACGATTGTCTTAAGGTAATATAGTATATACGGGGAAAAATGCAGGGTTATAAAGAAGAATGGTGACTTAGAATACCAAGTAGCAACATGTTGATGAGAGCTGACTGGACTGATTAATCATTGCTATTAATCATGGGGAAGCTCAAAGTAATAGTTTTGCTGCATCATTATTAGTTTTTATTTTGAAAACTTAAGAATAAGAAAAAGTCACAGGAATTAATAAAATTAATTGTATGTTATTTTTGTAATATAAACTATTGCTTATTTTAGATTGGTTTAAAAATCTAGATTTTATCCAAAATTTAATTTAACATTAGCATATGTAAAACTATAATACCTCTGATAGGTGTAGAAGGTTCACTCACGCATGATGCCTCTTCCACAGTATCAGTTAAAGGTGCAGTGAGAAGATGGTATTCCATTAAATGATCCCACAGTGAATGACAGACAGCATTTTTCAATTTGTTTGTTAGTTGTTCCATATCTATTTTCCCAACACACCATATCTGAAATTGCACTAAAGCAATGGGACCTATAAAAATCAAAAATAATAAATAAAATGAATTGCTATTATAAATATTATTTATGGAAAATTTTCCACGCTACTCCTCTAAATTATTATTATTAATTTTTATGGCTATTTTGCCTATTTTTCTTTAGGATACCTACCCCTTGTATAATATCATTGGCTTTTTACTCAATTTTTAAGGCATTATTGATATTTTAGAGACAGAGATAAACAAAAAAATATATGGAATTTATGTCCAAAATTATTCCTTCCATATATTTTTCGTTTATCTATGTCTCTAAAATATCAATAATGCCTTAAAAATGAGTAAAAAGCCAATGACATTTTACAAGGGATACTCCTAAAGAAAAATAGGCAAAATAATCATAAAAATTAATAATCAGTTGCTATTGTTATATGAAATATATGAAAAAGCAAAAATTATTACAACAGATTCAATCACTATAGCAAATTATCAAAAAGTTCCAACCAAAGTGACAACAAGCAGAATGCTATTCAGAAGGAACTTCACCATAGTAGACCATCCACTATAACACCTGTCATTGTTACAAGTTTCTATAGTGAGAGAAGGCTGCAATAACCAGCTGAAATCCTACCGACCCCATGTGGCTTAGTTTTATAGTATGAGTCAACATCTAAACTTAACATTTCTCATACCATGCTTTTAGAGTGCTACCATACTTTTAACTATAAAAAAACTCCTAGGACCACAAGAATTGTTTATTATAGTGGATAGTTTGCTACAGTAAATTTCCTATAGAACAGCATTGTGCCTATGATACCTCAGTCAGGATTTTTCAGTAGTTTGTTATAATGAACAGTCTGTTTTAATGGTGTTTGTATAGTGAAAATTGATTGTAATTAATTTATTTTAGTGCACTTTCCATAATAATTTATTTCCAGTGCATCCACTGTATCCTTGATGCCAAAAAAAAAAAATCTCTACCAGAGTTCACTTGCTCTTCATACCCATATACAACTTTCAGGGACTTTTTTTCCCTTGTTCACTCTTCTTTGATTGGAAGATTCATCTAATATCATCTTTTCAAAATTTATGTTTCAGTCATATCCATTTTCCTCTTATTTGTCAAGTTCTGCAAGATTATATTCTCTCAACCTGTTCTCATAGCATACAATTCACAACCCAGATATTACACCTTTGTTACGTATCTTTCAATCCTCTTTCAAAGATTTCCTAATCTCCTTCAGAAACTCAGGCAACCAAATTTGAATGCAGTAGTAGTATGCATGTAATCTAATTAAGGTCATTATAGGATTATCATTTCCCTCTCTTGGAAGGATATACCAAATGCTGTGCATCCTTCCAAGAGAGGGAAATGTTCGGCATACCACTCCTCAAGACATAATTCTTTGGTCATCATCCTTCCAGAAACTAAATGATTAAACAAACTTATAAGCATATTTTGAAATTTGAAAACATATTTTGTAAATCACATACCACTATACTTATCACTGAACTGATGGCTATTATCATTTGCCCACACTTACAAAATGATTTGAATAAGCTGTAAGAGTTATATATCAGTACCATCCCTAATTGCTCTGCATATCTTTACCAGCAAACAAATGAACATCTACTGTCAGGTTCTTCCCAATATCATTAATATATAGACTGAACAACAATGGCTCATGGATACTTGTTTGGGAACATCATTGGTCACTTCAAATCTGGCAGTTTACCCCCCCCCCCCACATACCATATTCTCATAACTATCTATCAGCCACCTGCTTATTAAAGCCAAGAGTCTATATTCCAATTTATGTAACAGATTTCATGTGGTATCCTGTCACATGCCTTAACAAAGTCCAACATATCACAGTGTATCCATTCTCTTTATCCAACTCAGCTGTAACATTATAATAAAATATGAGAAAGCTTCTCAAACATGACCTCTCTTTAGTAAACCCATGCTGTTCCTTGCAAAGTATAGGCTGTCTGTCAACTCACTTCTGTATGCAAAGTTCTTACCAACTTCTATAAAATTATCACAACCACTCCAGAAATAATATGTTGATAGTTGGAAACATCAGTCTTTACATCACCTTATCATACATTTTTTTCTATTCTTGTGGGATCTTTCCTGAGCTGGGACTCCAAATTACACAGTCAAGGGATTAGCCAGTTAGGTTGAAACATTCCTTTAGCATACATGCTGATATCCCATTTGTCCCTATTGCTGAATTCTTATCTATGTTATGCAATAGCACTACAACCGCCTTCTCACTCACCTCTCATTTCTTCATCCAATGTAATAGTAGTACTGTGTACTATATTAAATACACTAAGATGATAGATCTTAGAAGTGACCACACATTATTTCAACAATTGCATCTGTTTTTGACATAAGAGTACTATCAGTATTCAGCAAAGTTATTCTTCCACATTTATTCTTTCTTTCTTTTACTTGCAGGATAATGATAAAATTCTTTTTTTGGGTTGCCTTTAGCCCAGCCAATTTCTTTTCATATTCTAATTTGGCTTTCCATATGATAACTTTTCTGAGCTGTCTTTATATATTTCATAACTTCTCTTACTGTAATTCTCACTATAATCCTTCCATACCATCCTCTTCTTATGGATATCTCTTGCTTAATAAGAATGCATAATCCATTTCACTCCCACTCTATTTGTTTAAAGAACAAATAGAGTGGGAGTGAAATGGATGTGCAACCTCATTCAGATACTGAATCATATAAGCATCTTTTTCATAGCTTCTCATGCACTGCTGATATACTTCCAATCAATAACTGATATCATGGGACTGAACATAGTATTCTCCAGATTTTGTCATCTTTCCAGCTTTATAGTTCAGCATGTAACAACCATATACTTAGCTACTTCCCAGGTCAGCACAGGATGATCAATATTACCAACTAGTGGCAAAAAAAAAAAAAAAAAAAAAAAAGACACATCTGAGACTCCTTTCTGAAGCCATGATCAAAGCTAATACTCTTCGGCTTCAAGATGTTCTCCCACATACTGCTTGAGAAAGTTGTCTTGTAAAAGCTCAAATAAATTCTACTTCATTCTTATTATGAGTTTTCTTTGCTACCCAATCAATGTTCAGATAATGTTTCAAAAAGAATGACCCGATTTCAAATAATTATATTTAATAATGAAAATGTGGTACAGTTACAAAATAAATTACCAAGTATGAAGTAAGGTCTAAAGTTTCACTCACCACAATTACAAATGCTCAATGTGCCCTCCACCTGCGGTCGTCATATCAAACTCTGGGCCAAGCCCGTTCACATGGTACAAGTCGCATTCATTTGTGGTTCGTGGTTGCAGAGATATACAATTTTCAAATCAGGACATTGTTTTTGAAACACCCTGTATTTCACTCATGATGATTACTCAAATATTTAGTATCCATGAGGATAACTTGGCGATGCATTTCTTAGTCACCAGCAACTAAACTGTCAGGTCTGTAGCAACATCCACCATATATTTCATCCTGTTAGCCTCCGCTTCACCAGACAGTTTCAAACTCACTGCGACATGAAATATTTTTATTGTCTTCATGAGTTTCTACCCTAACATGTCTCAGATCATCTGATATCATTAGTAGTCTCCACCCTCCAATCCTTCCTAAAATACTGTACACTAGACACTCGGCTCAGGTTACTTTGAAATGATTCCAGTTACTACATCTGATGTTGAGAGCCTGGTTTTGCTAATACCAACAATCTCAGGCCACAACATATCCACCATAGCAACAAACCTAGTCCCTTAGTTCCTGATTCTCCTTGCATTTGTGTATACTCCTTGCATTTGTGTATAGACATAATAAGTTGCCTTCTGGCTTTTTCATATACTTATATCTGTGGTTTGATTGGTCCATTTGGGCAACTGTTTCTTTTACATCCATAGGCAACCAAAAAAGCCTGAACCCATTGCATACAGATTCCTCACAAGATTCGTAACTACGCTCATTAATTTGTATCATCATTTCATTTGCATACCTTACACACAAATTCTCAGCATTCTTCATAAGATGATTTAGTTTCCTTGACTTTCTGCATTAGGTCTCACCATAATAAATAATTTCTTAAGACTCCTGATGCTAAATCCATTCAAGTGCAAGCCTTAGTTTGCACTTGAATGGATTTAGAAGTCTCTGGGTTTTAACTTGTATACTTTTTTTTTTTAAACATATACAAGTATTCCTTCTACGTGCTTTGCTGTCTATATGGCCAATGGCATCATCGGGAGGTTAATTAACATAAGTAAAACCTGACAAAAAAATTAAACCTTTTCCAACAGCACTTAATATCTATAAGTTGACAAGATTAAAATGAGAGTTTAATCACAAGTATCATTAGATATGCTACTTGCAGTCTCTACATTGTTTTGTAAACGCTGTATGTAACAGATGGAATAGAAGAGGTCTTTAGTGTTACACATATATTAATTAATGGCTTTCAGATGTCATGAAGGATCATTCCTTGATTTCTATGTAGTCTGCCTTTTGAGTGATCTCCCTTAAACAACCTGTTGAAGTAATTCTCTTCTAAGCAGGGCACGGAGATTGCTTGTCAATTTACCATGTGATGCTCTTTGAGGATGTGCATAATGAGTCTGCTTTTTTATTTTCTTTTTGTTTTCAATGTCACCTATATGTTCTTTGTTGTGGATTTCAAAACTTCTCCCAGTCTGACCAGCCTATATCCTTCCACAGGAATATGGAATCTTCTAACCCAGAAAATTTATTTCTGGGTTATTCATGATAACCCAGAAATAAACTGCCTTTGCAATTAATTTCTCTGTTATCATGAATGGTTTGTCAGAAATAAAAGTTTCTTTAGTACCTTTTTTGAGTACTCATTTTGGAGGAACTGATTAAACAGACAACCGTTTAATCAGTTCTTGTTTTCTTTTGATTTCATCAATTTTTAGCATGTTTAAAGCTCTATTTTTCAAGAATTTGATTATACCTAATTTTTGTTGAGGGTGATTGAATGAGCTTGATTTTAGGTACCTACCTGCCTGTGTGTGTTTCTTTCCTATATACTTCTAATGATAATCCGCCTGTGATGTTTTTGCTAACAAGGATGTCTAGGAGTGGTAATTTTCCATTTTTTGCTATTTATAATCTGAATTTTATTTTTGGATGTTAATTATTCAAAAAACATACAAAATTTTCCAGGTCTTGATGGATGTGTTTCAGATGATAAAGATATCATCCACATATCTTCATTATTTTTGTTGTTTTATACTTATGTTAAGCAATCTTCCGATGATGCTCTTAGCCACACAGACAACAAAACATGCAGAGGAAATACATCTAGTATAAATAAAAAAAAAAAAGTATATGGGTTAAAACCTGGTATTTATCATTCAAGCAAAATCTACTCATAGTGAACAGCATAAAGAAGTCTTTTATAGCATCAAACTGACTCCACACATCCAGCATCCATTTCTTCTACAGAGGATGTGCATTTAATTATTTGCAATCACAACCTTCCTTTTTAATTCAGTAATATCATATCTCAGTAAAAAAAAAAAACTAACAATTTTCACTCCCTGCTATTTCTTTTCACTTTTTCCAGTAATCTTTTCACATTATTATTGTTATCACATCTTCCATGAAATCAGCAGACTCATTGCGAGAGGCTCATTCAACTGACAACATATTTATCATAGTGAATCTTAAAATCCTTAACACTCACTGCATTAACAACATATTCCAGTAATGCATTCCATTCACTCACAATTCTCCAGGTAAAAAAATCCATTCTGTACATCCCTCTTCAGCAAACTTTTATATAACTTCCAGGGATGGCCTCAGGTTCTTCTCCTCTTGCCTTCTATTCTTTTTATAAAGGTGATTATGGAAGACAGAGAGAGAGAGAGAGAGAAGTGGAGAACAGTTGCATGAGGAATATAAGAAGAGAAAAATTAGAATATAAGAAGAGACTAGGAGAATCCCAAGGAGTTCTTTGCTACATGGAAAGTAGAAGGAAAAACGATTGCTGACAGATTACCTTGCTGGATGATGGTATTCAGGTGACCAATGCAGATGACATAGTTGAGCTATTTAATAATCACTTTATTACAATATTCCAGCCTAGTTGAACAGGCTTTATTTCTAGAAGGATATGGTGAAATGTTAGAAGTGAATGAAGAGGATCAATTCTGAATACTGAGTGAGCTAAATGTCAGTAAGGCAGGGGGACTAGATGAAATTTCACCATGTGTTTTAAGGAAATGTGCTCTGGAACTAACTTTGCCATTAACTTGGCTATTTAATGAGTCCTGCAACAGGAAAGGTTACTGGAGAGTGGAAGGAGGATAAAACAGTACCACATCATAAAGGTGGTGATAGAAAGGAGGTATCGAACTATAGGCCTGTTTGTATTTCTTCTCTAGCTGCTAAGATTCTGGAGAAATTAGTAAGACCTTATATATACAATTAGGCAGATGAATATCATTCATGCAGGCCAGCATGGATTTGTAAAAGATGCACTTAGTTTAGTAATCTACACAATAGAGCAACAAGAGCAGTGGACGAGGATAAGACATACACTGTAATTTTTTTGGATTTTCAAAGGCATTTGACAGGATGTCACATGGCAAGTTGTTTTTAAGTTGCAGCACATGGGTTTGGATATCAGGCTAGTGGATTGGTAACTAGCTTTCTGGTAAATATCAAAGGGTAGTACATGCGGGGGGGGGGGGGGGGATGCCAGGGAGTAGGAAGGCTACAAGTGGAGTTCCACAGTTTTCCTGAGACCATTACTGCTCCACGTTTATGTCAATGATATTGTCGTGGGACTATAGACAGATTTTCAGTTGTTTGCAGATGATGTGAAGCTTGGGAATGTTATCAGTAATAGTGTTGAGGTTCTGGCTCTTCAAGAGGATTTGTACGAGGGTAGTCTGAAGAGTTCTCGGCTTCGACCATAGATGGCAACACTATTGGCAAGATTTTTTTTCCAAGTTGGTACATCTGTCATAAGCATCCATGTGAAATTGCAAGTCATTCTATCAAGTAGTTTGCTTTATACAGCTGTCTGAAGCAAAAGTGTTGTCTGTATCCCTTGAAATGGATAAAATTGAGTATTGTGCGGTTATAAAAATTCTTTTTAAAAGAAGGTTTAATGCCAAAAGAAATTCATAAAAGTTTATGGGCATCTGCTCCTTCGTTTTTGACAATTAAGAAATGAGCTGCAGAGTTTAAACATGGCCGTGCCAACCTTGAAGATGATCCACGTGAAGGAAGTCCAAAAAGTGTAACACCACCAGAAATCATTGATCAAGTGTATGATATGGTATCGGATGACAGGCGAGTCAAAGTGCGTAAAATTGCTGAGACTATAGGCATTTCAAAAGAACGTGTAGGATATATTTTGTACGAAGAATTGCAAATGAAAAAGCTTTGCACGAGATGGGTACCGCAATTGCTCACAGCAGATAAAAAACGCACTCTCATGAAAATCTCTGAACAGTGTTTGGAGCATTTTAACAGGAATAAAATTGATTTTATTCACACCGTTACACACCAGAATCCAAACAGCAGTCAAAACAGTGGACAAAAGCTGGTTGTTCAGCTCCAAAGACGACAAAGTTGGTTCCATCAGAAGGAAAGGTCATGGCATCAGTGTTTTGGGATGCTAAAGACATTTTATTTATTAATTATCTTGAAAAGGGTAAAACAATAACCAGGAAATATTATTCCGATCTTTTAACCTGACTAGACGAAAAAATTTGTGAGAAAAGAACTGGTTTGCAGAAGAAAAAAATCATCTTTCATCAGGACAATGCACACCTGCCCACGTGTGTTGTTTTGGCAATGAGAAAATTAAGGGATCTGCACTATGAATTGTTGGAACATCCACCCTATTCCCCAGATTTGGCTCCCTCTGACTTCTTTCTCTTCCTTGCTGGTCAACATTTTTCTTCAAATCAAGAGGTAATAATTGCAACTCTAGAGGGGTATTTTGCAGATCTTACTGAGAACTACTACAGGGATGGGATAATGATGATAATGATACATGAGTATCGATGGGAAAAATGTATTAGTCTTAAGGGAGATTATGTTGAAAAATAAAAAATAATAATAATAAAAAAAAAAACAATCACCCCCAAGATCTCTTGGGGGTGATTGTTGATAGAAATTTGAAGTTCAGGGACATTAACTATGAGAGATAAAAGGGTGGTGGTCCTATTGTATAGAGTTTTGATCAGACCACATCTGGATTTCTATGCTCAGATCTGGTCACTGGGATTTGAAGGGGATGAAGTAACCTTGGGGAGAATGCAGAGATGGATAACAAAACTGAGATTATGAGGATAGACTGAGGGCATGTAAACTACAGAGTTTGGTGGATAGATGATAAAGGGAGGATATGATTGAGACATTTAAACTGCTGAAGGATTATTATCGGATTAACACTGAGAAGATTTTTTCATATGATAGAATAAGAGGAAGGAGCAAGGACAAAGGGCCATCTCTGAAAGTTGCAAAAGGGAGTGGTGAGTAAAATGGTTAGAAGTACGTTTCTTTGCAAAGAGAGTTAAAATAGTATGAAATGCATTGCCTGAGATGGTTGTGAAAGTAAATAGTGAATGAGTGTAAGAAGAGTAGTATGCTATACTTTGTACTGACTAGTGTTGAACTCCCATGATGAGTCTTGTGACTCCATGGAGGACAAGAAAATAATAAGCAAAACTGTAGCAATAGTTAATGAATGGTGTTTAATTCTCTAGAGTCCTGTTATTTTTGAGTCCCATTATCTTGCTTGAGGAACAATGGTGAAGAGTTTAGGTATAGTTCTATTTTTGCTGGTTCCTGCATCCAATATATGGGATGGGGTTATAATGCTTTGTGCTTCTGGCAGTGGAGGTTTTGGTGGCCTACATTCCTAGTGTTTTACTTGCAACTTGGTTGACTTACATTAGCTAATCATTAACCAAAACAAACACCTACATATACAACTGTAATGCTACATTTAAACTACACAAAATTAAACATCTTAAGCTCCTTCAGGTATCCCTCCCCTACAGCCTCTCCATGTGAAACAGAATACACAACTCTTATAAGAAAATAATACAAATGACTTCAAATTTAATAACTGAACTCAAAAGCATGAAATCCTTACATCATAACAAAATCTAAAATCTGATATGAACATAAATTCAAACAATGGTGGGAAGATAATCAAATCTCTAGGATATGAATAGAATATATGCAACCAACATTTGTTTCAAAGCAAAAAAGATAACAAGACTAAGTCAATCAAGAGTAATAAAAGGATTGGTTTAGAACTATTAACTTGTCTAGAATTAGAACAATAAAAAATATTTTATTGTATTTTAAGTTTATTTTATTTTTTTATTCTTTTTGTAATTTTTGCTTGTGTGTTTAGTTTTTAATTTTATCCCACCCCATCAGAGGTCAGAGTTGGATCACTGGCTCTTGAAAGCAGTAAAGTTGTAGCAAACTACATCACATTTTATAGTAAAATGTGTCACTAGTGGTGCACTGTAGGAGTTAGTTTTGGGACCACTGTTATTTAACTTGTATATTAATAATATTGGAATAGGTTTAACTAGTAATATTCAACTATTTGCAGATGAAAAATTGGGGAGAGCAATGAGGAATCAAGCAGATGCCGTAGCCTTACAGGAAGACTTGAAGAGATGGTATGGAGTTGGCTACAGTATGGAACTATCAATTCAATGTTACAAAGTATAAGGCTCTGAAATTTGGTAGGCAACAATGGGATGCAAAGAATACAGTTGGCAGGGAAGTTGAGGAGATAAGAGATCTTGGAGTTGTGGTGGACAAGAATCTAATGTTTAGATCTGGGTCACATTGCACAAGTTTTGAGGACATCACATCAGATTATGGCAATGATGCAGAGGACCTGAACTTGCAGAAATATAGAGGTTCTGTTTTCATTGTATAAGGCCTTGATCAGGTCTCGTATGGATTATTGTGCAGATTTAGTCCCCTGGTTTTCATGGTGATGAGGATATATTGAAAAGGATCCAGAGAACACTGAATAAGATCATAACTAGTCTTTGGGATGTGGTTTATGGATAGATTGAGGGAATACAGTTTGCAAAGTCTTGTAAATAAGAGGAAGACAGGGGATATGATTGAGACATTTAAGTTGATAAAGGGTTGTTATCAGGTTAATGTGGAAGAAAATTTTTTTTTTTTGTAGAATGGAAGCAGTAGAAAGACCAAGAGGACAAACCTGGAAGCTCTGTAAGGAGGGTGTGAGCAGGTTCTTTGCATGGAAAGTGGTTGTTGAGATACACTGAATGAGTTTAAAGCATGGTTTGATGGGCTTTATCTGTCACAGTGTTTGTCTCCTCTGAGTCTTTTGACTCCATGGAGATCCAGTGTTAATAATAATAATAATCAAACAAACAAAAAGTATGCACTGTTCCTACCATAATTCCCCAAGATCCATGTCTTTGGACAAGATAGCGAGTCCCTCACATCCATCATTCTGTAACAACTCTTCAGAATATGCAACTGCTTGGGTAATGGATTGGCCAACTGCTGCAGGCCCTGACAAATGGGACCTACATCAATGGACTGAAAAGTTATAGGATCTAACTCCCCCCCCCCCCCACACACACAGTTATGTAAAGGACACTGTATATATTGCCACTGCCACAAAATGTGATAATCTGAAGAATAACACGGGGATAATCTGAAAAACTATTGCAACATTGAGAATAAGAATCAATTTTATCTATTTGGCAGGAAATTCAGTATCATTTCAATATGTGTAGGGTGACACATGGTGTAAGTGTGGAATAAAAAAACTGAGTTGTTCTAAATAGTGGAAAATTTATACTTTTGTACTTAAGACTTTTTTCCCTTCAATGTTTCCAATAGATTACATTATCTTGGCTCATTCCATACATGTTTGTACTCCTGATGATGACCTTAATATGAATGTTGAAACACTGTGAAATTAAATTTAATCTTACCTTACAATTATAATACCAACACAATAATTATATTCATATTTTTGCATTAACAGAATTAATGATTTCAGTTATTTTGACTTTGGATATCAATGTCTTGGCATACTCTAGCAGGAAACAGCTTAAATATGATACATTGCTCCTTGATTTGTAGTTGAAGAAATGCTTCTGAGAAGTGCTCATGAACAACTACAATCTCCAGCAATTCAAGAAAAATATCACTAAGTTCCCTTTTCCATAACCTCAACTAGTATACATCACTAACATGCCAAAGGCTCTGTAAGGCAGTCAGAATTGAAATGTCCTATGGTTGGAAAGATCTGGGATAGAATCCTATCTAGGATGAGAAGAAAACTTTTATAAGGATTTTCAACTGAGAATGAGTTAGTCTTAGACAGAGATGGCAGGGTTTTAACTTCAGCAAATATTTATGCCTATAAAAGAAATTTGGTATGTTCAAATTATACATATATTATCAACTTTCTTCAGTCCACTGCAGGATGAGTGATCTCGATACTTATTCCATTTTTGACCAATCTTGTGATTATCTCCACCATAAATGTCCATAACATTTCATTATTCTATCTTACTGCTGGTCCACCTCGTTTCCGATAACCAGTTCTTGGTATCCGTTCTGTTGTTCTTTTTGCATCTATTGCCAGATATTCTCATTATATGTCCTGCCCAGCACCATCCGTTGCCTTTAATCACTGATCCAATGTCTATTCTCTTTGTTTGCTATATCCAAGTATTATTCATTTTATCTAACCACAATATTCTCAAAATAGCTTTTCCCATGTTTCATTGTGTTGTTTTCAGTTTATCTAGTTGGTTTTTTTTTTTAGTCAGGCTCTAAGTTTCATTACCACACATCATTGTTATGAGTACATACTGGTTGTAGAGCTTCCTTTTTAAGCTGTTGGTAAATTGCCTTTAAATATATCCAATACAGCAAATATATTCAAAGCTAGTTATTAACCATTTTTATGCCTATAAAAGAAATTTGGTATGTTCAACTTTCTTCAGTCCACTGAAGGACAAGTGATCTCGATACTTATTCCATTTCGACCAATCCTGCGCTTATCTCCACCATAAATGTCCATAACATCTCTTTATCTCATTATTCTATCTTACGGATGGTCCACCTGGTTTTCGATAACCAGTTCTTGGTAATTGTTCTGTTATTCTTTTTGCATCTATTGTCTTATATTTTCATTATATGATGATCACCCTTCACGACAAACCGACTATCTAATCCGTGCGACACCAAGCGACTCCAATATCATGCTCAATAGACTAGTTACCTCTACTTGAATGAAGTAGAGGTAACTCTACTTGAATGAAGTAGAAGTACTTCATTCAAGTAGAGGTAACTAGTCTATTGAGCATGATATTGGAGTCGCTTGGTGTCGCACGGATTAGATAGTCGGTTTGTCGAGAGCTCCTGAAAAGATCAGTATTATTTTGTGTTAACATTAGATATTTTACTGAAATCTTAAGTAGTATTGTTTGCTTTTTGTTTCTTGGTGTGTCTGTGCAATTTTTGCGTGTTTTCTGTTATTTTAATTATTATTTTTAAGAAAAGATAGCGTACACATGGCACCGATAAAGAAAAAAATGGCGGCCAGGTCGCCATGTTTGTTTAAGAGTTTTGATGTAAACGAATTTATGCAATGTGCTGTCTGTGAGATGTATGCCTTGCGAAGAGCGGTAGGAGTCTGGTTAGAAAGTGATAGTGGAGTTAATATGTGTAGAAAGTGTAAAGAGAATAAGGACTTCAAGCGCGTTTCGTGTATCGAGACTGATATCGTTAACGGTAGTCAGAATGTAGAAAATGGCGGTGTACTCGAGAATTGCGTGGTAGTGCCAGATAGGTGTGAGAGCGTCGCTGAAAGTGTAAATGAAGGTAGAAACACAGAAAGAATGGATGATTTGATCGATAATGAAAATGGTGAGATAAATGCGAGTAGCGAAATTGCCCGTTTGAATGGCGCGATTCACAGAGCCAGAAGACAACTGGAGCGTATGGAAAAATGTGTGTTGAACGTACCGACAAATAACCGGCGGAAGTCTGTGACGGCAAATAATAGAATGTTCGTAAACGTCAATAAAATGAAGGAGCGAGTGCTGTATGGGGATTCGCTATTAAGAGGCGTAATAATTGAGAATTTAATGAAGTCGTACCAGCCGGGTGCGAACATAAAGGACGTCAGCGAATCTATTCGACTGCAAAAACAGAGGGTGAAAGAGATGATAATCGTGGCAGGAACGAATGATTTGAAAGAGGACAAAATGGAAATGATAGAGGATGTGAGGGAGTTGTTTGAGGTAGCAAAAGAGAAGAGTGAGAGAGTTAGGATGGTGAGTATCTTACCGCAGTATGACAGCGAAGTGCTTAGAAGGAGGGCCAAAATTGCCAATGACTTTATGTGTGGGTTATGCATGGAGAGTGGTGTGGAATTTGTGGATGTGTGGAATGAGTTCGATGGGCGAAAGGACTTATATAAGATGGATGGGTTACATTTGAATGGAGTTGGTGTACGGAGACTTGAAAGAGTGTTGATGAATGATGTGGAAGTGGATGTACAGACTCAGGGAAACCAGATTTATTAAGAGGGGGGGAGTAGATATGCAGACTTTAGGGGGGGGCAGTTAAGTGTATGAATGAGTATATTATGCCCGGGAGAGTACAACGGACAACAAATCAGAATGGGATAGTTAGTATAAGGCATCAAAGTAGGGATGGGACAAATGGGCTTCTGCGATTCATGTATACTAATGCCAGGAGTATTAGGAACAAGAAGGAAGAGTTTTTGGCCATGGTTGGCACTTCCAGGCCACAGGTTGTCGGTATTAGTGAAACATGGCTGACAGAAGAAGATAAAGCTAGTGGGATTGAATGCGACGGGTATAGCGTGTTCAGGAGTGACAGGGTGAATAAAAAGGGGGGAGGAGTGTTATTGATGATAGCTGATGAGCTTCAGCCAAGGAGTATAGAAGTTGAACTGCAGGATGGGGAAAAAAGCACATTTGAGGCTGTTTGGTGTGAGATAGAATCTAGCAGAACAAAATATACAATTGGGTGCTGCTATAGGCCGGGTGATGGAGTGGATGGTGGGGATAGTATGCATAAGCAAATAGAAGAAATGAGTGGAAGGAGGGTAATTATTATGGGTGATTTCAATTATGGTAACATTGACTGGAAAGAGGAGAGGGCAAATGGGAGGAAGGAATTGGATTTTATGCAGTTATTAAGGGACAACTATCTACGGCAACATGTATTAGAAAATACCAGGGGGCAGAGAGTGCTGGACCTAGTAATTGCAACTGAGAATGTAGCTGTAACGAACATGACCATGTTACCACCAATTGGTGAGAGTGACCATAAGGTCATGACTTGGGAGGTGGCTAAAGGAGTCGAATTTACAATTAAGACAGGGTACATGTGGAATTACCGGGCTGCTAAGTATGACAAGCTTAGGTGTGTGCTTGGCTCAATGCCATGGCATGTAAAACTGCAAGGGCTGGATGTTGATAGTGCATGGGAGGTGGTTAAGAACTGTTTGCAGGAGGCAATGGTTGACTGTATACCAAGAGTCCGAATAATAAATCAACTAGGGGTTAAATGGATGAATAACACTATTAAGCTTGAGCTGCAAAAAAAGAAACAATTGTGGAGGGAATTTAAGGAGAAGGGTGATCATCAGGTGTATGAACAGTATAAAGCTCAAGCCAGGATGGTAACAAGGGTGGTAAGAAAAGCAAAAGCAGATTACGAAAGGAAATTGGCCATGCAGGCTAAAGAGAATCCCAAACAGTTTTTTCAATATGTTGCAAGTAAAAGGAAAAATGCTCATGGTAGAATGATCTTAAAAAATGCTGAGGGTAGGGAGGTAACCGAATCAGTCGATGTTGTGGAATTACTGAGCGAGCACTTTGCAAGAGTATATCATCCAGGTGGTGACTTTGCGGAAATGGAAGAACCAACAGCTTATACTGGAATTGTGATGAATGAAGTAGAGGTAACTAGTCTATTACAGAACCTCAATGTCAATACATCTGTGGGATTGGATGGTATACCAGCTCGTGTCGTACGTGAAGCGGCCAAAGAATTGTCAGTGCCCTTGACCATTTTGTTTAATTTGAGCCTCAGGACTGGGTCAGTCCCGAGGGGGTGGAAAGAGGGGAAAATAGTTCCACTGCACAAAGGTGGTTCCAAGGCTGCTGTTGAAAATTACCGGCCAATCAGCATAACAGGAATCATTATCAAGGTCTTAGAGAAAATAGTCAAGAGGAAAATACAAGATTGGATAGAAGAAAATGGGATACTGTATCGGGGACAGCATGGTTTTGTGAAGGGTAGGTCATGCCTCAGTAACTTGCTCACGTATTATAACACAGTGACGGCTGAACTGGATAAGGGAAATGGGTTTACAGTGATTCTACTGGACCTTGCTAAGGCCTTTGACAGGATACCACATGGAATTCTAATCAGTAAATTGCAGCATATGGGAATGGACATAGGGTTGGTGAGATGGATAGGAGGGTGGTTGACGGAGAGATATCAGAGAGTGGTTTACTCGGGAGTAGAGTCCACAAGACGGCCTGTGACTAGTGGTGTGCCACAAGGATCTGTTCTTGGACCACTGCTGTTTAATTTGTTCATAAGTGATATAGGAAAGGATCTGAGAGGAACAGTTCAATTGTTTGCGGATGATGTGAAGTTGGGTAGGGCAATAGTGAATGCAGATGACGTCAAAATTTTGCAGGATGATTTGGATAGATTGGAGGTCTGGGCTAGGGAGAATGGATGTCAATTTAATGTGGCAAAATGTAAGGTTATGCATTTTGGTGTGAAAAGATTGGAGGCAGTTTACTGCATTGGTGGAACCCTGCTCCAGGAAATTGATGAGGCACGAGATTTAGGAGTGTTGGTGGATAAGGAATTGAAATTTAGGGGACACATTGCAAAAGTGGCCAAATCAGCTCATCAAATCACTTGGTTGCTGAAGAATACGTTGACAAGCAGAGACAAGCAGGTTATTGTTCCTCTGTATCGAGCCTTGATAAGACCTCATCTCGACTACTGTGCCCAGATTTGGTCACCTAGGTTTCTTCTTGATGGGGAGGAGGTGGAGAGGATCCAGAGGCGAGTGACCAAGATGATAGCAGGTCTGTGGAATGAACCGTATGAGAACAGGTTGAGGATTTGTGGGTTGCAAAAATTGGTTGATAGGCGGAGGAGGGGAGATATGATTGAGACATTCAAATTACTGAAGGGTTTCTATAAAATTAATTCAGAAGATATTTTTGAGAACAGGGCTGGTTGTGGGAGGACTAGGGGACATCCATGGAAACTGGGCAAAAGTGTGGTTAGTAAAGGTGTTAGAGCTGGGTTTTTTACTTTTAGAGTTGTGAATGAGTGGAATGCGCTCCCTGAGTCTGTGGTGGATGCTGTGACAGTGAATAAGTTTAAGGCGAGGTATGATAGATACTGTATGAATGTCGAATAGTTGTGATGAAAATGATTTGGGGCCTCCCTCGATGAGTCTAATGACTCCCCGGAGTTGCCCGTAATAATAATAATAATAATTATATGTCCTGCCCAGCACCATTTGTTGCCTTTAATCACTGATCCAATGTCCATTCTCTTTGTTTGCTATATCCAAGTATTATTCATTTTATCTAACCACATTATTCTCAAAATAGCTTTTCCGATGTTTCATTGTGTTGTTTTCAGTTTCTCTAGCTGTTTTTTTTAGTCAGGCTCTAAGTTTCATTACCACACACATCATTGTTATGAGTACACAGTGGTTGTAGAGCCTCCTTTTTATGCTGTTGGTAAATTGCCTTTAAATATATCCAATATAGCAAATATATTCAAAGCTAGTTATTAATCATTTTTATGCCTATAAAAGAAATTTGGTATGTTCAAATTATACATATACTATCAACTTTCTTCAGTCCACTGCAGGACAAGTGATCTCGATACTTATTCCATTTTGACCAATCCTGTGCTTATCTCCACCATAAATGTCCATAACATCTCTTTATCTCATTATTCTATCTTATGGATGGTCCAGCTGGTTTCCAAAAACTAGCTGAAAATTTCATTATTAAGTTTATGGTCATTTGTAATGATTTGTCCGGATATTTGTATAAACTAATTATTTCAATCAGTCTTCATTTATATTTGTTTTCGTTCTGGAGTAATTTTACTATACATTATTTTTGATTTGTCCATATTCATTTGCAGGTCTATCTACAAACTTATTTCATTTAATTCAATAATCTTGTATTCTAATTCTTTTGGTGATGTTGCTATTAGTACGATAGTTATCATTATAATATTAGTGAATAGTAGATTATTTAAGTATTCTTGATAAATATTCAATCCTCTTTTCTCCCAATTCAGTTTTCTCATAGCATATTCAAGAACTGATGCAAATAATTTTGGTGAGATAAAGTCTCCCTATCTAACTCTTTTTTTTTTTTATTTCAGAGATAAAGAGAAAAAAAAAAAGAATATATATATATATAAACTCTACTCTAGAAACCAACTTTTTCAAGCCATATCAGGCCTCAAATGAACAAGATCGTATTCTCACAATGAATAGTTGGGTTACAACTTATTCTTGCTTTTAGATCACCTAATGTAAGTCATATATCATTTTAATTTGTGGTGTTAATCATTTCTTGAAAATAATTGTAAAATTCTAAAATTTCAAATTCTTCTTTATTTTCTTCTAGATCTTCAACAAATGAATGCTGTCGTGTTCGTTTTTTTATTTTTTATTTTTATTTTATTTTTTTAAAATCCTTGTTTCTACCATTCTTTTGCTCCTGCATTTAAAGCCAATTATTTAGTTTCCCTAACATGAAATATTGTTAACATAACTTCTGGGTTGCCTTTTTTTTTTTTTCACCACTATATAAATTTGAATATATTCAAATCATTTGGTTTTTCTTTTATGTTATGACAGTTAATTTTTATAATAAATGGTACTGCTCTGGTATTTTCCTTAATTCTTCTGCTTTTTATGAAGTGTTCCTTAACATTCCATATGAAAAGTCTAATGTGTTGACTGCCCTTCTCAATGGTTTATTTCCCATTTGAATGGCTGCTCGGAGCAATAATAAAAAAGTAGAACACAACAGAAGAATCAGGTCTATCTACAAACTTATTTCATTTAATTCAATAATCATGTATTCTAATTCTTTTGGTGATGTTGCTATTAGTACGATAGTTATCATTATAATATTAGTGAATAGTAGATTATTTAAGTATTCTTGATAAATATTCAATCCTCTTTTCTCCCAATTCAGTTTTCTCATAGCATATTCAAGAACTGATGCAAATAATTTTGGTGAGATAAAGTCTCCCTATCTAACTCTTTTTTTTTATTTCAGAGATAAAGAGAAAAAAAAAAGAATATATATATATATAAACTCTACTCTAGAAACCAACTTTTTCAAGCCATATCAGGCCTCAAATGAACAAGATCGTATTCTCACAATGAATAGTTGGGTTACAACTTATTCTTGCTTTTAGATCACCTAATGTAAGTCATATATCATTTTAATTTGTGGTGTTAATCATTTCTTGAAAATAATTGTAAAATTCTAAAATTTCAAATTCTTCTTTATTTTCTTCTAGATCTTCAACAAATGAATGCTGTCGTGTTCGTTTTTTTATTTTTTATTTTTATTTTATTTTTTTAAAATCCTTGTTTCTACCATTCTTTTGCTCCTGCATTTAAAGCCAATTATTTAGTTTCCCTAACATGAAATATTGTTAACATAACTTCTGGGTTGCCTTTTTTTTTTTTCACTACTATATAAATTTGAATATATTCAAATCATTTGGTTTTTCTTTTATGTTATGACAGTTAATTTTTATAATAAATGGTACTGCTCTGGTATTTTCCTTAATTCTTCTGCTTTTTATGAAGTGTTCCTTAACATTCCATATGAAAAGTCTAATGTGTTGACTGCCCTTCTCAATGGTTTATTTCCCATTTGAATGGCTGCTCGGAGCAATAATAAAAAAGTAGAACACAACAGAAGAATCAGGTCTATCTACAAACTTATTTCATTTAATTCAATAATCATGTATTCTAATTCTTTTGGTGATGTTGCTATTAGTACGATAGTTATCATTATAATATTAGTGAATAGTAGATTATTTAAGTATTCTTGATAAATATTCAATCCTCTTTTCTCCCAATTCAGTTTTCTCATAGCATATTCAAGAACTGATGCAAATAATTTTGGTGAGATAAAGTCTCCCTATCTAACTCTTTTTTTTTTTATTTCAGAGATAAAGAGAAAAAAAAAAGAATATATATATATATAAACTCTACTCTAGAAACCAACTTTTTCAAGCCATATCAGGCCTCAAATGAACAAGATCGTATTCTCACAATGAATAGTTGGGTTATAACTTATTCTTGCTTTTAGATCACCTAATGTAAGTCATATATCATTTTAATTTGTGGTGTTAATCATTTCTTGAAAATAATTGTAAAATTCTAAAATTTCAAATTCTTCTTTATTTTCTTCTAGATCTTCAACAAATGAATGCTGTCGTGTTCGTTTTTTTATTTTTTATTTTTATTTTATTTTTTTAAAATCCTTGTTTCTACCATTCTTTTGCTCCTGCATTTAAAGCCAATTATTTAGTTTCCCTAACATGAAATATTGTTAACATAACTTCTGGGTTGCCTTTTTTTTTTTCACCACTATATAAATTTGAATATATTCAAATCATTTGGTTTTTCTTTTATGTTATGACAGTTAATTTTTATAATAAATGGTACTGCTCTGGTATTTTCCTTAATTCTTCTGCTTTTTATGAAGTGTTCCTTAACATTCCATATGAAAAGTCTAATGTGTTGACTGCCCTTCTCAATGGTTTATTTCCCATTTGAATGGCTGCTCGGAGCAATAATAAAAAAGTAGAACACAACAGAAGAATCATGAAAAATCGGCAGTATAGCGAAGATATTAAGAAAATATCCTTAATTAACATTTATAGTGTACAGGCAAAATAAGTTACCTCCAGACATTTTTGTATGCTCAATTCTGTAACGAGTATCCATAATGATCCACAAATCTGCATGAGCAAATTTGTGGATCTCTATGAGGGTGGTCTGAAAAGTTCTCGGCCTAACAATGAAAAAACAAATTTATAATTTCAAAGTTATATTTATTTTTCAACATAATCTCCTTTAAGACTAATACATTTATTCCAGCGATGCCCCAGCACCATTATCCCGTCCCTGTACTGGTTCTCAGTAAGATCTGCAAAATATTACTCTACAGCTGCAATCACCTCTTGATTTGAAGAAAAATGCTGCCCAACGAGGAAGAGTTTTAGTTTTGGGAAGAGAAAGAAGTCAGAGGGAGCCAAATCTGGGGAATATCGTGGATGTTTCCAACAATTCATGGTGCAGATCCCGTAATTTTCCCATTGCCAAAATATCTTTGTGGGCAGTTGCATTGTCCTGACAAAAGATGATTTTTTTCTTCTGAAAACGTTCTTCACTCACAAATTTTTTTGTCTAGTCTGGTTAAACGATGCCTTTATCATCTCCAAACACCGATGCCATGACCTTTACTGCTGATGGAACCGACTTTGTCTTCTTTGGCACTGAACAACTGGCTTCTGTCCACTGTTTTTACTGTTGTTTGGATTCTGATGTGTAATGGTGAATCCAAGTCTCATCCATAGTAATAAATCAATGCACAAAATCAGTTTTATTCTCGTTAAAACGCTCCAAGCACTGTTCAGAGATTTTCATGTGAGTGCATTTTTGATCTGCTGTGAGATCAAAAACACACTCATGTCTCATTTATGCAGATATCCTTGCACATACTTAATAAACCCAAACCAAATGAATATACAATCATCCTTTTATTACCTTCACAAATATGCACAGTTGTATAACAATAACTCTCACCATAGCATAGATTCTCACCATTCCTGCCGCCACCTATCTTGCGTAAAACTTTTTCATTTGCAGTTCTTCATGCAAAATATATCCTACATGTTCTTTTAAAATGCCTATAGTCTCAGCAATTTCACGCACTTTGACTCGCCGGTCATCCAATACCATATCATGCACTTGATCAATGATTTCTGGTGTTGTTACACTTTTTGGATGTCCTTCATGTGGATCATCTTCAAGGCTGGTACGGCCATGTTTAAACTCGGCAGCCCATTTCTTAATTGTCGAAAATGAAGGAGAAGAGTGCCCATAAACTTATATGAACTTTGAATGAATTTCTTTTGGCGTTAAACCTTCTTTTACAAAGAATTTTATAACTGCACGATACTCAATTTTATCCATTTCAAGGGATACAGACAACACTTTTGCTTCAGACAGCTGTATAAAACAAACTACTTGATAGAATGATTTGCAATTTCACATGGATGCTTATGACAGATGTACCAACTTGGAAAAAAAAAATCTTGCTGATAGTGTTGCCATCTATGGTTGAGGCCGAGAACTTTTCAGACCACCCCCTTGTATTTGTATCTAATGTCTGATTTATACAGATATCCTTGCAATACTTAATATACCCAAACCAGATGAATATACAATCATCATTTTATCACCTTCACAAATATGCACAGTTGTATAACAGTAACTTTTAAGCATAGATTCTCATCATTCCTGCCATCATGATCTAGTTCCCCTAATCTCTGTATTAGGTCTCACACCAATAAATTTCCTGTGTGTGTTTGATTCCACATAATCCTATGCAGAGTTTTAATGATCGCAAGTTCTCAATAGTGATTGCAGTCATTAAGCTGTGGATTTGACTTAACCCTCACCTTTGTCTGATCTTTTATGTTAAAAGTTGATCTAGAGAGTAAGTTAACTATATTTTCATATAATGCAGGAGTACCTCAGGGCTCTGTCCTATCACCTACCCTCTTTCTCATGTACATAAATACATAAATGACCTACTCTCAATCACCACTAATCTTACCATAGCTTTGCAGATGATAGTACTCTCCTTTCATCCTATTCATTTGACAAACCATGCAGTATGCAATCACAAGCATCAAAATCATTTACAACCAATGCTTTAAACATTTATCTAGGTACTATCTTTCAATGGGGTAAGGACATTCTGATCATGCTCAATACTATCAAAACACAGTCTTACCTCTTTTTTAGCAAAAGAAATCTCAACTCACATTCTCTTACCCTCAGTAATACACAAATCTCTAGACAAGATCAGATTACTCTGCTTGGACTAGCATTCACCTCCAGTAGCTCCTGACACAAACACATCACATCAATAGCTTCCTCACCATCAAAAAACTAGGTGTTCTCTTTTGTTCACAATGTTATTTTATCCAACTGACTCTTAACTATACACAAATCCACCCATTCTTAGAATACTGGTTACATGTTTGGTGTGGAGCACCTACAACTTGTTTCCAATATTAATTTCTTCTAATATACTATATATATAACTTTTAAATTCTTATTAAGTACAAAAATAACAAAGTGGCTATTCTAAACATTACACAATATGAGCTCTTTCACTCTGTATTATAAATAAGTTCAATTTTGAGGTGAAACCATATAACATACAAAACAATGAATACAGCCACAGCTAAAAATTCCAGTTTTACTTGTTTATATGGGAATTTCTTATGCAGCATTTATTTCTTCACTGTCCTTATTTATTTTTACTCAATCATTTATTCAGTCTGTCTTACTTCTCAACTTCCTTAGAACAGAATAAAAGTTAAAGATTTCACTTGATTATTACACTTCCATTTATCATCATCTAGCAATTAAGTTTCATGAAACACACCTTTTCTTCATTTGCTGAAGTAGGCATGAAGATAATTTCATTAAAAATAGGAGAACAACAATTGAGCAGTTCCAAAGGCATTTCCCTGAAAAAGAATTTCAATGCATATTCCACCTCATTTTGTGGAACATATACCAATTATTTTCCAATTAAGACATAACATTCTCGCTAATATAAGAAGGCTTGATACATTGTATTATCCTTCAATATTATCTTCACATTTTCTCACTGGAGAGTTGACAAAGATGCACATAAAAAATGTTTCTGAGATACAGCATTTGACTTGGTTTATTTTTCTCCTTTCTAGCTCTTCTTCCTTTTACCTCTCTTGATTGATTGCTTGCTTGCTTGCTTGCTGGCTAGCATCCCTGTTATCTGGTGATGCATATTTCAAAACACACAACTAATGAACATATATATTAGAGTTCATTTTAGAAATTATGGACTTTACAACCACTTTATAAATAACTATTTTAATATCCTGATGTTTCGATCTTCATATTAAGATCATCATCTGGAGCATATACAAATATACAGGATAAGCACATTTACATGACATCCTGTAAGCTAGAGAAACAATGAATTGATCACAAGTTATTCTACTGGCATGACCTCTAGTGAAAGAAAAAAAAGAAAAAAATATTTATAAACTACATCAAGCTAAATTCTATTTATGATAACATGAATAAACATTCTTTCTTATTCAGTAACAATGACGCCTTATTTTTAGCATTACAATTGTTAATTTTGATTTAAGATCCTGGATTTTCTACAGTCCTGTTTATAGTTGCTCTTAGAGAGGAAGGTTCTGTGGGTCGAATATATACCTTCCATATGTTTGGAATTTTTAAACCATCATTATTGTTCAGATTGGGGTGGTTGGTAATAATCTCACAGGCTTCCTTAAATTTGCATTCATACCATGTTTTGGTGTGATGTAGGCAACTGGTGCTTTTCCTGTCAATTCTATGTAAGGTGTTCAAGGGCATGATCAGAAAGGCCAGCTTCACCATAATTATTTATGTTCTTTTTGTCTGATAGGAATTGTGCATCCTGTTTCTCCTATATATGGTATGTTACAGGTGCAGTAAATACAGTATACTCCAGGGTGGACCAGCAGAGGGAGTGGGTTATTGGATGAGTTGAGTAAGCTTTTTAATTTTGCAGGAGGTTTAAAGGTGGCTTTGAGGTTGTATTTTTGTAATATTCTGTTTATTTTATCTGATGTCCCTTTAATGTAAGGAATGGTTATAGTTTTATTGTAGTCCGGTTTGTCTTTGTTTTTTATTGAGGTCTTGTAGAGAATTTTGTTAATGGTATTTTGGCTGTACCCATTTTTTTTTGAAAAGTATTGCTGATAACCTTAAATTCGTCTTTCAGTGTCTGTTCACTGGAGCAGATCTTCAGGGTCCTGTTTTTTAGATTATTAATGACATCTAATTTTCGTGTTGGGTGGTGGTAGGAGTTTATGTGTATATATTGGCTAGTATGTATCAGTTTCTGGTAAACAGTGAAGGAGAGATTGCCAAGAGAAAGACGTGTGACAAGTGTATCTAGAAATGGAAGTGTGTTCTGTTTTTCAATCTCAATTGTGAACTGTATGTGTTTGTGTTGTTTGTTTAGGTGGCTAAGGAATGTGTCTAGTGTCTGGCGGCAATGGAATCAGATCGCGAAAACATCGTCAACGTATCTAAGCCAGACTTTGGGTTTTAATGGAGAGGAACCCAAAGCAAGTTGTTCAAAATGTTCCATATAAAAGTTAACAATGGGAGGGGGAGGGGATAATGGAGAGCCCATGGCTGTGCCTTCTTTTTGTAGGTAGAAAACGTTTTGCCATATAAAATATCAAGAATGCAATACATGTGCAAAGAGCGCCGTGATGTCTGGAGGGAATTTGTTCTGTAAAAGAAGGATTGTGTCATTGATTGGGACATCCGTAAAGAGGGCAGAGACATCAAAACTGACTAATAAATCATTTATTAGTCAGTTTTGACATCTCTGCCCTCTTTATGAATGTCCCAATCAATGACACAATCCTTCTTTTACAGAACAAATTCCCTTCAAATATCATAGTGCTCTTTGCACATGTATTGCATTCTGGATATTTTATATGGCAAAACGCTTTCTACCTACAAAAAGAAGACACAGCTATGGGCTCGCCATTATCCCCCCCCCCTCCCCCCATTGCGAACTTTTATATGGAACAATTTGAGCAACTTGCTTTAGGTTCCTCTCCTTTAAAACCGAAAGTCTGGCTTAGATACGTTGATGATGTTTTCGCGATCTGGTCCCATGGCCACCAGACACATTCCTTGGCCACCTAAACAAACAACACAAACACATACAGTTCACAATTGAGATTAAAAAACAGAACACACTTCCATTTCTAGATACACTTGTCAACATGTCTTCCTTCTGGCAATCTCTCCTTCACTGTTTAGCAGAAACTGACACATACTGGCCAATATATACACATAAACTCCTACCACCACCCAACACAAAAACTAGGTGTCATTAATACTTTAAAAAAACAGGGTTCTGAAGATCTGCTCCAATGAACAAGCACTGAAAGATGAATTTAAGGTTATCAGCAATACTTTTCAAAAAAATGGGTACAGCCAAAACACTATTAACAAAATTCTCTACAAGACCTCAATAAAAAACAAAGACAAACCAGACTACAATAAAACTATAACCATTCCTTACATTAAAGGGACATCAGATAAAATAAACAGAATATTACAAAAATACAACCTCAAAGCCACCTTTAAACCTCCTGCAAAATTAAAAAGCTTACTCAACTCATCCAAAGACCCACTCCCTCTGCTAGTCCACCCTGGAGTATACCGTATTTACTGCACCTGTAATATAACATATATAGGAGAAACAGGATGCACAATTCCTATCAGACAAAAAGAATATAAAAGACACATTAAATATAATAATTATGGTGAAGCTGGCCTTTCTGATCATGCCCGGAACACCTTACATAAAATTGACTGGAAAAGCACTAGTTGCCTACATCACACCAAAACATGGTATGAACGCAAATTTAAGGAAGCCTGTGAGATTATTACCAACCACCCCAATCTGAAGAATAATGATGGTCTAAAAATTCCAAACATATGGAAGGCATATATTCGACCCATGGAACCTTCTTCTCTAAGAGCAACTATAAACAGGACTATAGAAAATCCAGGATCCTAAATCAAAAATAACAATTGTAATGTTATAAATAGGACATCATTGTTACTGAAAGAAAACTATCTGTAAGAAAGAATGTTTATTCATGTTATCATAAATAGAATTTAGCTTAATGTAGTTTATAAATAATTTTTTTTTCCTTTCATGTGATCAATTCATTGTTTCTCTAGCTTACTGTATGTAATGTAACTCAGCTTGTCCTGTATATTTGTATATGCTCCAGATGATGAGCTTAATATGAAGATAGAAACGTTGGGATATTAAAATAGTTATTTATAATGCAGTTGTAAAGCCCATAATTTCTAAAATGAAAGCTGATCACCATGTAACACTAAAAGAAAGGATATACATTAGAGAGATTCATAGGAAAACTCAAGTGATAAGATGGCTGGCATTACTACAGCACTTGCATATTAGGGTACACCATAGGAAACTACTATAAAAAAATATAAGATAATATATATACAACATTATTTCTATGTAAAGATTATAATACTACAGTAATCAAGTTAACTCTCTAAATAAATTTAAGTCTGTTGTTGTATCACCAGCATGTGGTGGTTCTGATAATGCTAATACATACAATTGTGTTAATAAATGCACACAATTTTTTTAAAATAGTATTATCATAAAATAAAACTTAAACTTTATTTATGAAATGTATACTCAATATATATAACACTATATAAAACAAATGTAACACATAAATCATGATTGTGTGAAATTTTTTTTACAGACTTTTACTGTACCACAGATGTTTATCACATCTGACTTTGGCAAGCAATGTTTATCACCTAGTGGTAACACTATTCTCTATTTATCAGTGATTTAAAGTGGCTTTGGAGAAGCATAATTTTTATTCTCTGGTTTCTAAACCTCACTCTTTGCAGTATTAAATGTGCTACAGTTTTCTTAACCTTCACTGGCCTCATAGTTTCAGTTATAATCCCAAGCAAAATCAAAAAACTAAATTAAAACTTTCATTAATGGACTTTTCATAAATAACAAAAACACTCTCATACAAGCTTCATAAAAGATATAGCTCCTCTCATTTCCTATTTTGCACACAGAGTCTGATCAAAGCAATACAGCAGTAAATGGAAATTCTTCACTTTAAAGTTTCTTCTTCATCAGGCCATCTGTATTCTAAATCTCACTCAAATTCTTAAAATTTCCTTCCTATCTTAACTATTTCTACTCACCATACTCTCCATGTCTGAAATGTCATAATCAAAATCTATTTAAACTAAAATGAGTAATGACAATTCTAATTTCCTATATTCATTTAGTATACCATAATTCAGCATTCAGGCAAGGTGCTAAGAAAATAGCATTCTAATTAATGAGTAATATATCAAGGCAAATTATCCCCCCCCCACTAATGTACTATTGATGGAATGGTAGTACCATCTATAGTATATTAGTGTTGTGGGTGATGTAAAGATATGGATTTCCTACTCTAGAGACCAAACATGAAATTTACCATTAACTCAGTGTGTTAATTGGAAAGTGGAGATGCAATGTCCTTAGATCACCAGGATAGCATATAAAAAGATTTTCCAATACAATATTATTATTATTATTACTTGACACCTCCAGGGAGTCTAAAGACTCATCAAGGGAGGGCATCTACTCTACACTCTCTATCCCTACTACTCACAATCCAAAAATGCCATCTACCACCCATCACCACCACTAGTATTTTCACAGACAATCACAAACATCCATGCCCACAGTGGGATATGAACCCACAGCCTTTTGGCTGGAGAGTGGATATGCTAACCACTCGGCCAACCAGGCTGGCCTATTTGACAATATGTCAAATAATGCAATTTAAATTATCCTACAAAGAACAAGCATTTTCTAAATAAGTTTTAAAATACCTGGAGTACGAGTCCATTCATTTTTGTCATCATAAAGTGAAGTTGTTGTTAAGTCTTCATAGCTGTGGTAAGTCATTCCATCATAATATGTAGTGGCAGATGGAAGAGGACAAGACATGTGCTGCACAGGAAATCCCTGGCCGTTTACTATAGACACTATTATGCATGCAATACCTATAAATCAAAAGCAAAGAACAATTAGAATTTTCAAAATAAAATGAACAAATCAAAGACAGAATATGAATAATAATTCAATTTTTTTAAAAAAATGATAAAGGCAGAAAAGTCCCAAAGGAGACTTCTGCCTGTTACTTTATGTTATAAAAAAAAAAAGAAGAGAAAATGGAGAGTAACACTATAATTTTTTTTCATTCAATTAACTTTTGTTTATTTTATTTATTAACATGTTATTAACTTCTTGTACCATCAAATAACAGTATATTTATTCATTATAATGCTGCCAATCTTCCAAAATAATATATCTATTATTCTGGAGGATTATATATATATATATATATATATATATATATATATATATATCTTAAATAGAAGCAACAAGGATTTATCATTCTAAGGTAGGGATAAGGACAGTTTCCCTGCTGTATATACTACTCTTTCTGTGGATGAAGACTAATCATATATTTAGACAAATGATTAACTGAAAGAACAAACTACAGAATTATGCCATACATTTAGTCAAGGAATGTTGGTTGTATTTCAGACGTTCAAGAAAATTACAAACTGGTTTTGGACATGTACAGCACTAGATAATGTATAACTAACAGAAGGAGAAAATAATTTTTCTTGTGATCTGGTTCATATCAGGATAAACTCAATTATACAGACTTTTTTTTTTATGCTTATAATGAAATAAATACTAAAGTATTTATTTTGGTGTGCAGATCACTTTTGCAGAATTTAAAAAAGTATCTATCCAGTATATAGTACTGCAAAAACTAATTCAAAACTTTATGGGGAGGAAAAAAAATAACAGAAAGTGAAACAAAAAGAGGCTGTAAATTTACCATGCATTAGTACCACAGGTGCATTAAATTACATGATTTGGATGCTCTGTTTCTAGAGGCAAAATATGGAATTTTTTCCATATTTTGGTCTCCAAAATATGGAAAATCAGATCTCCAATAAGATGATACTGAAATTCATCAACCACTTAAAGATATAGATAAACATTAATACCCATCATTCACATTCACTGTTTGCTGGTTAGTGAATAGATACACTATCTAGTTGGAAAACTATGTTGCTAAAATCAAGATTTTCTTATAAAATACTAGATTCAATAACCTATTTTTTTAAAAAAAAAAGATATAACTTTAGCATTAAAAAAAAACTTAGCAAAGTTAAGCAAACCACTGATATTAGCTCTTTTGATTTAATTTTTTTTTTTTTTTAAAAAAAAAACAGAAATGGAATATTTTCAAAAGCTAAATCAATGACTAACAAAGTATTCAATAGACATGCATGTCTACTGATTCACCACAGTGATTTATTGAAATGGGACATGGTGATATGCAATGCAATGCAAAAAATATTATAATCAAGACTTGGGATATATTATTAGCATTATGCAGACAGTGAAGATGCTACAGTTATATAGCAGGTCTCTATCCTATCCTGTTTATCTTATCATGTCAATTTAGATGACTGGTTAGCTTGCAGTTTATTGGCACAAGGACAGCAAAAGTCATACTGTGCCATTACAAAGATTACACAAGGCAATAAAAATGGCTTAGTGAGTAAATATTGTGATAGGTACAAGAAAACAAAATTTTAAATAGTGAGCAATGTGATACATATTAATCTGTTATCTGCCAGGACTCTAATATTATCAGATCTCATATTTTAATCTTCTAAGGCACTTCTTGCTGTATCAATTCACCTGGATCTTAGTTTTTATCTGGGTGTTCTTCCTGTCATCTAGACAAAAAAACACTGATTTTGACAGTATTTCCTCTCTCATTCTGTTTAAGTGACCATACCACCTGAGATTAGAAATGCTAATATTCCTGAATGCTAATTATTATTATTTGACACCTACAGGGAGTCCAAAGACTCATCAAGGGAGAGTGTGCCAACAGCATCGAACGATTACACAGTTCTTTCATAATATCCTTGTTTTTAATATTATACTGCCATTGATGTCACCTGTTCCCTTAATCTTTCTCAGAATCTCTCATATCTATGATCAAGTGCTTTATTTCTAATCCAACTCTCAGAACCATAAGTTAAAACTGATTACAACTTATTTATGCAAACATGTTTGTATAAATCAGTATAAATATAACTCCTCTTTCTCTCAAGTGAAATGATGGCACTGCAACAGAACATATTATATGGTGAGCATTACATTGTTTACACATTGGTGGGTCTTTGATCATCAGGAGATAAGAATATGTAAGATATCTGCAACCATGCGGTGAATAGCAAGTACAACTTCCTCTCTTCTATGTAGCCTAGACATCCAATGCTTAATCTCATGAATTTTTTTTTTTTTTTATTTATTATCCCATGGTATTATTACACCAGATCATAGAGGTCAAATTCATGTATTTTATATAGCACCTTTTCAGGGTTGTTGTAAAGTTCGCATTTGGAAATATTCATACAGTTTAGCAAATGCATTGGTGATGCTTCCTTGATGTTACAGATTTTTCAGGTGGGGAAGCCTTTTATGCCATTGGTTGGTTGGTCTTGTGTAGCCGGTCTTGAGGCGAGAGATCATGGTACTGGCACTGCGATTATACTTGGAGTTGATGGTAGCTCCTGGATTTTCTGCTGAGTACCAGTGGTGAGTCATGTCCTGAAGAATTGTTCTTTTTATGTTTTCTCTTTTTGGGTGGTTTTAAAAAGATCGAAATCTGTGGTATCACTTGATGTCGTGGCCATTTTTGCTACTTCATCTGCAGTTGTTTCCTTTTAATCCCACATGGGATGGGATCCATTGGAAGATTATTTCGGAATCCTTATGTAGTTTATTTATGTTTTTTGCTATGTCTCTAAGTATTTCTTGATGGCTAGTGTAGCAGTTCTTAATAGCTTGAACGGCTGCTAAGGAATCTGTGAAAAATATAAACTCCTTAGGGTTTTGTTTGTTCAAATATTGCAGTGCTGTGTTAATGGCTATTAATTCTGCATGGTATGAATTGCATCCAATACTGTTAGTTGTTTTTAGTTCTATATTATGAGAGCCATAGATGAGTACGCCACTCCCAGAATTGCCATTTGGATTTTATTATTATTATTATTATTTGACACCTCCAGGGAGTTCAAAGACTCATCGAGGGAGAGTGTACCAACAGCACTGAACGATTGGTCCCCTTCCAACTAGTAACCGCGCTCAAACTTACTTAACTGAGCCATTAGGAGCAGAGGATCTACCAATCGACCAACCTTTGCTGGCTTTTTGGGAGCCATCTGTGTAGATCTTTATTGAGTGAGGTCCATATTCCATTATTTTTGAAAAGGCTAATGATCTCAAGATTTCAGGGTTTTCTAGGCTTTTTTCCTCATGTTTCCCTATTTCAGAGTTGATAACTATATTTTTCCTGTCTTGATTTGAAGGAAATGCTGACTAGTCAGCTATTTTATTTGAACAATCTAAGGGAATTTTATTTTCTATGATTTCATGCATTGTTGATTTTTTCTTTATTCTGTTTGCTGGTTTCCGGTTTTTAAAAAGTTCACTTGTTCTATGATGTGCAAAGTTGGCTCTTTTTTCTACAAATTTGGTAAGATTTTTTTTGCCACCTAATTTTTAAAAGAAAAAGGTTGGATTCGAATTCTGCTATTTTTCCAGGAGTTGTATTCCTTAGCCCACATATGATTTTAGCAGCATTTTTCTGAATTTTTATAAGCTTGCTAAACTGGTTTGTGATGTTTGCATCCAGATAGGTGAAGCATATTCCATTATGGGATGGATAATAGAGGTATATGTGACTTTTAAGGCTTTAGCATCAGCTCCCCACTCTTTACCTGAGATACTTTTCATGATTTTGTCTTCTTTTTGCTGACTGCAACATTGTTGATATGTTTATTGAAGCTTAGCAATGGATCCAGAGTAACTCCAAGGTATTTGGAGTTTTCATCAAATGTAATTAGTTGACTGTTTAGCTTAATCTTTGGTCTCCACTTTCTGAGGTGGTTGTTAATAGTAATAACACAGATTTCTGATTTAGTACGGTTAATTTTGATTTTTTGGTTTTCACAGTATGTAGCTAAACTTTCAATGGCTTTGTTTAAGTGACCTTCTGCTGTTTCTAGGTTGTTGTGAGCTGAGAATAGGACCAAATCATCTAAGTCATTTAAATAAATGAAAAAAAGGAGTGGGCTCAAAATGCTACCTTGAGGGAGTCCTTGTCTTATTTACACTTTCTTGGAAAAGGTATTATTAATTCTAACTTGAATTGTTCTATTTCTTAGAAAGTCATAGATCCAGTTAAGAACTGGATCTATGACCCTTCTATTCCAATATGACAAAGTTTGGAAAAGAGTTTCTGCCTCCACACCTTGTCAAAGACATTGCTAAAATCTATAAAAGCTGCAATGGTGGATTTGGTAGGTTTGGTCTAGAGTTATCTTGAATTGTCTGGGTTAAGTAGAAAAGTTGCTCAGTTGTTGAGCGATTTCTTCTAAAGGCAGCCTGAAAATGTGGTAGTATACTATTTTTGTTTAGATAGTAATTCAAACATTGGAGTATCATTTTTTCCATTAATTTGCCTGGAATTGAAATCAGTGAAATTAGTCTATAACTTCCTGGTTGGTCTTGCTGTTTGTTAGGCTTTAATATTGGTATGATGGTGGCTGTCTTCCAGTCTTTCGGAACTTTTCCTTGTTTTAGGCTATTGTTGTACAGGCGAAGTAGTCAATCTAGGGCTAGGGAAGGAAGATGTTTGATCATAATTCCTTGTATGTTATCTGGTCCACATGATATATTTATATCTAGTCTCTCCAAGGCATCTCCCAATTCAGAGATTGTAAGTGGATCCCAGAATAGTTTGTTTTGATATTTTGGGGAGTTTGCAGCATTTTTCTGCTGTTGAGCCTGTTTTGATATTTGATGTATTTCCTAGTATTCATCTCTAGTTTGCTTATATTTTGAAAATGAAAGGCCAAGGTATTTGCAATCTCCCTATCTCCAAATTTGATATTTCCATCTGGATCTTTAAGCATGCTAGTCTCACTTGCCTTTGGTAGGTCTCTGTAAATTAGCAGTCAGTTTCCAAAGTTTGGTATCTGAAGTGTTTGGATTTAAGTTGTGGCAAAATTCTTGCCACCTAGTTCTTTTAATATATTATATTTTTGTTTAATTTCAGCATTTATCTTGTTGTACTCAATCCTGGTTTCTGGAGAGCTTCCAATTTTTAAGATGTTAAACAATTCATTTTGTTTAGTTATTTTACTGGCAAGTTCCTGGTGAACCTTTGTGTAGTTTGAAATAACCTTTCTCCTGTAGCCCTTTGGGATACTTTTCTTTGCTGCATTTAGGATAGTATTCTTCCACATTATATAATCTTTGTCTAAGTCATCATGGTATGTGATCTTTCAGCATTTTACTTACTTCATCCTTGTATTTCTCCCAATTTGCCTTCTGGAAGTTCCAATGATATTTTCTTTTTTGGGTGGGTCTGGTCATTTTTGGGTTCAGATTGATTAATATTGGGGTACAGTTGCTTCCTACTGGTTCCAAAACAGACCAAATAGCTTTGTCGTGAAGATCAGGAGACACTGCAGTGATATATAGGGCATCTTTTGTACCATAAGAATGAGACAGATAAGTAGGCTCTCCACTGTTGAGAGTTATTAGTCCTGTGTCATCTAAGAAATGACTCAGGTTTTCTCCTCTTGGGTTTATTTCCTCAGAACCCCATAACAGGTGTTTGCTATTCAAGTCTCCTAAGATAATGGAGTTTTCTTCAATGAGATGGGATAGGTTGGAAAGATTTGGTCCAGGTTTGTCAGGAGGATGATAACAAGTGAATATGTTTAATGGCTTTTTACTTGGTTCCAGTATTTGGATTCCTTGTATTTCAGTTCCTTCTGATACTATATCTAACTCAACAACTTTATATGACAAGTTTTGGATTAGTGTCAGAAGCCCTCCTCCATTTTGGTCAGTAGGCCTATCTTGTCTTATGATTTCATAGTTTTTAATGTTTAGTCTGTTGGTTTGTCGAAGTTTGGTTTCCTAGATGCAGATAATATCAGCATCATGTTTGTCAGCTAGTAGTAATAGTTCATTTAGTTTTTTTTTCTTTGCTTGCTGGGATAATGATACCATTTAAATTACATTGGATGATATTAATATTTCTTGTAATGGGTGGAATGATTTGCTCATTTCTCAACTCTGACATCATTTCCAAATCAAGAGTCATGTCGGCTGCCCCGTACGCAGAAACATAAGTATGATCACTGAAATTTGTCTCCATGATGGGAAAAAGAAGAAATGCTGCTGTCGTTAGATCATCCAGAGGGCACCATAAGGAGGTAACGGTCAGACTTTGCCCTCCTGAAATTTATTTGTTAATGGTTACTGCCAGGATACCTGTCACTGATTAATGAATTTTGTTCCGATTTACTGTCTGCAATCTGCACAAGAGTCCCTCATAGATAGAGAAATTGCAACTGCAGATGCAACTGACCTAACCATCCCAAAAGGAGTCTCATTTCATCTTGATTCTAATGTGGCTGGTATATCCAGCACAAATAAACATTAAAATTAAAGATCCTGAAATTTGATAATTGTAGAACATATAAAGCACTGGATATGGACTATGCATTGGAGAGGAGATGGCTCATAAGGAAATGAATGAGTCTGTATTTCATACAGACTCATTGAGAGACTCATCAAACTATAGGCCTATCTGTGTGTCAGGTGTTATGGTTAAGTTGGTGTAGAAGCTTGTGAGAACTAGGATCCAGAGTTGGGTTGACAACAATGGTATCATCTTTGATGGACAGCATGGATTTGCTAAAGGGAGGTCATGTTTTAGTAATCTACTTACTTATTACAATAAAGTGACTGCTTCCTTGGACAGAGGAGAAGGATACACAGTAATATACTTGGATTTCGCAAAGGCTTTGATAGAAAACCTCATGATAAGTTGACAGTCAAACTAGACCAGATGGGGTTGGATATTAGATTAGTGCATTGGATTGGAGACTGGCTATCTGATAGGTATCAACAAGTTGTGTATGGGGAGCAATATCCAGGAAAAGGAAAGTCACTAGTGGAGTGCCTCAGGGGTCTGTTTTAGGGCTATTACTGTTTAACTTGTATATTAATGATATTGGTGAAGATTTGGATGGAGATGTTCAGTTGTTTGCAGATGATGCAAAGTTGGGATGAACCATGAAGAATAGTGAAGATGTTGTGGCCTTACAAGAAGACTTGAATAAATGGAGTGATTGGGCATGGAAATGGGGATGTGAGCTTAATGTTGCAAAATGTAAGGTTTTAAATAAAATAGTGTTTTAAAAAATATTTAAAAAATAAAATAAAATAAAATAACATAAAATAGCAGGAGATAGGGGAGAACCAGAGGTCATCCCTAAAAACTGTATAAAGAGGGTGTGAGTAGGGAAGTGAGAGGCAGGTGTTTTTCATGCAGAGTTGTGAATGATTGGAATACCTTGCCTGAGCGTGTGGTGTGTGCAAGGAGTTTGAGTGTGTTTAAGACAAGGTATGATGAGCTGTGTGTGTGATAAAAGGACCTCCCAGATGAGTTTCTGACTCCATGAGGTCTCGGAGTATAATAATACATTTTCGTAGCAGTTTTCTTTTATGTAGACAAGCACTTGCTGGATGGCATGCAACCCAGATGTATAATTTGCATTCAAATGGAATTTGACTGGAGAGAAAGTGGTCATGAACACAACCAACAGAGGTCTCATATTAGCAAATCATCAGTACAGAAATCTAACTATTCTGCTCTGTGTTAAATGGCTACAGGTAAGCTGATGATGGGCTATACAACTTCCTCAGCTGGGGACAGAAGAAGGCTACATGACTGAGTGCAGTGCAGGTACTGCTGTCAATATTCATGACAAGAGCCTGAATGATCTCTTTTACATGCATCCAAAATGGGCAAATAGTATTCTGATGATCATAATACTGACCTTCCCAATGTAGAGAAAAAATACTAGTCCACACAGGATATTTACGCCAACTTTATTTTTAGGATATAGCTAAGTGATAACTATTACCATTGATAGGATAAATCACGTTCACTTGATTTGACATAAAAATCCTGAACAAGCAATATGCAAATATACCTGTAAATGTTCATTCACCAAAGACTTCATACATCCATAGATGTGATCCATAATAAAGTTCTGAGAGAACAAATGCAAGGAAGACTGATCAGCATCCCATTTTGTAAAACACAGAATGCAAGTGATAATTATTTCTTTATTGCACATTAATCTTAGTTGATGGACATGTGCTAGAAAAGTAAACTATTTGTCAAAAATGAGTCCTAAGAAGTTGGCTTCTGTTACTACTGGGATAACTTTAGGTTCAGGTGAAGAAAGCATTTTGGGGAAAAGTGTAAAGACACTTTTTGCTGCTGCTGAAAATCTGAATCCAGTACTAAGAATACCTGAAAGATATCAACTGTTGTTGAAGTTGGCTTTCGATAACCCTCATGTTACAAGAATGAGAGAGAAAGCCGTGAAGTCATCTCATATACAGTACTGTCATATACTGTACTGGGAGGAAGCTATTCAGTGATTGAGACAGAGTCCTGGGGAGAACTCTCTTCTTGGACATATGGACAGGATAATGTGCTTCCCACCCTGAATTGCAAAATTTGGTTAGAAAGTTTGTAATAAAAACAAAAACATGCTTCCTAAGACCAAAATTACACAGGCGTTGTATCGGAAATTACTGGCCCACTATAAGTCAGCCATTGGTTTCAGACACAACATGAAAGAATAGAATCTTAACGTAAAGACATGCTTAAACTCTCAAGAGTTTACGTAGAGAGGCAACAACTAACTTGTAAATGTAAAGTGTATCAATTTAATTATTAATGTTCTTGTAAAATAATTCAAACATTGTTTTAGAATAATATCCAATACTGGGAAAATTCATGTTAACCAATCAGCAGAAGGCCTGATCATTACGTAATAGTCCATGACACTGCAGAAAATCCGAAACATCATCCAGTAACTCCTGCAGTAACAGTTCCGTCGAGAGGGCTGCTGAGTAAAGAACATGACCTTACCTGATGAATCAAAGACGGCTGAGTGAGTGAAGTAGAGAGAGAGAGAGAGAGAGGGGGGGCTTGCCGCTAAGATATAAGGAGCGGTGTACACTTCAAATGCTCTCTTGTTTCTGAGGAAGCTTGTCGCTGGTGTCCAGCGACCCTCCACGTTGCAGTGGGTCCCATTGCGCACAGGTCGTCCATCTGAACAACAAGGAACCAGCAGACAGGGCCATTGGTGAGCTACCACCAATGTGATAATTTCGAAGGGCTCAACACTTTGGAAGGAATGAGTGAAGAAAGACAGCGGAACGACAGGGAAATCTTGCCATATCCGAGGAAGGATCAGACATAAAACAAAGGGACCACCACGCTAAGGAGATTAACCGGTAAGGCAAATATTTTTTACCTTATATGCATGAGAAGTGCTGTAGAAATCAGAGTGAACAAAGAAAAAAGGGGAAAGCCTTAAAGCATAACCCTGCTTGACCTGGCTAGAAGATCCGTTTTGGACTATACATCTTGATTGGGCCTTCCTGCTGTGACTTGTAAATTTGTGTTTGTGTGAACTTGTAGTGGAACAGTTTTGGAAATGAAGTGTTATATGAAATGCTATAAATGAAGTTTCTGCTCTGTATATTGAGCGTGCGATTTGTATAAGTTAAATAGCAAGGAGTTTACCTCTCATAAGATTAGCAATCTGTAGGATTGAGAGAACGTGTCATGTATAAATTGATTTATTAAGTGTTGTTAAACTTGCTTAAGGACAGGAGCATCAGTTAATCTTAGCGCAAACCACACTGATTAATTAATGCTCCTCGATTAGAATTGTATAAGCTTGCACATTAGGAAGTGCGTGAGAAGAATTGATTGAGCCTATTGCTATTGAGTGGGCACTTGTGCATGAACCTACTTCCCTTTTTGTTTAGTATTATATTTACATGATTTTTCCTGTATATGAATTTAGCTGCATTAAAATGTTTTATCTTAAATCAGTTTGTATGCTTCTGTTGTTTGAGTCTGACCTACCACTTATAAAAACCGAACCTGTGTAAGTACGGGAGGTAGAGGAGACACTCGACGTTAAGTTAAGATGGGAGCCGTGACTGCATACCACGTGTTCAAAATGCTAAGCAATATTGTCGAGATAGTTTGTTAAAGTAAGATTAAGTATCTGGAACTAGTCACCAGCTGGTGCAGTTGATTTAAGATAAACAAATTTGTTGGAGGCTAATTTCTGGTAAGTGTAAGAAGTAACCTGTAAAGAAAAAGTAAAAACTATACCAAGTAAAAGCAAAAGAGAGTAACGAAATATAACAATGGCACAGCCGACAGGATGTGCTTGAAAAAGAAAAACATAAAGCAAGCAATACAAGCACGATAAGTTGGTTTCAGTCTCACACACAGAACTTAATTAAGATATTGAAAATTCATAAAGAGAAAAAGGGTTCGTAACTCATCCCGTAACAAAGTGTAACTTGAAAGAGTAAGTATGCCTTTACCAACATCATCTGAAATGAGCAACCCCTGAATTTTTTAAAACCATGAATCCCAAACAAATATGTCCCAAATTCTCAGGGGAAGGGAATGATGATGTAGGATTTTTCCTCTGGTACATAGAAAGGCTAAAGAGAGCAGCCAATTGGAGTGAGCCTCAACTTTTAACCCTACTAATACGTAGTGGGCTTGAAGGGAAAGCAAAGATGATGCACTCCCACCCCACCTTAAACAGAGCATTAAATTACAATGATTTCAAAAACGCATTGATATCTGAGTTCAAATAAATAAAGGGAGGAACTAGCCAAGCATTAGAAAAATTTTACAAATGCATACAGAAAAAAGGAGAAAAGGTGATAGAATTCTTCAATAGACTGTCAAAACTTGCCCACGACATAAAAACCTTGCCACATGAAAAAGAACACATTGAATGGCTAATACTACAATTCCGAGCAAGCATCACACCTGAACTACAAGAGAGCGTATACCTCAATGGAACAAATAGCCTTGATACGTGCTACATAGCAGCTAGAGAGGGAAGAAATAGCGCAAACATTACCCAAGCTTCTGAATACCGAGAAATGATAATAGAAAAGAGGCATGGTAGAAAGGAAAAAGGTTTTGAGGGCCCAAAACCCCAATTTCTCCCAAGGATAATGAGAGCACATACTACAAGATGCAGAGCACCAACATAATCGAGGGTAACTTTGAGGGGAACCTTGCCCTCGTCGAGGGAAGCATAGAAGAAACACCATATGAATTCCTGCTCGACACAGGGGCACATATATCCATTATCCCACATAACCTATACAAGAAGCTCAATATGTCACACAAAAAAAATACTGATCCCCTCCAAAACCCCCACAAAATAATGGGAATAGCCAAGATTGAGCTGCAATCCTCCACAAAAGTAAGGGCAAAAATATCAATTCCCTGCTTCCCAATTGACCTCACCCACGACTTAATAATCCTCCCCGAGATACTACCTGCAGACACGGGTAACCAAGTCATTCTAGGGCTGGATTTTCTAAAAGCAAACCAGTTCACCTGCAACTTTGGAACCCAGTCGATATCTCTTTGTGGGAAAACATACCACCCTAACATCGACCCATGCAAGGGATTGCATGGAAACAAGTCCCTTGAAGCCAAACTGATATCCACAAAGAAGCCAGAAGAGAAAGAAATCACGTGGAAGGAGAAACTGGTGAATAGATCAATAAGCAACCATAACTCTGATCACGATATAGAGGAGATAAAATTGTTCTTTGAGGTGGCATACAAAATACACACCGAGGTATTCACTGAAGGGATAAGCACCCTTACCTGTATGAATGCAGTGGAACACACCGTACAATTAACCTCGAACTCACCCACACACATAAAACAATACCCAACTCCCCTGAAACACAAAGACAAATTGGAGAAGCTCATGGATGATTACGAGAAAGCAGGAGTGATCGAGAAGTCAGCATCCCGTTGGAACAGCCCATTCATACTGGTCGAGAAGGCAAATGGTGACCTTAGGTTTATTTTAGACCTAAGAGAACTGAACAAAGTCACAAACCCCGTCGATTTTCCAGTATGTACAATAGAAAAGCTGTTGGTCAGACTGGAAGGTGCAAAGGTCTTCTCGAAACTGGACCTGAACTCTGGGTACTACCAGATTCCCCTCAGGAAGGAGGATAGGAAGTATTTCGCATTCACCACAAGGTGGCAGAAATACCAACTATGCCGACTTCCCCAGGGAGCCCGAAACTCTGCCATGAGTTTCCTGTGCCTCATGAATGACGTGCTGGCAGGACTCTTAGGCAAAGGCGTTTTGTGTTTCTGGGATGACCTGCTGATATACTCCACCACCATAAAGGAGCACACTGAAATCTTGCTGAACGTGTTAGATAGGTTGGACAAAGCCAGGCTGTCACTGAAGTGCTCAAAGTGTGAATTCTTTCTTCACAAGGTCGAATACCTTGGACATATCATTACAGGTGATGGGATAATACCCTCACGAAACAATGTGAATGCCATATTAGATGTAAATCCCCCCCCCCCCCCTTCACAATCAGGCAGGTTAGGCGGTATCTGGGGATGGTAAATTTTTACCATAAATTCATTCCCCAATGTTCTGAAATAATGAAGCCCATAGTGAGCCTGACCAAGAAGGGAACAAAATTTGCCTGAAAGGCAGAGCAACAAGAAACATTCCATACGTTAAACCGGGCATTAACCATGGCCCCCGTTCTCATCCGCCCAAAGCTGGGAGAGGACCTTCTACTTTGCAGCTGACGCATCAAAAGATATTATCGGTGCTGTACTGGAACAGAGGGAAGGGGGAATCTTTCAAGTCAGTCGCAGTCATTAGTAGGAAGTTATCCCTTTCAGAAGATAATTACTCAGTGATTGAGAGGGACGCGTTAGCAATCGTATATAGCCTCAGGAAGCTCCGTCACCTACTGTTAGGGCATGACATCATCCTCAGATCTGACCAAAAACCCTTGTCCTTCATGTCATCCATGAAGGATAAAAATCAAAGGATTGCGTGCTGGTCTTTGGAGTTGCAGGAGTTTAGAATGGAAGTCAGTTATATACCCGGAAAGACTAACGTGGTAGCTGACTACCTGTCTCGGTCACTAACATCCCAGCCTGAGGAGAATCCCAACCATATAGGAAGAACCACCAAATGAATTTCAGTCATTCAAGAGTCAAAGAAGGGAGAGACACCTGAACCCAGGTATTAGACTTGGGAGAAGCCTGACATCATTCAGGCCCAAAAGACCGACCCGAAATGGGGAGGAGTCTACAAGAAGTTGTCAAGTATGAATGGTACACATCATGGGTCAGAGCCATAATGGTAACATGCACATAGACAGTGACGGCCTTCTGCTATCTAAGCAAGGCATCACTGGGAGATGGAAGGAGAAGATAATAGTACCCGAAGCCATGATTCCATGGGTGTTACACACATTCCATGATACTGATCTAGCAGGACATCAGGGAATACACAGAACGTTAAAAAGGGTGATGGATAGGTACCTCTGGAAGGGAATGAGATGCAACGTGGAAGCATATGTCTCTTCATGTAACCTATGCCAGAAGAAGCCCCCCCCCATCGCAGGTAAGGCCCCTATTCAGCCATTCCCTATCCCCTCGTGCCCCTTCCCGTGGCCATGGACATTGTGGGGCCACTTCCCACCACTTCAAAGGGGAACAGGTACATCTTAGTCGTGATAGACATGTTCTCCAGGTTCCCCGAAGCCACGGCCATGAAGGACCAAACGGCCAGAACAATAGCAAACAAGTTGTTCAAGATGATCTTTTTGCGATATGGGACGCCTGAAACCCTGCTATCAGATCAGGCCACTAACTTCACGGCCGAGGTACTCCTACAGTTATGCGAATCATTAGGATAAAGAAACTCTTCATCACCCCATATCACCCAGGGCGAATGGGATGTGTGAGAGGATGAACTGCAAGTTTTACCAAGGTGAGCACTCTGAAGCTCACCTTGGTGAAACTAGCAGAGGAGCAGATTTCAGAGTGGGATGTCCGTCTACCTCACACCCTCTTTGCCTGTAGAACAGCCACCAGGGAAGTTCCTGAAGTACTTCTATATGGATTTGAACCCCTTTTCCCAATGACTTCAGGAACTCCAGAGCAGAAACTGGTTTTCCCGACATAAATGAGTATCTAAATGGCCTCATAAGAGATAATAAGTTAGCATGACTTAGTAGCTGAAACCAGTGAAAGAAGCTCCCTCCACGCAAGACAGTACGCTAACAGACTAAGGAAGGCTAAGGACTTGAAGGGAAGCTTAGTTCTAATGGAGCAGGGTTTCAAGGGAAAAGGAAAGGGGGGGGGAAGTTCGGCAAAAGCGCACTCGGACCATTTGAAGTGATCGAAAAGATAACACCTGTTACCTTCAAAATCAAGGGAACCAGCCCTCGTGGTAAGGTTATAGCTGTTCACTCTGATCGCCTAAAACTATACACGACTAGATCAGCAAGACTAGTCTGCTTCGGTGACTCATTACAGAGCATTTGGGGAAATAAGAGAAGGGGGGGTCGGAACAGTTACAGACATAAAAGAAGCTTTTCTTTGAGTGCAGATTAATCCGCACTCAAAGAAAAACGGAAACCACAATGTGAGGGAGGAAGAACACCTCCAAGATGAATACGTTCCCTTCAACATGAGACACAGGGAGACCCCGGATGTTACCTGTGAGGATAATACCAATCGGGGAAGTCAAGATAGGCTGACCGGGCTAGCAGAGATAGAGGAAGCACAAAACCCGGTACATAGGTATATGCTGAGGCATAGGCATAGAGGACAACCCTTCCCCAGAGAAAGGAGAGGATGTTGTTTACAAAAATCATTTTAGAAAAAGGCAGGGGGGGTAAAGTATGATTCCAAAATTTTCTGTAACGCCATTAAAGAATAATTTTTAACTAAAGGGGGGGCCCTTTGTTGTGTCGGAAATTACTGGCCCATTATAAGTCAGCCATTGGTTTCAGACACAACATGAAAGAATAGAATCTTAACGTAAAGACACGCTTAAACTCTCAAGTTTACGTAGAGAGGCAACAACTAACTTGTAAATGTAAAGTGTATCAATTTAATTATTAATGTTCTTGTAAAATAATTCAAACATTGTTTTAGAATAATATCCAATACTGGGAAAATTCATGTTAACCAATCAGCAGAAGGCCTGATCATTACGTAATAGTCCATGACACCGCAGAAAATCCGAAACAACATCCGGTAACCCCTGCAGTAACAGTTCCGTCGAGAGGGCTGCTGAGTAAAGAACGTGACCTTACCTGACGAATTAAAGAGGGCTGAGTGAGTGACGTAGAGAGAGAGGGCGCTCGCCGCTAAGATATAAGGAGTGGTGTGCACTTCAAATGCTCTCTTGTTTCCTACAGTTTTCCTGTGTGCCAGTTAAAAGGCCGTGGAGGCTGAGGAAGCTTGTCGCTGGTGTCCAGCAACCCTCCACGTTGCAGTGGGTCCCAATGCTTACAGATCATCCATCTGAACAACAAGGAACCAGCAGACAGGGCCATTGGTGAGCTACCACCAATGTGACGATTTCGAAGGGCTCAACACTTCGGAAGGAATGAGTGAAGAAAGACAGGGGAACGACAGGGAAATCTTGCCATATCCGAGGAAGGATCAGACATAAAACAAAGGGACCACCACGCTAAGGAGATTAACCGGTAAGGCAAATATTTCTTACCTTATATGCATGAGAAGTGCTGTAGAAATCAGAGTGAACAAAGAAAAAAGGGGAAAGCCTTAAAGCATAACCCTGCTTGACCTGGCTAGAAGATCCGTTTTGGACTATATGTCTTGATTGGGCCTTCCTGCTGCGACTTGTAAATTTGTGTTTGTGTGAACTTGTAGTGGAACAGTTTTGGAAATGAAGTGTTATATGAAATGCTACAAATGAAGTTTCTGCTCTGTATATTGAGCCTGCAATTTGCATAAGTTAAATAGCAAGGCGTTTACCTCTCATAAGATTAGCAATCTGTAGGATTGAGAGAACGTGTCATGTATAAATTGATTTATTAAGTGTTGTTAAACTTGCTTAAGGACAGGAGTATCAGTTAATCTTAGCGCAAACCACACTGATTAATTAATGCTCCTCGATTAGAATTGTATAAGCTTGCACATTAGGAAGTGCGTGAGAAGAATTGATTGAGCCTATTGCTATTGAGTGGGCACTTGTGCATGAACCTACTTCCCTTTTTGTTTAGTATTATATTTACATGATTTTTCCTGTATATGAATTTAGCTGCATTAAAATGTTTTATCTTAAATCAGTTTGTATGCTTCTGTTGTTTGAGTCTGACCTACCACTTATAAAAACCGAACCTGTGTAAGTACGGGAGGTAGAGGAGACACTCGACGTTAAGTTAAGATGGGAGCCGTGACTGCATACCACGTGTTCCCAATGCTAAGCAATATTGTCGAGATAGTTTGTTAAAGTAGGATTAAGTATCCGGAACTAGTCACCGGCTGGCGCAGTCGATTAAAGATAAACAAATTTGTCGGAGGCTAATTTCTGGGTAAGTGTAAGAAGTAACCTGAAAAGAAAAAGTAAAAACTATACCAAGTAAAAGCAAAAGAGAGTAACGAGATATAACACAGGTCTTTTAATATGTCATGTATATTCAATAAAACAGACACCATATGTTGTGAGTTTCAGAAATGCATCTCTCATAGATGCATCTAGAAAGACCAAATGGACCAACATTAATTGGTGTTCTATGAAAGCCACACTTATTAGGTATTGGATAAAAGATCATTGATTTCTAAATAGCATAATATTGTTTGTGTTGGATCTTTTCCTGGTTTGTGGCAGGCAATGACAATTGACTTATGTCATGAATCTGGAAACTTCCTCCCTGATAAATATTCTGTTGTACACAAGTGTCTGTTGAGAAGTCGTGATAATCACCATGAAGGAATTGAGGTAGAACCATGTAACTTACACACTATTTTACACATTCCATGCAGTGTTATACACTTCTGCATTATTTGCAATCCTATGAGAAAAGTCTTTCCCTTGTTGCACAAACCAGTCCTCAGCTGCAGATAAGACTTCATCATCTGTGGTAAATTTTGTTCCTTTCAAGGGGTTCTTTAAATTTGGGAATAGAAAATAGTCAGATGGGGCCAGGTCTGGAAAATAAGGTGGGTGAGGCAGACATTGAAAGTCCAAGTTGTGTATTGTCTGTTGGGTTTCATGAGCAGTGTGAGCAGGTACGTTGTCCTGCAAAAGCAACATGCCTCTGTTCAGTTTTCCACAGTATTTTTCCTTCAGTACCTCCATCAATTGCTTCAGAGTTGTTGAATAAACTACAGCTGTAACAGTTTCACTTTTTTTGAGTTACTTGGTAAGTATTACACTATCCACATCCCAAAAGACAATGGCAAGAACCTTTCCTGCTGACTTTTGGATTCGGCTTCTTTGGCCATGGTGAACTTGTGTGTCTCCACTCCAGTGACTGTTGTTTGGTTTCTGGGGCAGTGATGAAGCCATGCTTCATCACTGTCACAATATTCAACAGTCACAATACGAGCCAAAAAATTTGCACCTGATTTCTCAACATGATCTAAAATCCCTTGAGATGACATTTATCATTAAGGATCATGGCATGCAGTGCATCGATGCTTCCAGGTGTGATCACCGACTGTGGAAGGTCTTAATGAACTTGAGGGGGGGGGATCTGTTGTCTCAGGATGCCCAGTTTGAAACTTGGCCATCCATCTGACAACTGTTGGATATGCTGGGGCACAGTCCCCTAAAGTCTAATAAAGTTTGGTGAATCTCATTTATGGAATTTTCTTTGCAGCATCAAAAAACTTGATGATGGCTCGCACCTGTGTGTCTTTGAATTTTTCAAAACCTCTGACATGTCTTCTTATATATCCTAAAAGAAAAAGAACAAATGATTACAATTATCTTAAAACCCTTTAAACCAACATGTTTCATCAAATTGTAATCGTTTGTTCTTTTTCTTTTAGGAGATATAAGAAGACATGTCAGAGGTTTTGAAGAAATTCAAAGACACAGGTGCAGGCCATCATGAAGACATCCATTATCATCTCATGATGATGTCTTCAGACTATGGTACTGCTATGAGAGAGTACAAGTGCGCTTTTCAATTTCTTCATAATGACTGTACAGCTCTACTCCATTTATAGAAAAGTTAAACCACTGCATCACTGTTGTTTCAATAGCAAAACACTCTCAAAAAGTTTCTGCAACTGCTTTAAGGTGAACTTGTATATAGTATCCCATAATACAAAGAACACTTCCTTTCAGAAGTGCATAATACTATACATAATGGGAGGTTCCCCATACCCAGACCGATTTCAGTCTTTATTGAGGTCTTATTAGTGGAAACCAAACTCAAGATGATACCAAGGATGAATCAACACTGAAGTCATGTAATTCTTGGCAAATATAATTTACCATTATGATCTAGGTAAGATGAAAGATGCATTCTATATCTGCCCTTCATTTACTGATTTTAGCTTATACAATGTTTTCAATAGTTACATGACTGGGATCCAAGATTGTTTTTCGATTCCAATGTCTAAGACATTGGAATTGAAAGTGTTTCAGAAACAGCAATTGTGGATAAGTCCACAGCTGTATGAAGGTCTCCTCCAATTTTCTCCATTCCATTCTATTTTCAGCTTTTCTCAACCTTGCATTCCAGAAATTCTAACAATTTCATCTCACCATCTCTACCTGGGTCTTTTCCTTTGTCTACAGCCATCCACAGGCCTCATTCTCTCAATGATTCAGCATCTCATGTTGGTATATCTTGCAGTGTGCTCAGCCCATTCATTTTGAATGCATAATGTAACTGATAATATTCTGCACACCTGTTCTCAATATTATCAAATAGGAGGGTATCATATTTTTAAGTGTCACATTGGACATATTTCTTTCCATTCTTCTTTGGGTAACTTTCAATTTGTGAATCATATTTTGAATGAAATTTGAGTTTTCACTGCTATATATAATTACAGGTAAGACAAACTGATCAAAAGCTTTTGCTTTCATATTAATAGAGAACATCACTTTCATCCTCCTGAAAGCCACCCAAAACCTAGTCATATCCTTCTATTTATTTTTTCTGTCTGTACATCTTTAATTTTTATGATTTGTCCCAGATAAATATATGAATCTACCCTATCCACTTCTCTATTTTCTAGTATAATTCTTTTTGATGTTATTCATTGTTATTTTTGTTTGGTTTAAATCTATCTTCAACCCAATTTTACTGAATACTTGGCTAATTCGCTTAATTTTATTTCTAGGCCTTCAACATCATCTGCTCTGTCATGAGAACTGTAACATCAGCATTACACAATGAGTTTAAATATCTTCCCATTAATTTTAATTTCTCCATTCTTCTAGTTAATTAATGAAAAACTTCTTCAAGGCAGCCTCATCTTCATTTTTAGCACCTTCAAAGTACTAAAAAGGGTCAGTAGAACTTTAAGACTCCTTAAGGATATTGACAGAAGAAAGCAGAAATACTTCTGACAAATGAAATGATGGACAGAGAACTTCTCCAAACAGTAATAGAAGATAATGTTCTAGGGAAAAGAGGAAGGGGGGTAGACCATCAGTGAGATGGATGGTGTGTCTGAATCTTCAGAGAGTTGAAGTCTCCAGAAAAGCATACAACAGGACCATGTGACAAGGACATGGTGTAGAACATCACTGAGCATCTGAGTGACCATACAGCATCTCTTGATGTCAAATGAAATGGAATGAATGGAGGCAGCCTCAGTATTAAATTTTGAAAGATAAGTAAATGTATTAAAATCAAGATGGTCAATTTTTTTCCTATATGGGTGTCTGTGTAGAAGAACATGGTTCCTGTGAGATAATACAGATCATAAGGAAATGATTGCTTCCATATATATTCTCTTCTCCAATCCACATGAATAGTGGAAAAGATCAAGATCTACTACAGATGCAAGCAGTGGTTATATGAAGTTCACACTGAAGCTGGTGCAATATAAGATTATCAAGGTCAATCTGAATTAACTCAGAACAAGTGGATAAATAAATGAAACGTACTGTAATAAGAAATCCCACTGGCAGGTGGTTATACCCCTTTTCAGTGGGGTGGATACCCCCATTTCAGCATAGCAACTCTTACATGAGCAGGGTCATCTCTAGTTCTGTCCTTACAATGATAAAATGCCTTCAGGTGGGATCATCACTGGGTTTTAAACATCTCCTACAAAAAATACAGATAGGTCCATGTTTCTGCAAAAGGACCTTAATATCGTCAAATTTTTTTTAGAAATGTCTCTACCTTTAGCTTTGTAGACTTATATGTTTTTGAGGGATCATCTTTGACTCGTGTTTGTCAATTTATTTTTGCAAAGTATGGATGGCTAATTCCACTACTTCTCCTGGAAAAATGTTTAATATATCATGGTCAGTTCTTGCATTTAATTTACATTTAGTAGATATGTATGCATTCTTTCTGTGGAGGTTTTTGGTGGTTTTTCTTCCAGTGATGGCCTTACCATAATTTTCTTGATAGTGGGTTCTCATTCAGAGGGATCATTTTGGGAGTTGTTCCAGGAGTAAGCTCATAATAGTTTGGTGATTTAAATACTCCACATAACTCAAAATCACAAAGTTCAGATATGCTGGAATTACCAAACTGTAGGATACACGGGTTTGGCTGCCATCAATTTTTGGTTAACTGCCAACACTCTCTCTCAGCATAAGCAGGTTAGTGGCTAGCTTCCTCTGCATCCTGATATGAGATGCTCTTTTTGATCTTTATCATTTGCATATTTTTTTTATTCTTCCACAACTTGGCACATGGGATTAATCTGGAAGGTTTCCCTCAAAGTTGAAACATTTAGGTTTCTTTGCAGAATAAGATTTATTAACATGCTTTTTACTACTACATCACACAAATGGAACAGTCACAACAGGACAGTTTGGGCATGCCCATATTTCTGCTATTTAATGTAACTCAGTTGATTAGGGATGCAGAGCCTAACAGTGCAGCTGATATATCTTGCTTTTACAGATATTGGAGGTTCGGGTACATCGATTCAAAGCATAAATGATATTTCTGGTTACAATTAAGTGAATTCCTAAACATCAGGAGGCACAGCTATGAGCATATCTCCTCATCTAGAGAGATATGTTCAGAGTTTAAAGAGATCCCATTCTGATATTACATATCTAAAACAGTTGAGTATTTTATGATATTACCATAATTGGTATTTCTCTCCCCTAATTTTGTTTGCAGTAGTTTTTCCCAGTGTTGCTGGCATGATGTTCCAGCAAAAACATCAACAGAATGTTTTTTTATTTTATTTTTTTTAACTGTTTTAGAAAACCTATTGAAGAAAGAAGGATGACATTTTCTATATTGGCTTTACACCTGTTACCTGGATGATGAAAAATGAGGGCATATTTATGTGTATGTGTCAGGTATCTTTTGTTTCGTATTTCTGTTCTCAGATGATGTATCTATGCTATCTGTACTTGGGGATATGAAAGCCCCAGGGAAATCTGAGAATGATGGATTCATGCCCAAAGGGATTTTCAGTTTGGCATCTGAAATTCCCATCCATCATGGAGCTACAAACTTGTACCCACTATTTGGTAAGCAATAAATCTATTCAAAAGTGTAAAGCCAGAGCTATCCTGGAGGTATGCCAGTATTGCAACATACCTTGGACTGTGTACATAGATTACTGAAAAGGTGACTTATTGCAAAAACCTTGAATTTTTCATGCAAGCTTACTAGCAACTGTTCCTGGCTGAGCCATCCAGAACAGGGGCCCAAAGTAATGCAAAACCAAAAGAATCCCTTTTCTGGATGTCCACAGATACACCATATGGCATACCTGGTGGCAGGGTGTTGGAACTTGGTGATATTGGTTTAGAAGATAGCAGAATAAAAAGAGTCAAAACCAGGCTGGTTTTAACCTTTATGGGTGTATGGGATACTAAGACAACTGATGTGAAGCCATCAGTCTCTATATACAAGTAATCTAGTTGTGAAGCTACCTCATTTTACACAAATTATGGACTCTACAACGATGTCATAATTATTTTACTGAAATAAAGAGCCAAAAGGCTTAACTTCGGCAATGCAAAATTATTTAAATTTAAGTGGACATTGAATCTGAAATTATTTCACAGCCGAATAGAGAAACTACAAGAGTTTCGTGCCGAATAAAGAAACTATAAAAGTTTTGCCCCTGTCATGAAAGGTTTGCTTGAGCTTGGAACGGCCGAAACTTTCATAGTTTCTATATTCGACACGAAACTCTTGTAGTTTCTCTATTCGGCTTGGAAATAATGTTGGATTCAATATCCACTTAATTTAAATAATTGTTTTATCCTTTTTTTTTTTTTTTAGTATTACACGGTGATCAGCATTCATTTTCAAAATTATGGATTTTACAACAGTGTTATAACTAACACTTTTTATTATCCCGACGGTTCGATCTTCATATCAAGATCATCATCTGCAGTATATTTGTGTATGCTCCAGATGATGATCTTGATATGATAAAGGACAAGCTGAGTTACATTACAAACTGTAAGCTAGAGAAACAATGATTTGATCACATGTTATTCTACTGGCATGACCTCTAGTGAAAAAAAAATTTTTTTTCTAAATTACATCAAGCTAGATTTCATTTAAGATAACATGAATAAACATTTTTTCTTCTAGATAGTTTTCTTTCAGTAACAATAATGTCCTGTTTTTAGTATTACAATTGTTATTTTTGATTTAGAATCTTGGATTTACTACAGTCCTGTTTATAGTTGTTCTTAGAGAGGAAGGTTCTGTGGGTGGAATATATGCCTTCCATACGTATGTGATTTTTAGACCTTCATTACTGAGATTGGGGTGGTTGATAATGATCTCAGAGGCTTCCTTAAATTTGCATTCATACCATGTTTTGGTGCGATGTAGACAACTAGCACTTTTCCAGTAAATTCTATGTAAGGTGTTCACAGGGCATGATCAGAAAGGCCAGCTTCACCAAAATTATTACATTTAATGTCGTTTATGTTCTTTTTGTCTGATAGGAATTGTACGTCCTATTTCTCCTATATATGGTATGTTACAGGTGCAATGAATACGGTATACTCCAGGTGGGCCAGCGGGGGAGGTCTTTGAATGAGTTGAGTAAGCTTTTTAATTTTGCAGGGGGTTTAAAGGTGGCATTGAGGTTGTATTTTTGTAGTACTCTATTTATTTTGTCTGATGTCCCTTTAATGTAGGGAATGGTTAGTCTGGTTTGTCTTTGTTTTTATTGAGGTCTTGTAGAGAATTTTGTTAATAGTGTTTTGGCTGTACCCATTTTTTTGGAAAGTATTGTTGATCACCTTAAATTCGTCTTTCAGTGCCTGTTCAATGGAGCAGATTTTCAGAGACCTGTTTTTTTAGAGTATTGATGACACCGAGTTTTTGTGTTGGGTGGTGATAGGCGTCTATATATGTATATATCGGCTAGTATGCGTCGGTTTTCGGTGAAGAAAAGATTGCCAGAAGGAAGACGTGTGACAAGTGTATCTAGAAATAGAAGTGTGTTCTGTTTTTCAATCTCAATTGTGAACTGTATGCATTTGTGTTGTTTGTTTAGGTGGCTAAGGAATGTGTTTAGTGTCTGGCGATCATTTGGCGATCAGGTCCCATGGGTGCCAGACACTAGACACATTCCTTAGCAACCTAAACAAACAACACAAACGCATACAGTTCACAATTGAGATTGAAAAACAGAACACACTTCCCTTTCTAGATACATTTGTCACACGTCTTCCTTCTGGCAATCTTTCCTTTACTGAAACCGACACATACTGGCCAATATATACATATAAACTCCTACCACCACTCAACACAAAAACTAGGTGTCATCAATACTCTAAAAAACAGGACTCTGAAAATCTGCTCCAGTGAACAGGCACTGAAAGATGAATTTAAAGTGATCAGCAATACTTTCCAAAAAAAATGGGTACAGTCAAAACACTATTAACAAAATTCCCTAAAAGACCTCAATAAAAAACAAAGACAAACCAGACTACAACAAAACTATAACCATTCCCTACATTAAAGGGACATCAGACAAAATAAACAGAGCACTACAAAAATATAACCTCAAAGCCACCTTTAAACCTCTTGCAAAATTAAAAAGCTTACTCAACTCATCCAAATACCCACTCCCCCCGCTGGCCTACCCTGGAGTATACCGTATTCATTGCACCTGTAACATACCATATATAAGAGAAACAGGACGCATAATTCTTATCAGACAAAAAGAACATAAACGACATATGAAATATAATAATTATGGTGAAGCTGGCCTTTCTGATCATGCCCTGAACACCTTATATAGACTGGAAAATAATTGATGGGAAAAGCACAAGTTCTCTACATCACACCAAAACATGGTATGAACGCAAATTTAAGGAAACCTGTGAGATCATTATCAACCACCCCAATCTGAACAATAATGAAGGTATAAAAATCTCATACACATGGAAGGCATATATTCGACCTGCGGAACCTTCCTCTCTAAGAACAACTATAAACAGGACTGTAGTAAATCCAGGATCTAAATCAAAAATAACATTTGTAATACTAAAAATAGCACATCATTGTTACTGAAAGAAGACTATCTATAATAAAAAATGTTTATTCATGTTATCTTAAATGAAATCTAGCTTGATTTAATTTATAATTTTTTTTTCCCACTAGAGGCCATGCCAGTAGAATAACATGTGATCAAATCATTGTTTCTTTAGCTTACGGTTTGTAATGTAACTCAGCTTGTCTTGTATATTTGTGTATGCTCCAGATGCTGATCTTGATATGAAGATCGAAACGTCAGGATAATAAAAAGAGTTAGTTATAACACAGTTGAAAAATCCATAATTTTGAAAATGAGTTAAATAATAATTTTAATTTCCTGACATTTCGATCATCTTAAGGTCATCATCTGGAGTCCACACTCACACATGTATATATATTTATAAATTTAAACTTTAACTGACTAGAAACCGAGAAAGTATAACAAAAAAACGTGATGGTAGAGTACTGCTTATGATAAGAAACTTTAATAAATCACGACTAGTTTCATCGGTGTTCAGACTTCTTCAGGTGAGTAAGAAATAACATAGGACTTATAAAAATAACAAAGTAAAAAACATGGACTTTCCAGCTGAATAAAAAGAAGCAAAATAGTAACAGTGATATTTGAATAGGTGACCGCGTGCTACTGCCGGCATGAGTAGAATGTGTGTGTGTGACAGCTAATTTTAGAGCGCCAGTATCGGATTACTGTGCTATGGGAATCAGGCAAATTGTAGCTTAGATTGTTGTTCAAGTGTGAAGGGTACAGAACTATTTGTTTGGATTCTATAATTTGTCCCTCAAATTCATCCTTGCATATATATAAATTGGTTGTGTGGTCCCAATCAACTTGGTGTGGCCGTTCTTCGAGGTTAGAGTTTGCGGAGAAGAGAACATGACTAGAAAGGGCGCTTGCTCGTGTTCTACAGCAGGAGATGTCACGTCTATGTTCCTCAAGACGAAGTGAAATAGATTTATCTGTCTGGCCAAAATAGAAATATATATATATATATATATATATATATACACACACACACACACACATACACAGAGACAAGCTAAATAACATTTCACATAGCATGCTGAAGAGACAATGATTTGATCAACAGTTATTCTACTGGCCTGACCTCTAGTGAAAATAATAAAAAAAAATAATAAAATGGGGATGGGGGATGACATCAGGTAACAATGAGTCCAGTACAGTCTAGAGGGGATAATGATAGGTATAGAAGCAGTGACATTTTTATGCTTTATACTAATTCCAGAATTATCTGAAATAAAGGAGATGAATTGGTGGCACTGATAGCATCAGCATGGCCAAAGATTATTGGGATCTCTGAGACATAGTCGACAGAAAATATAATAACAGAAATAGAAGTAGTATGGTACATCATTTTTCAGCATATAGGAAAGGAAAACGTGGTGGTGGAGTACTGCATATGATAAGAGATGACTTATGTCCTCTAAGAGTGGAGAACTTTGGAAGGCAGTGACACTAATGGTTTTGAAAGCATATGGTGAGGTAGACGTGGCCAAGAAAGGATATTTAGTAGGGTGTTGCTACAAACCAAGAAGCATAGAGGGTGGGGAGCAGGAGATGTTTAGGCAGTTGAGCTTGGCAAGTGCAAGAAGAATGATTGTTATGGGAGATTTTAACTACAGCAGTATAAGATGGGAAGAGGAAAATGCATGTAGTAATAAGGGAATGGAATTTCTAGAATTCTTGAGGGACGAATGTCTTAGACAACATGTAATAGACAGAACAAGAGGTTCAAGTGTGCTCCAAATACTAAGTACTCTGGACATCAGTCAAGGTGGGGAACTGGATGGTATTTCACCATGGGTTTTGAGAGTTTTGTGATTTGGTCATAGCATCAGAAGAGCTGATAATAACTGAGATGACATCTCTCCCACCAGTTGGAGAGAGAGTGCCCATGTGGTTTTGACTTCAAAACCAATTGACTAGACATGCAAGAGTATCAAAGAAAAGGGAATGTATGTGGAATTATAAGGCAGGTGATTATAATAGTCTTAGATATCAACTTGAGGTAGTTCCATGGAGTTCAGGATATCATTAGTACTTGGGAAATTCTGAAGGAATATTTATTAGCAGCAATAGTAAGCTGTATTCCACGAGTGAAGAAGAGAATACAATTTGGTGTAAAGTTCATGACAAACAATATCAAACAGGAACTGCAGGTGAAAAACAGATTACAGAAGAGATATAAGGAGAGGGGTGGAGAGCATATGCATGAGGAATATAAGACTCAGGCCAGGAGAGTGACTAGTATGGTGAGGAAAGCAAAACTGGAATATGAAAAGAGTTTGGCACTAAGATTCAAAGAAAATGCTAGGGAATTTTTTAGCTATGTGGCCAGTAGGAGGAGAAATGAGTGTGGAAGAATGATATTCTGGGATAAAAATGGGAATAGAGTGACTGATGCAGAGGACATAGTGAAGTTGTTCAATGAATACTTTATTGGAGTATTTCATCCTGGAGAAATAGGTTTTAATACTAGAGGGATAGGGCAGGTTCGAGGTTTAGAGAAGAGTGTGTTCCAAATACTGAGTACTCTGGATGTCTGTAAAGGTTGGGAACTGGATGGTATTTCACCATGGGTTTTGAGAGAATTGTGCTAAAGAACTGATAGCTCCACTGACCTGGATTTTCAATGAAAGTATGAGTACAGGAAAAGTACCCATGAAATGGAAGGAAGGTAAGATAGTGCCATTGCACATAAGGCAGTGGCAGAATGGAAGTGTCTAATTATGGGCCAGTTTGTGCATCATCAGTAGTTGTTATGGTCTTGAAGAAATTAGTGAGGGACTATATACAGTGTTGGGCAGAAGAGGGTAATGTTATCTGTGAGAATCAACATGGATTTGTTAAGGGGTGCTCTTGCTTTAGTAATATAATTGTCTTTTATAATAAAGTGACAAGAGCAGTTGATGAGGGAAAGGCATATACTGCCATTTTTTTGGATTTTGCAAAGGCATTTGACAGGGTGTCATATGATAAGCTGATATTTAAGTTGCAGCACATGGGTTTGAATATTGGGTTAGTCAACTGGATTCAGTTTGGTTGTCTGATATATATCAGAGACTTGTGTATGGTAGGGTAATATCAAGGAAGCAGAAGTTTAAAAGTGGGGTTCCACAAGGCTCAGTACTGGGACCTGTATTGTTACCTTTATATTAATGACATTGTCAATGGACTGCAAGGAGATATTCAGTTGTCTGCGGATGATGTGACGATGGGAAAGGTTATTAGGAATAGTGCATATGTGGCAGCCCTGCAAGAGAATTTGAATAAACTGCACAGATGGGCAAATGAATGGGGGAGGGGAGGATGCCAGTTTAATGCAGCAAAGTTGGGATCCATCGATGCGAGGCTGCATACTCAATTGGAGAAGCTTTACTGGAGGAAATAGAGGGAAGAGAAGAGATCTGGGGGTGATGATTGACAGAAAACTGAAATTCAGGGAGCATATTGCAAAGGTGGTGAAGGTAACCCAGAGGATTGCTGCAAAGGATGCTGACCTGCAGAGATAAAAGAGTTATCATTCCGTTGTATGATACTGATCAGACCGCACTTAGACTATTGTTCTCAAATTTGGTCACCAGGATTTGAAGGAGATAAATTAACTGTGGAAAGGGTACAGAGGCAGATAACAAAGATTGTTTCAGGAACTGTACAATGTTAGTTATGAGGATCGGCTGAGGGAATGTGGACTGCAGAGTTTGATGGATAGAAGAAGGAGAGATCATATGTTCGAGACTTTTAAACTATTGAGAGACAGTTACATGGTGGACATTGGGGAGTTCTTCTTTCACTTGGTGGAGCAGCAGGAAGGAGTGATGACAAGGGAATCACTGGAAGTTACGAAAGAAAGCTGTGAGCAAGAGGGATGAGGAGTAGTTTCTTTGGGTGAAGGGTGGTTGAATCTTTGAATGCATTGCCTGAGAGAGAGTGGTAATAGCAAGAACAGTCAATTAGTTCAAGGAGTGGTGATAGACTCTGTTTCCTAAGAAGGACCTCCCACAATGAGTCTATTGACTCCATTGAGGCCTGAATATAATAATCATAATCATGAATATCATAATTCCTGCCATGTACCCTCAAGGGGTGTACAGGATATGATAGTAGTACTAAATGAAAAATTTACATCATTACAAACTTCCTATCTACAATTTTCCTCCAAATCAGTCTGTTACTTGTCAAGGCTCCAACATTATCAGATCTTATATTTCTATTGTCTAAGGCACTTTGTACTGTATCAATCCACCTATGTCTTGGTCTTCCTCTGGGTCGTTTTCATGCTAACCTGGCAGAGAACACTTGCTTTGTTTTTGAATATGATAATAATCAATACAATAAATAAATGAAATAAAATAAATTAACTACATCAAAGCTATATTCTATTTAAGACAACATCAGAGAAACATTCTTTCATACAGGTAGTTAGTTTTGTTACAATGAAAATGATGTCCTAATTTAACATGAAAATTGTTATATTAGATTTAGGATCCTGGATTACCTGTGATCCTATTTATACTTAACTCTTAGGGAGAAAGGTTAAGTGAGTAGAATATGTGCCTTCCATATGCTTGGGATTTTTAGACCATCATGATTGTTAAGATTAGGGTGATTGATAAGAATCTCACAGGCCTCCTTAAATTTACATTCATACCATGTTTTGGTGTGAATGTAATGGGGGATTACATTCAGACCAAATGTGAATATAATGTGATGTGATGTAAACAACAGGTGCTTGTCCAGTCAATTCTATGTCAAGTGTTCAGGGCATGAGCAGAAAGAACAGCTTGACCATAGTTATTATAATTAATGAATCGTTTATGTTCCTTTTTTTTTTTAAATAGGAATTGTGTGTGTCCTGTTTCTCCTATATAGGGCGAATTACAGGTGCAATGGATATGATATACTTTAGGGTTGGCCAGTGGAGGGAGTGGATGCTTGGATGAGTCAAGTAAGTTCATTAATTTTGCACGAGGTTTAAAGGTGTATTTTTGTTGTATTCTGTTTATTTTGTCTGATATCCCTTTAATGTATGGAATGGTTAAAGTTTTATTGTAGTCGTGTTTATTTTTGTTTTTAAGTGAGATCTTGTACAGAATTTTGTTGATAGTATTTGGGCTGTAACCATTTTTTAGGAAGGTATTGCTGATAACTTTTAGTTCATCTTTAAGTGCTTGTCCATTGGAAAAAAATCTTCAAAGCCCTGTTTTTTAGTGTATTAATGACCCCTAGTTTTTGTGTATATATTAGCCAGTAGGTGTCAGTTTCCTGTAAACAGTAAAGGAAAGACTGCCAGAAGGAAGACGTGCGACAAGTGTATCTAGAAATGGAAGTATTACAAATGCATACAATTCACACTCTCAATTGTGAATTGTATGCATTTGTGTTGTTTGTTTAGGTGGCTGAGGAAAGTGTGTCTGGCGGCCATGGGGCCAGATAGCGAAAACATAGTCAACGTATAACCTAACGAAGACTTTGGGTTTTAAAGGAGAGGAATCTAGAGCATAGTGCTCAAAATGTTTCATGTAAAAGTTAGCAATAGGGGTGGATAATAGTGAGCCCATGGCTGTACCTTCTTTTTGGAGGTAGAAAGTGTTTTGCCACACAAAATAGCTAGAACATAGTACATGCGTAAAGAGCGCTGTGATATTGGGAGGGAATTTGTCCTGTAATAGAAGGATTGTGTCATTGATTGGGACATTTGTGAAGAGGACAAAGACGTCAAAACTGACTAATAAATCATCTTTTTCTAGTGTGATGTCTTTGATTTTGTTTACAAAATCTTGCGTGTTTTTAATATAGGAAGGGGAAGGACCTACCAACTCCTTGAGCGTCGAAGTTAGTTTCTTGGCTAGGTAATAATTGGAGCTATCTATACCTTCGACTATTGGCCGGAGTGGGGCGTTTTGTTTTTGAACCTTTGGTAGACTGTAAATTCTCAGGGAACGAGTGTAGTGCAGAATTAATTTTTTAATGGTATTGTGTCCTGAACACTTTACATGGAATATTCTACCCACTTAACCTTTCTCCCTAAGAGTTAATTATAAATAGGACCATAGGTAATCCAGGATCCTAAATCTAATATAACAATTGTTGTGTTAAATTAGGATATCATTTTTACTGTAACAAAACTATCTATATGAAAGAATGTTTCTCTGATGTTGTCTTAAATAAAATATAGCTTTGATATAGTTAATTTATTTTATTTCATTTATTTATTGTATTTTTTAAAGATTATTTTCACTAGAGGTCAGGCCAGGAGAATAATCATTGATCAAATCACTGTATCTTCAGCATACTATGTGAAATGTGATTTAGCTTGTCTCTGTGTATATATATAAATATGTGTGTATACTCCAGATGATGGTCTTAACATGAAGGTTGAAACATCGGGAAATTAAAATAATTATTTATAACACGATTGTAGAGTCTATAATTTGTGTAAAATGAATGCTGATCACGTGTAACACTAAAGGAAAGGAAACTGAAGCTACTTTGCATGCAAACTGTTTACTTATACTTGGATAAAGGATTAAACAAGAATATTATTATTTATATGGTGGGTACACCATGGAGTCAAAAGACTCATGGTGGTGACCAACTGTATACACTCTATCTGCATACCATTATTAACCACCCTCTTAAGACAGCTTCCAAGTGTTTTCCCCCTACTTCCCTTGTATTGAAAAATTTCTTCTGTGTCAATCTTATAGAATCCTTTTAGTAACATATAAGTTTCTATCATATCCCCTCTCCTCCATCTGAAAGCTGAACTCTGCATATCTATATGCCCTCAATCTATCCTCACAGGGAACATTCCACAGACCTATCGCCAGCTTGGTCACTTATCTCTGAATCCTCTTACCACCTCTTGATCCCCAATAAATGTAGTTGACCAAATCTGTGCACAGTAGTCAACATGTGGCAAAATCATAGTAGCCATACAAAGAGGGGATAATAACATCCCTATCTTTACTTTTCAATGTGTTCTTCACCATCCAAGTCATCCTGTGATCTATTTTGCAAATTATTGCAATATGTCCTATGAATTTCTAATCTCCATCCACCATTAGTCCCAGATCCCCAGCCTCATCAATTAACCTGCAAACTAGTACCATCAATATAACATGAAGCATAAAATCTTCTCATCCTGAAGTGCACCACCTTTCATTTTAGAACACTGAAATGACAACCAATGTCTCCACTCACACACACTGCTAATTTATTTAAATCATCCTGTAAGATATCTACATCACTTTTTATCAACTATTGCTCTCTAGTTTTGCATCACTGGTAAACCACTGAATATCCCACTTCAAATATTTCCACTACGTTACCAATGTACAAATTAAAGAGTAATGGTCCCAGTACAGAGCCCTCAGGTACTCCACTAGTTTGCCCTGATTCTACTCCACCACACACACACCACCCTCTGATGTCTATCTGCCTCCTCATCCATGTCACCAACCTCATATCCAATTCCATTTGCTCCAACTTATGTAATAGTTTTCATTGCAGTATTTTGTCAAGTGGCTTTGCAAAGTCCAGCAGTATCATGGAGTGGCAATTTCATTTATCGAATTCTGCTGTCACCTTATTATAAAATGTGAATAAATTACTGAGGCAGGACCTACCTTTTACAAAGCCATGCTTCCTCCTAGACAGTATGACACTCCCATCCATGCACTCCTGAACTTTACTTTTAAGCCACTTTTCCAATACTTTAAACACCATTGCAGAGACACCAACTGGTCTGTAATTCACAATTTCTGTCCCAGAGTCACCTTTGTGCAATGGAACTATCTTATCACTTGTGTCTTATATTGCTCATTGGCAATATAAGACACAAGTGATCTTATATTGCTGATCACCTTGTTGTTTATATTCCTTCCATAATGCTTTCTTTCCTTGCAACTCCTGCTTTATATTGCTAGTCATCCACCTAATCCCCCACTCGGTTTATCCTCCTGACTCTGGACATTCACTCTGATGCTACTCTGTTCAAACAATCCTTGACCACTTTCCATGCACTAATAACATTCATTCCATGTAGTTTCTTATGCCATGGCACTGCTCCAAGTTGCCTCCTAAGTTTGTCATAATCGCCAGCTTTGTCGTTTCACATAACCTCTTTCTTGACTGAAATTTCTGCATGTTGAGCAACCTCCCAGGACAAGACTGAATGGTTGCTTTCCCCAATCGAAAGTATGGCTACTGTAGTTATAGATAGATATTCTAATGCTATTACTAGATCCAACACTCTCAAACTCATGGTTCCTTCCAACAAGTACTGTTTCAGTTAATTATCCCTTAGTAACCGAATAAATTCGAATTTTTTTCCTTTAGTGTTACATGGTGTTCAGCATTCATTTCAGACAAATTATGGAGACTACAACTGTGTTAGAAATAATTATTTAATTTCTCAACGTTCATATTGAGGTCATCATATGGAGTGATTAAAAGACCACTTTAATCTTAGTTTGAGGGGAGGCTTCCTGTTTTTGACCAGGCTATCCAAAATAACAAAGATCGCATGAGAAGGGTACTAGATAGACACTTGGTAAGGAAAGAGTGGTAATGCAGCCTTTTTGGATGGTAGAAAGTTTTTGAGCTGGTTTGAGGAAGTGTATAGTTCGAATTTTTGAAGAATTCTTGCTGTTTGTTTCGAGACTGCAATCTTCATGCTGCAAACTTCAATTTTCCGATGCATAGTTGGAAAATATGAATCTTTCATCTTTTATTTTTCAGACAAATTACGGAGACTACAACCTTGTTAGAAATAATTACTTTAATTTCCCGACATTTTGACCTTCATATTAAGGCCATCATCTGGAGTATACAGATATATAAGAGACGAGCTCTATTATATTTCAAATAGTATGCCAAAGAGACAATGATTTGATTAACAGTTATTCTACAGGCCTGACCTCTAGTGAAAAAATAAATAAATAAAATAAATAATAAATAAATCAATAATAATAAAATAAAATACTACATCAAAATTATATTCTATTTATAACATCATCATTTTATATAGATAGTTTTATTACAGCAAAAGTGCTGTCCAAATTTAACTTGAGTTATATTAAAGTTAAGATCCTGGCCTACATACAGTACTATTTATAATTAACTCCATGTTCCAACATAAAAATGTGCAGTAATTCATTGAGAGAGAAGATGCAAGAAATAAGAAAACTCTCACTGGCTATGTTGTTGTTGATAGTGATGTTTTCCAATGGTTAAGGACAAAGAGTACACAGAGAATCTGAAATTGGAAAAGATCACCATAGAATTAAGCAAGATAAAACTGAATTTCATGCTGAAAAGAAGGGAGTGTAAGAAAGTTTTAAAACGAATCAAAGTTGAGCAGCTATCAGAGATGAAATGTGGACTCAAATACACAAAAACTATTCAAGAGAAAATGAAACAGATTGAAAACAAATACCAAATCTTGGAGATTCAGTTCCAAATTCTGAAGAAAACACTGATCGATTCAGCCAGAGAGGCATGTGGTTAGGTTGTCTGCAAGAACAGAAAAATCAGAACTCCATAGCAGACTCAAAGAGGCAGCCAAGGAAAAGAAGAAACAGTATCAAAAGTTCCTGGCAGTTAAGTTACCATATGACCATAGAGAAAATTGCAAGAGAGTGAAGTACTATGAAAAATTAGCTAGACAAAAATCGATGAAAGACTTTGATAAGAACATAGAAATTAATATCAGCAAGATGGGAAAATATTCTGGAGGGTAGTGAAAAAGCTTAGAAATGGAAGAATGAGTACTGTAAAAGGAATCAGAGATGATAAATGTGACATGAAAATCAGAGATATAGATATTCTAGATGTGAGTGATTACTTTGAAAGATTGCTAAATGGAACAAGCGGTGACAGCACTGATTGTAGAAAACACTCAACAGGAATGTAATCAGGAATAAATATTAACACTTGAAATAGAAAGAGCCATCAAAAATCTGAAATGCAGAAAGGTAGCTGGTGTAGATGATATTTAGCCAGAAATGCTCAAATATGGAAGGTTTACAGTGGATAATTCAGAATGCCTAGTTCCAAAGTCAAATTCCAGATGATTAAGGGAAATAAAACTGAATGTGAGAATTAAATTTCTTTACTGAGTGTTCTAGTAAGATGCATGTAAGTATACTTGAGAAACAGCTAAGAAAAATTTTCGAAGGCTGGAGAAGAACAATCTGAATTCAGGCCAAACAGAGGTTGTCAGAATCAAATTTTCATTTTAAGACAAATAGTGAGAATTCATGGGAATATAAAGAAGGATCTGTATTTAAATTTTTATTATTATCTGGAAAAGGTGCAAAGAGAAAAGTTGTTCAAAACAATACAGTTATATGGTGTAAATGGGACATTACACCAAGCAATACGTTGTGGTCTACACTGCTTGGAAAGATGTAAATGGACACCATAATGTGAGGAACAAACAGCCATGCTACCCACCTTAATAAGATATAGGACCTCTTTTTTTTAATAGGAATTGTCGATAGGAAGTTAACAATGGTGTAATTTTTTCATGCAATACTATCATCATATCCTGCACATCCCCCCCCCCCCCCCCCCAAAAAAAAAAAAGAGAGAGAGAGAGAGAGAGGTTCTTAGCATGATTATGATTAGGTGCAATAGACTAAAAACATTAGCATTTGTGAGATCTAGCTGACAGCTGAGAATATCCTTACAGGAGATAAGTATATTTATGATGGAGTGACAGGAAAGGATGGGCAGGGAAGTTTTGCTAATCACTGCAGAGATATTAAAAAGCAGAAATCTCCTATGGTGGTAGTAATATAGACAATGAGTAAAAAGAAGACAAAATACATAATTGAGTGCTGCTGCTGCTGTAGAAGAGGATCATCTGAGGCAGACTGTGAACTGCACAAACATAACTCTTATGAATATATGAATATCTATCATTATGGACAATTTGAATATATACACCAGAAGGAGGAGAAAATATGCAAGATGATGGAAGGCCAGAGAATACATGCAGTTAAGACAAAAGTGCTATGTTGTGGTGGTAACAGGTGATGTAGTGAAGTGTTATGGTTTAGCATGGAGTGTAGCACAGAGTAGCTTGTGATGTATCCTTGCATTTCATGGAGATGTCATGTAATAATAATAATGATGATATGACTGAAACATATTATTTGGTGAAATACTTGTAGTAGAACATGAGGATATTCCTGGACATTGTATAAGATGACTGTGAGCAATAAAGTGAGGAACATGTTTTTGCAGATGAATGGGTTTAAAGCATGGTGTGATAACAAGGGCCTCTCTCATGAATCTTTGATTAGGTAGAGGTTTAATTATATTAATAACAATATGTACACTTGCTATGCTGTCATAAATTCAAAGGATACATCTGCTTTGGAAGGAGAAAGAATGCAAGATGAGGGAGAGGTTTAATTATATTAATAACAATATGTGCACTTGCTATGCATGTATTATCTGGCCTTCCCTCATCTTGCATTCTTTCTCCTTCCAAAGCAGATGTATCAATGCAAGATGAGGGAAGGCCAGATAATACATGCAGTTAAGACAAAAATGCTATGTTGTGTGATAACATATGATGTAATGAAGTGTTATGGTTTGTCATGGAGTGACAGAGTAGCTTTCTGTGATCTATCTTTGCATTTCATGGAGATGTTGGAAGATGTTTTGCATACTAAGTGAAGACAGATTCTTCTTGTTTACCTTTACTGCCTGAGTATCCTGAAGCTTGACAGCAATGATAAAGGAAGGCATCTTCATCACTGAACATCATTTCTGTTTCACCTTCAATATATGGCTAAACAAAAAAAAATATTAATAAGTTTAATAATGAATTATGTATTATTAATAACCAAGTATACAGTAAACAGTGGCACTAAAATCTTAATCATCACCATCATCATTATTATTTCCTGAAATGTGACATTAAAGGTTTTCAAGGCATTATGAATGCTCATAGTAAGAGTTTCAGAGTAAGTATGTCTATGCTTACCTATAATATCCATAAGATAATAGCAGTGAGAAGAATTCTTTCATAAATTTTGTTATAATTTGAGAATGGTATCATTAGAATGCACTTGGAAAATTGTAGAATACTGTCACTATACAGTAAAATAGAATACAATCACTTTTATTGAAGCACATGTTTGCAGAATATTACAGCAATAATATTCTGCAAACATGGGAATACTGTAACTACAAACCTAACATGGCATTAGAACAGGATTTTGGTAACATTATCATGGTTAGACCAATCTCCATACGTGCACTACTATTCAGTCAATGTGTGTGTGTTTTCTTTTAATGTTACACGGTGATCAGCATTCATCTTGATAAATTATGGAGACTACTACCATGGTAAGAATAATTACTTTGAAATATATATTGATCTTTAATTGACCATGATTTATAAATATCTAATGCTAACATTTGATTATATAGAGAAACCTGTGGAGAATTCATGACTAAAATTAACACACGTGAACCACAGTAGTAGGTTTTTTTTATTACGTAAATATTTCGTCCTAGGTATCTTAGGACATCATCAGTACAGTAGAACAATACTAGGAATGACACAAAGGATGGGGTGCGTACGTACAATGGAATCCACTGATATTCCTTTTGCATCTTCCTTCATTTTATCCACTGCTCTTTCTAAATGTGCAATGAAAATGCTTGGTGATATTGGATCCCCTTGTCTAGTACCTCTGCATGTTCTAAACTATTTCCCCAAATCATCACTGTATACAATCTCTTAATGATTTCTTCAAAATGTTAACATTTGCAGAAGAAATAACACTAGTCAACAGCTTGAGGTTTCCATTCTACCACCATTATAAAAAGCAAGGTCATTGGAGCTGTCCGTTCCTTAGCACATTCTCTTAAAAATCCCATCGAATCACTGACTTCCAGAATATTCAGTATTCAAAATACATTCTGCTCATGCACTTCTAAACCCTCAACCATTCCCACACCCTATAGGAATAAAACATAATTTTCCAGGATGAAATATCCCAATAATGTGATCATTAAACAACTCCTGTATATCATATGCATTGATCAGTTAGCCTCCATTTTCATCTAACAAGGTCACTTGTCCACAAAAATTTCTCATCTAACTGGCCATTGCCATACAATGAAAGAATTTCTTAGGCTTTATCTTGGATAGCAGTGCTAGTTTCTTCACACATTCTAATTTTTTCTTCTTACTAATAGTGACAGGCTTGAGTTATATTCCTCATGCAAATTCTCCCTATGGCTCATACTTTTTTCCATAACCTTTTTCATGTTCATTGCCTGTTTTATTTCATTAGTCATCATCATTAGGCTAATTAATGCAATTTGCCATTGTGCTGTCAAATATTTCTTAACTATCACAATGAACAGTTGATAATTCTTCATCCCAATTCTTCAATCCAAAGAACTTTCCCAAGTTGATTTCTAAAATTATTTTAATGACCTGCCTTATAATTTCACATAAATTCCTTTCCTCTTGATACCTCTGCATATTCACATTAAACAGTTGCATCAGCGAGAATGACATCTCAGTTACAATGAGATTCTCAGATGCTAGGATCAAATTCACAACTCCTTATCCTTATGACCCTTTAAAAATTCCAGTTTTCTTACCACTTGCTCGTTCCTATGCCCAATTTATGCTGCTAAATTTAAAAATCTACCATAATAATTCATGCTCATTTTGCAATGAACAAACTAATCTGTCTAGAAATGATCTTCTCATCACCTGTGTTCCATGGTCGGCAGCAATATTTCACTAAATACAGTTTTGTTCTTCCTCCACCTAATATCTGAAAAGTTCTTATTAAATGTTCTTTGTGACTTAAGAATTCAAGGCCAGGTATTTCTAAATTACAAGCATCATCAGTAATGAACATACACACTATAAAATCTTTCTTATATATATATATATATATATATATATACATATATACATATATATATATATATACATACATACATACACATATATATGATTAAAGTTTATAAGGCAGAACATATTTAATGTTTAAACATTTTACTTCATGTTTAAACATGGAATAAGTTGATAACATTATTTGCATTTGTTGTTTATTTATGTACAGTGGTATCATGCAAATCCAAACTAATAATAACTGTGCTCATTCGGATTAGCGAAAAGTTTGTATTAGAGAATTTTCCCCCAAGAGACAACAATAACTAGCAAGACAAAAATAATCAGATTCTAATGGTACATCAATTTAATTCTGTAAATAAATGAAGTAACTGATAGAAAAAAGCTACTGTACTGTAATATAAAACTTAAAAAATAATACAATACACAAGTTTATTTTAGTAAAAAATATAGTTTGTATGTATTGTTGAGGATTCGGATTTAATAAAATTGCATAGTTCAGTACATAACTTAATTTGCATAAAAAACATCACTTTCTTGTACACAACACAAAAAAAAAAAAGTTTCATAAAATAACAAACAAAAAAGTTTTTTTTATTATTATTATTTCTATGTAAAAAAAGTCAATGATTTTCTTTTGCTTCTTGAAAGCTAAACTTTTTTTTGAATGCTTCTTCTCGGAGCTGCATTAGCAATAAAATTTCGTGGAATGGTGTATCATTCCGCTTAGCCCATTCTATACACACATTAAAACTGTCAATTGTGTCTTCATGTTTTACTTTTTTTTTTCTTCAAGCTCTTTATCGTCATCATCGTTTTCTAATTCATTCTGTAGTATCATATTTATAATTTCAGCATCTGATTTGATTTCGAATTCACTTCCGGTTCTACCTGTAATCCATTCCGTAACATCTGTTTGGAAATTTCAATATCTGGATTTATATTTTTAACCAAATTATGCACGTTTTGAATTTCCTCTTTTTGTGTATCACCGTAGTTATACTGTACTGTAATAATAATAAAATAAATAATAATAGTTAAAATAATAATTATTAAATAAAAATAATAGTACACAAAATAATAATACGTAATAAATAAAACTTTTTTTCTTTCAAACTGCAGTTCGGATTACTGGAGGGTTCGGACTAAAGAGGTTCAGGTTAGCGAGATACCACTGTACTTAGTAAAATGACATTTCATCCCAATTGCACAAGATTTCTTTAGGTGTAAATATATAAACTGGTAAACAAAATAGTAAGGACTAACTGTTATGCAGTTATACAGAAGATACTCATGTTATTTTTTAAATTATTTATAATTGTTCCGAACGTTCTGCGTGTTTTGGTATTCACGTGAACATGTTCAACTAATGAAGGCTAGGATGTATTCAGACAAGTAATTACTTTGGTTAATGTTTAAATGTTTAGAATCTAATGCTATTTCCAAAGATTTCCATATTTTTCTTTCTATTGTATCACAGCAACAGTGTAATAGTTCTGATTTATCCTCCCCCCAACACACACACACACAGCTTGGAAAGAAGTCAATGGACACTATAGCATGAAGAACAAACAAACAACCATGGCACAAACCTTAATAAGATGTAGGACATCCTTTTATTGCAATAACTGCAGCAATCCTATGGGGAATACTTTCCACAAGCATACAATAGTGATCAATGGGAATTTTGGACCATTCATCCTGTAGGCATATTGAAGTCCTGGACTGTGACGGATGAACGTCCCTTGACCTCACCTGATGCTACAGTTCAACCAATAGATATTCAATAGGGTTGAGATCAGGGCTCTGTGGAGACCAATCAAGTGTGGTGATGTTCATGTCTACAAACCACACAGTTACAGCAGCAGCTGCATGACAGCGCAATGTCTTATTGAAAGAGACAATGGTCAGTTCCATAGAAATGCCACAAAGTAGGAAACAGCATTGCATTGCCCAGAATATTCAGATATCTCTTGGAGTTCAATGTTCATGGCACCACAGAGAGGTCTAAGGCAAAACCAGGAAAAACAGGACCATGCCATCACACTACCACCTCTGAATTTCATATTGTGGGTTATGCACTCTAAGAGAGGTTCATCAGGCTTCTGCCACACCCATCTGCTCAGTAAAATGTGTAGCATGACTCACTGCTCCATAACATAACACAGCTTTCCAGATCTAACACTGATGGCATGAAGCTAATGTCTGTAACCAGGCATCCGAAGGTACCAAGCCTCCTGGCCCACTTGCGCAACTATGGAAATATATTATTAATAATAACAATCTTTGCATAAAAATTAAAAATAACTTAAAATGTCTGGCAGTACATTCAGATGGAATGTTGGTAAACAAATCGATTTATTTTATTACATGTTTAGTTCTCTAAAAAAAAACTCGCAGCTTTTCTTAAACATTGTACAACAGCAATGTATTTTTAAGTACAATGATACCACATATTAAACAAAAATCAGAAAAGTCTTTGTGGGAAGTTCTATTATTCCACTTTCAACTCATCGTGGACCTGTCAAAGAATCATCATGGGAGGTCCACACTATCATGTGCAAAAAGATCATCAAACCATGCTTTAAATCCATTCACAGTTTTCCATACTCACCACACTTCCAGAAAATGCATTTCCCTCATCAAACACAATCCATGCAAAGAACGTGATCCCCACTCCTTGCTTACACCTTCCATGGATGGTCTCTTGTTCTACCCCTGTCTCCCTCTATGCTATGCTAGGAAAAGTCTCCTCCACATTAATCTGGCAACAACCCTTCACCAACTTATGTCTTAATCATAGCACTCTCTTTCCTTTTTCTATTTACAAGGCTCTGCGAGTTGCATTCTCACAATCAGAACTCTGCCTAATATATCCTCATTAGTGAGGACCAGGATTCAGAATCGGTTTGATAATAGCAGTATGCTTTGATGGTCAGCATGGGTTTGTTAGAGGAAATCACATTGTACTACAACAAGGTGACTGATTCAATGGATAAGAGAGATGCATATATAGTGGTATAATTGAATTTTCAAAGGCCTCTGATAGACTGCCATATGAAATCTGGTAACTAAACTGGAACACATGGCAATCAAATCTGCACACACAGTAATCCATAGGTGGTTTAATGATTTATACAAGGGAATCATAACCTGTTTGCTTCTACATGTCAAGGTCTTCTTCATCATTAAAAAAACCCATTGTGATGTTCCCACAATTTCAGCAATATGACCCCACAACTTCAAGTCTCTATCCAACATCACTCTCAGAGATCTCTCATCTCTTCCACTTCCATCAAAATTTCCAAATTAATTATATACTCTGCATCCCAAATTTCAAGACTATACACTTTGCAACATTAAACTGATAGCTCCACTAATTCCACACACATAGTCTACTGAGATCCTCCTGCAAGACCACAACATCTACTTTGCAGTTCATAGTTCTTCCCAACTTTGCATCATCATCAGCAGCAAACAGCTACATATCTGCAGTTTAGCATATACCACTAACATACAAGTTAAACAATAATGGCTGCAAAACAGGCCTCTGCAGCACTCCACTTTTTTTATCCTAAAAAAAGGAAGTGAACTTCCTATTTTTAGGATACCTCTCCCCTATACACAATCTGCTGATACCTATTTGACAACCAATCCATCAAACAAGTCACCAGTCTGTTATCCAATCCCATGTGTTCCAATTTGGTTACCAGATTTCATGTGCAATCTATCAGAGGCCTTTGAAAAATTCATTATACCACTGTTTATGCATCTCTCTTATCCAGTGAATCAGTCACCATGTTGTAGTACATAAGCAGATTGCAAAACATGATTTCCCCTAACAAACCCATGCCGACCATCAAAGAATACTGTCATTATCAAACCGATTCTGAATCCTGGTCCTCGCTAACTCTCACCAACAACAACTCCAGACACATAGATTAGCTTACAATTTGAAGCTTCAGTTCCTCTCCCCCTCCCCTTTGTGAGTAAAACAATTTATTATTATTCAGGCCTCCATGGAGTCAAGAGACTTCTCATGGGAGGACCTTCCTAGGAAACACAAAGTCTATCATACCACTCCTTGATCGTTCTTGCTCTCACCACTCTATCAGACAATGCATTCCATGGTTCAACCATCTTCCATGCAAATAAACCACTCCTCACCCTCTTGCTCACAGCTTCCTTTCATAACTTCCATGGATGGCCCCTTGTTATCATTCATTCTTGCTGTTCTACCAAGTTAAAGAACTCCCCAGTATCAACCTTGTAACTGCCTCTCAACAGTTTAAAAGTCTCAATTATATCACCTCTCTTTCTATCCACCAAACTCTGCAGTCCACCTTCCCTCAGCCGATCCTCATAACTAACATTGTACAGTTCCTGAAACAATCTTTGTTATCTGCCTCTGTACCCTTTCCACAGTTAATTTATCTCCTTCAAATCCTGGTGACCAAATTTGAGAACAATAGTCTAAGTGTGGTCTGATCAGTATCATACAATGGAATGATAACTCTTTTATCTCTGCAGGTCAGCATCCTTTGCAGCAATCCTCTGGGTTACCTTCACCACCTTTGCAATATGCTCTCTGAATTTCAGTTTTCTATCAATCATCATCCCCAGATCTCTTCTCTTCCCTCTACTTCCTCCAGTAAAGCTTCTCCAATTGAGTATGCAGCCTCGCATCGATGGATCCCAACTTTGCTGCATTAAACTGGCATCCTCCCCCCATTCATTTGCCCATCTGTCTAGTTTAAACAAATCCTCTTGCAGGGCTGCCATATCTGCACTATTACTAATAACCTTTTCCATCTTCACATCATCCACAAACAACTGAACATCTCCTTGCAGTCCATTGACAATGTCATTAATATAAAGGTTGAACAACACAGGTCGCAGCACTGAGACTTGTGGAACCCCACTTGTAACCTTCTACCTCCTTGATATTGCCCCACCGTAGACAACTGTCTGATACTTATCAGACAGCCAATCCTGAATCCAGTTGACTAAACCGACATTTAAACCCATGTGGCTGCAACTTAAATATCTGCGTATCATGTGGCACCTTGTCAAATGCCTTTGCAAAATTCAAAAAAAGGGCAGTATATGCCTTTCCCTCATCAACTGCTCTTGTCACTTTATTATAAAAGGCAATCATATTACTAAAGTAAGAGCACCCCTTAACAAATCCATGTTGATTCTCACAGATAACATTACCTTCTTCTGCCCAACGCTGTATATGGTCCCTTACTAATTTCTTCAAGACCTTAACAACTACTGATGACACACAAACTGGCCTATAATTAGACACTTCCAGTCTGCTATGCACTTATGCAATGCACTATCTTCCCTTCTTTCCATTCCATGGGTACCTTTCCTGTACTCAGACTTTCATTGAAAATCCAGGTCAATGGAGCTGTCAGTTCTTTAACACATTCTCTCAAAACCCATGGTGAAATAACATCCAATTCCCCACCTTTACTGACGTCCAGAGTATTCATATTTGGAACACACTCTCCTCTTGCACTTCTTAACCTCGAACCTGCCCTATCCCTCAAGTATTAAAACCTATTTCTCCAGGATGAAATACTCCAACAACTTCACTATGTCCTCTGCATCAGTCACTCTATTCCCATTTTTATCCCAGAATGTCATTCTTCCACACGCATTTCTCCTCCTACTGGCCATATAGCTAAAAAATTCCCTAGGATTTTCTTCAGATCTTAGTGCCAATCTTTTTTCATATTCCAGTTTTGCCTTCCTCACCATACTAGTCATTCTCCTGGCCTGAGACTTATATTCCTCATGTATCTGATCTCGACCCCCTCTCCTTATCTCTCTTCCATAATCTCTTTTTCACCTGCAGTTCCTGTTTGATGTTGTTTGTCATGAACTTCACACCAAATTGTGTTCTCTTCTATGCTCGTTGAATACAGCTTACTATTGCTGCTAACAAATATTCCGTCAGAATTTCCCAAGCAATAATGATATCCTGGCCTTCCAAATCCCGACCTTCATGGAACTGTCCCAAGTTGATATCTAAGACTATTATAATCACCTGCGTTATAATTCCACATATATTCCCTTTTCTTTGATACTCTTGCATGTCTAGTCAATTGGTTTCGAAGTCAAAACCACATGGTCACTCTCTCTCCAACTGGTGGGAGAGATGTCATCTCAGTTATTATCAGCTCTTCTGATGCTATGACCAAATCCAAAACTCTCAAAACCCATGGTGAAATACCATCCAGTTCCCCACCTTGACTGACGTCCAGAGTACTTAGTATTTGGAGAACACTTGAACCTCTTGTTCTCTCTATTACATGTTGTCTAAGACATTTGTCCTTCAAGAATTCTAGAAATTCCATTCCTTTATTACTAAATGCATTTTCCTCTTCCCATCTCATACTGCTGTAGTTAAAATCTCCCATAACAATCATTCTTCTTGCACTTGCCAAGCTCAACTGCCTAAACATCTCCTGCTCCCCACCCTCTATGCTTCTTGGTTTGTAGCAACACCCTACTAAATATCCTTTCTTGGCCACGTCAACCTCACCCATTAGTGTCATTGCCTTCCAAAGTTCTCCACTCTTAGAGGACATAAGTCATCTCTTATCATATGCAGTACTCCACCACCACGTTTTCCTTTCCTATATGCTGAAAAATGATGTACCATACTACTTCTATTTCTGTTATTATATTTTCTGTCGACTATGTCTCAGAGATCCCAATAATCTTTGGCCATGCTGATGCTATCAGTGCCACCAATTCATCATCTTTATTCCCGATACTTCCGGCATTAGTATAAAGCATAAAAAATGTCACTGCTTCTATACCTATCATTATCTCCTTCAGAACCCACTGGACTCAGTGTTACCTGATGTCATTACCCTTTCCCCAAGCACCCATTTCCACAAGAGGTCACCCCTGCTACCATCCACCCTGGGAATTCTAGTTTCCCCTACACTGACACACCAACTCATTCAGAAAATAGCAATCTCTCCAGATGCCTACTTCCTTCCTCATTCAAATGCAAGCGGTCTCTCTCACATACAGTTCCTTTCTGTACTCAAATGCTCTCCAAGCATCCACATATTCCAATCCTCTCTTCTGACACATCCTGGCTATTATGCTATTCATTATTACTGCTCTTCTGCTCAGCTCGTAACTATCATACCTGGGCAACACACACACACACACACACACACACACACACACACACACACACACACACACACACACACACACACACACACTCTTTCCTCTCTGTGTTTTCTTTCGTACAACCTCAAACAAGAATCTCAGATCTCTCGCCACCCGATTTACATTGCTTCTCAAGTCATTCATGCCCAACATTACAACCACCTCATCCACCCCACTTAATTTCCATAGCCACACACTCTATCCTTCCTCCAGGCAAACAGTCTTCTGGCATCCTATCTTGCACACCTGATCATCGAGTCTCCATACATCACAGCTCTTACCACTCTGTTACTTGATTACTCATCTGCATCTCTCACTCTCCTCTAACTCTTTCAATCTGTGTTCCCCTACTTACCTGCTGTCTCGGCATCACTATCTCTGGTTCCAACATTCCCTTGCATTCTTCTCATTCTCTCTCTGTCTGTTTCCATTCTCTCCTCTCCTATCGTTCCCATAACTCTTTCTCCATTCCCTCCCTTCTACTGTTTCTATTCTCTCCTATCATTCCCATACCCTCTCTCTCTCTCTCTCATTCCCTCTCTTCTACTGCTCCAATTCTCTCCTATCATTCCCATACCTCTCTCTCATTCCAACTCTGATTCGCCTTGCATTCATCTCTTCCATTCGACTAATCTTTCATACTTCTCATCTCATTCCCGAGACATTCCACCATCTCTTTCAGATCATCTGTCTCTCTCTCTCTCTGCAAGTTAGCCACTCTTACTTGCCATTCATCCTCCCAATCATGATCATCTCTGAAAACTTCACAATTGTTCAAGCCTTCCACACTCTAATTTCTTCATTCATATTTCGCTGCTCATTATTCCCACCTATCACACTACTCGTCTCTCGAAGATCTCCCGCTCCTGATTTTTCCACATTTTTCGAAAATTTTTCCCGCTTTCCACGAATTTGGGATTTGACCTGTTACGATACATATCAAACAAGTGTGTTAAGGGTGTTGTGAATTTTCTAGAGCATTTCTTCAAGATATGCGCTGATAGATTGCTAAATCCTACTTCCTTATTAAAAATCAAGTTTATTTAATTCCTCATATACTTTCTACACACTCACCATTAGCTCCCCCTCAATCATACCCTCTACACTCAAGTTTCACGTCACATTCTTGAAAATAAAATACTTTGATAAAGTGATAACCTGAATTAAAAACCTCAATTATATCCTCTGCAGTTTGTACCAATGTACCATCACAATGCATTTAACCCATAGTCATTCTTTCTTCTACTTTCCACATAACAAAAGAATTCACCAGGATTTTCTTAGTTTAAGTGGCTATTTTCTGCTCATGCTGCACTGTTACTATCTTTACCAACTGAGTCACTCTTAATGCAACTGATTATTACCAATATTATTTTGTGTTGCCTCCACAGTAGCATGCCTTTTTTTCCCAAATTCCATGCTTAATCTCTTCATTCATCCATTTTACTCCTACTTTATTTAGCCTTTTCATCCTTAGAATACACTCACACACTGCTACCAGTTGTCTAAATTTTTCATAATCATAGCAATGCAGTTCCACATATATTCCTTCTTCACACAAGTTCTATGACTGGCTATAACTGAGGTGATTTCCTCATGGTCACTCATCAACTGGAGAAGATTAAACACTTCATTCACAATCACATCCTCTGATGATGTGATCAGATCTAATAGATAAACACTCTCTATGACATAACTGCCTAAGCTAGTGGTCCCCTAAGAACTTGAGAAATTCATTCCCCTTATTCCTTGGTGCTATTTCTTCATTCCAATTAATATTGACATAATTAAAATCACTCATAATAATCACTCTTCTCTTGCTCATTAATCCAAGTTGCCTGTACATTCCCAGGCCTATAGCAACACCACTAAATATGTCATCATATTAACCTTCACCTCACCTCATACCATACTGCTCTACTATTTTCCCTTTATGTATTACCTTATGCAGACATAATATTCCTGCTATCATCATCAACACCCTCCTTCTCCCTTCTTTCCCTTCCTTTTCTTATGAAAAACATCATACTCTGCCATTTCTGTTCCAATGAGAATATCATTCTCAACCAACCATGTTTCTCTTATTCCACTCTTTTGAAGTGAATAAATTAAATTAAAACATTCATGTTGGATAGACTGGAAATCTCTCACTGCCACCCTGACTTTCTAGCAGGACAGGAGAAAACACTTTGCTCTGTCACAATTTCAGATTTGCATATCAGCGGATGCAGCACTTATTGTGACAGTTCTTTGATTGTAAGCAAGTCTGTATAGAGGAGAAATAAATGTGTTTCTTTTAGGAGATATTATAAAACAGTCATTAAGGAGGATTCTACATTTGGTTGATATATTTGAAATGCTATTGTAAATAAGTGAACCATCATTAATAAGCCATATCAGGATGGTAAATATAAGAAAAAGAAAGAACAGGTGTGAATAGAAATAATTCCATTACTTATAATTATAATTTCATTAAATATAATTATTAAATATATTATTAATAATAATATAAATAATTATTAATAATAATAATATATTATTATATATTATAATATTAATATATAATAATAATATTATTATTAATAATATATTTGATATATTATTAATAATTTATATTTGTGATACATGTCTGTCCTATTAGTTGCCAGGCAGAGCAATAACATGTGAACCTATAAACTGTAGACATGCATATTTGCATTTCAGATGGATATAATTAAAAAACTTATCAGGAGACGGAAAGAGATTTGTCTGCAAAATGTAAATAACTAACCAAGATGTATACAACTGGAAGCTCAGTAAATAACTATAGGGAGGAGCTTATCCAATGAACTAATGTTGATCATTGCAGGAATGCTAATGAAGGCACATCACCTTGTACAAGTTGTTGTGGTTGTTATGCACATTCATTTCTACATCTTAAAACAATATGGGAATGCCTATCGTGTTAGAGTAAAACTTCAGTTTAATATAAACCAAAATAATCGCTCAACGTTTCGACCTCCAGAGTAAGATCATCATCTGGAGTACACACAAAGAAACAAGCTACACTACAATCTACATGGTATGCTGAAGTTACACTGATTTGGTCAAATGTTAAAACTACTGGCTTGACCTATGGTGAAAAAAAAAAAAACCTTATTACATCAAAACCTGAGTCCTGTTATTATTATTACCTATTAGGTTACAAAATTAAATTAAATTAAGCTAGAGAGCAACACTTTTTACCTAGTAATATAATAATAATAAATAATATCCACCCTTTCATTAGATGTCCCCTTCACTCTTTGTCAGTGTCTTCATGTCTTATCAATAACATATCTCACAGGTATTTTATTGGAGATCAATGGAGGCAGTCCACTTCTTATAATGTGTAGGATTCATTTTTATTAAACAATATACGAATTTTTACTCACTACATCTTTTCTTTACAAAGACCGGAATGAAACTGTTTCAAAATGTTTCCTCCAAAGGACACTGTTCATTGGACAATGTCCTCCAAGATGGATGATCTATCCTTGGCTTATATGGAATTTGAGCCATGAGCAGAAGGTTCATGGTGTTAAATTGTGAATGAAGATATTTATAATTAATAATACTTCATTCATAATTAACAAGACCTACCATATCATAAGCAGGATTTATTTAAATTTATTTTGTTAGTCTCTTGCTTATAAAATGTTATTCATGAATTCCTTTTTAGTTTTGTTAGTTAATTTTATTTATGTAATTTTTAAATATATTATAGACATGAAAAGCCTCTATATTAAAGTGTCATTTATTTTATTTGCTTTATTCTTTTAATAATAATATTTGAAACTGTAATGTATGTAATTTTAATATATCCAGAAGATTCTTTGTGATATCATTTGATTGGTTGTTGTGAGAAAACATGCAAATTTCTCCTAGCGCATGTTGGAGCGTGAATTACCATATACGAAGGGAAAAACAAGTTTGATGTGAACCTAACCGGTGAGAACCAGTTACTGGCAGGAAAAAGGAAAGAGTGGATACAAAAAAGTAAGTAAAGACAGAATCAAATAGGGGAAGAGAACGGTAGCTGGAGACTGGAGGGGAATTTTGACGTGCTAAAAAACGGAATTTAAAGGACCGGGAATCGCTTCGCAATTTAACTTACCTTTTTCTGAGTTGGATTTATACCAAAACTTCCTAATGCCTAGCAGTGGAATAGTGCAGGAAATAGGATAATATGTATAAGAAAAAGAAGAAATGGGTAGATAATTTAAACCAAGTGCATAAGGTAATATTCTCCCGAGTCTATAAATCAGTCACGGAAGTGGAAAATTCTTTTAAGTTTGTGTTACTAGAAAGTAAAAGTCAGCAAGGACTTTAAAATTATTGTTCGATCTCCTTATGATGTGATGAAGCTATATCCTGGTAAGATTACCTTTACTATACTTAGTGAGAAGTAACGAAAATTAATTCCGCCAAAATTAAATTATTCCTAGTTGCTGTATTCAGTGAGTCAAGATTTAATGTGTGATGTGCTAAGATTTTTCCTTCTTCAAGTGATAAATGCTATATTATTGAATTAAGTGTTCATTGATTGACTGAGAATACTGTGACGCCTATTTGATGTAATTTAGGAATCTCGAACGACAAGAACTAAAATTGATTGACTGAGCTTAAAGAATTACAAATGAATGTCTGATAGTTCATGAGTTGTATTCTTTGTGAATATCTTGAACTGATTTGATATTTAAAATGTTTTGAAATGTAACCTTGATCAGAGTAAAGTTATGATAGAAGTCCTTTGTAACAAGAAGGATAAGATCTGTTAAATATAATCTTTAATTATAAAGTTTAAGCTCAGCTGAGTAGTAAACTAGAATCTTAATGAGAGCTTTGTATTCGTTTAATTGTAATGTCCCTGTGGGAATACTGTGTTATGATGTAATTTATGTGACACTGTATTAAATAATTTTATTTGAATTGAATCTTGTATTTGCCTGATTGTTTCATTGCATTGCTCATTAAAATAATTCGAATCTTAGCGGGAACCCTATACAATAAAGAGAACCTCGGCCTAAAATCAGCTTATGATAACCTAATACAGTTGAAGGTTGATTTATTTAAATTGCTCTTGCAATTCAGAACATGGAATGGCACAGTATAATATAAATTTTCTTCATATTCAATTGATATATCAGCCTACAACTAGTTAAATACTAAATAGAGAGAATTGTAAGACGATAAAACATGATTGAGAAGAAGTTACGATCTAACAATGGAATGCTTCAATGGCCTTAAAGAAGTTATCAGTCAGAAGAATCTGGAAGCAATTATTTATTAAGATTTCAGGATATACCACTGATTTTCAGAATTCATGGTTTTCTTTGTACCTCTGCTTTTATTTCCTGATGAGCCTTTTTCTCTGAAGAGCAGATTATTACAAGACATGTCTGTATACAGAAGAACCCCATTTCAGTTTGATTTCTCAACATATCCATCCATCTCAATAATCACCCATTAGAATGTGCATAAAAAAATTCTGGCAACTTCACCAGATAGAAGAATCAATTTGTCTTTTCTTGGAATGTTAAACAGGTTCAATTTGATATAAAAGTTTTCTCTGTCATCATCATCATCCAGGATTAATGATAACCTAATCAGTAGTCATCAGGGCACAGACACTGATGACTACTGATTCTTGGTAGTCGTTATACTGTTTAATAGAATAATAAATAATTAAACAATATGTTTAATCACTCCTATATTTCATCTTGGTCACTGAGACATTGTTTCAGAGAAACAATATTAAAATTGCAAAAATGCACAAAACTTTGTACAAACACTAAGTGGAAAAGATTAGAGTGAAAGCCTACAGTAAGCATCAATAAAGTGGTGTCCTCTATGGATGCTTTGGCTAGTCATATCTGTGTTGGGTAGGAGGCCTAAGTTTAATACAACCATATTTATTAACATTAGGTTGGTTTTTTAATTCCGCAATTTTTGTGGTGAAGCATAGTAGTTTTTTCATTTGATTCTATGCAAGGTATCCAGAGCATGGTCAGCAAGCTCTGACTGAACATACTTTATGGCAAGAGAGATGTATTTTTTTTATGTTCTTCTAAGCAGATGTTAGCAGATCTCCCAGTTTGACCATAATAAGTTGCAGGAACAAGGAACTTTGTAAACACCTGGAACTGATAGAGGAGGTAGATGAGAGTGGCGAACTTTAAATAAGGTTTGAATGCCATGCAAAGATTGTGTGGTACTCTGGATATAAGGAACAATGAGAGCATTATTATAGTCAGCATGCTGAGAGGGGATGTGTGGAACAATTAATTTGATGACCTTTTTGGCATTGTAGCCATTGGACATGAAACTCTGGTGAATAAAGGAAAGTTCAATGGTAAGATCAGCCTAGGTAGAAGAGATTAGAGGCTCTATAACAAGCATTAATATAACAAGGGATAACATCATATTGTTGAGAGGGAGGATGGAGAAAGTTTTTGTATGTATCTACCTGTGTGGGTGGGTTTACTGAAAACTGAGAAAGAAAGGGTGCCATTGGGAAGATGTGTAATTAAAGTATCTAGAAAAGGTAGGCTATCATTATTTTATTTTTCTATAGTAAACTGGATTCTGGGGTGCAGTCAGTTGAGATGGAGGAGGAAGGAGTCTAACGTGTGTGAGCCATGTGGCCAAATAGAAAACATCATCTATTTTAACTAGAAAGGCTTGAGAATAGCAGTATCAAGGGCATGTTTTTCAAAATGCTCCATATAATTATAACCAGCTAGAGGTGAAGGAGCTATTCATTCTGGCTACTTCACTGGGAAAAATACTGTTTACAAACAGACTGAGGGTCATGGGCTCTCTCCTCTCTCTTCCCTCTCTACTGGTAAAGTGTTTAAAATATGTGTAATGGCTTTGAGAATGGAAAGCAGGAGATTTATGATAGAATTAAATAGATGTAATGGTTGGAGGAGAGTCATTAAAATTTTATATTGAATGATTACCAACTTAAGCACAGTTATGTTATGCAGTATAAATAGGAATTTCAGTGCCTGGTGAGACCACTGTGCCACTTGCTTGGGACCTGAAGTGGCTTGAAAAAGTTTCACATAAGGTCTCTAGAGCAGAGTTTCCAGATTATGTAATAATAAAAATAAATCTTAGCCCTTCTAAGCTACTAATGTACTACAGGTTTGCAACCTTTCAGTGGGAGACAATTAAAAAAATAAAAAAGAACAAAATTAAATTCAAGAATGTGAGAAAATGGAGATGAGATGAGAAGAAATGAAATGTATATATAAAAGCCCAACCTACACACGAATTGTGAATCTTATTACTCCCCCGTATGAACATAAAATGACTTCAAGCTGATTTAGCAATTTGATCCCTTGTGAAGTTAATGAAACTGCCAGTGCCATCTAGTTGGACTTCTCTCTCTCTCTCTCTTGGAAGAAAGTCAATAATAAATAAAGAAAAAAAAATTAAATTGTGACTTATGTACATAAATGAAAATTCTTAATATAATACCAAGCCAAAGAAAGTGACATTGGAATGCTAACTGTAAAGTGCAGTAAATGATAGATTTCATTTAATAAAAAAAAAAAAAAAAAAAATTCCTATAAGATTTTGTTTTCAAACGCATCCGTCTACTCGCATATTTATCCACACTAAATAAATAGGTTTTGTCTTGGTTGTACTAGCAGCAGAACACCATCAGCAAATTATTCTTCATTTTTAAATTAAATTATAATACTAGAAAATTTGACAAAAAATAAAACAATAATTTCATTTTTTTCTAAAGCAACAGCACACATGTATAAAAGAGAAAAATTCATTTGTTTACTTTAAAGTGGTTCTCCTTCTTAGCATCAATATATTTTGGATTGTGCAGAAAATGAAGTAAGTTATGTCTCAAATACACATGGATGGCATGTATATAGTGAATAAGTTCAAGGGGAACAGTAAAGTGCAGCACTTTGGTAGGCTCTTGAAAAGGTTTCTGAATGAACTGAAAAAGAAGAAACATTTTTACTCGCCATTCATTTCGTTTATATTGAAGAAGAACAAAATTAAATAAAATAAATGAATGAATGAAAAACGCAATAAGGATATAGCATTATTGTATTGAAAATCAACTTCGACTTAATTGTCCCAACCTCTCTAATTAAAATCATCTCTGTTGAAAGTTTTTCACTTGGTTATATTATAAATTAAAGATACCAAGAAATTATATACTTGGTTTAATCCATTATCCAAGTGTAAGCAAACAAAGTTTGTGCCTGAAGTATTTTTCAGGACTGGGGCAACTCGTCACAAAGGTGGTATTGACTTTGCATCACTTGCCTTAGTATCCCATAATGCAAAGCACATCTCCTTGCAGACACGTGTAATGCTATGCATTATGGGAAGGGTCACTACCCAGACCGGTTTTCACGTTTATTGAGGTCTCATCAGTGGGAGCCAGACCCAGAGGTGAAATACCCATGTTGAAGTAATGTAGAAGTCATATTTTCCTATATGAGTTTCCAAAAGGTGTCACACCTTATTATTAAAATACTGTGGATTAGAGATAGATAGTTGTTCCAAGTTTTTCACTTGGTTATATTATAAATTAAAGATACCAAGAAATTATATACTTGGTTTAATCCATTATCCAAGTGTAAGCAAACAAAGTTTGCACCTGAAGTATCTTTCAGGACTGGGGCATCTCACCTCCAGGTCTAGCTCCCCCTGATGAGACCTCAATAAAGTACGAAACCAATCTGGGTAGTGACCCTTCCCATAATGCACAGCATTATACATGTCCACAAGGAGATGTGCTTTGCATTATGGGATACTAAGGCAAGTGATGTGAAGTCATACCACCTTTGCCACGAGTCGCCCCAGTCCTGAAAGATACTTCAGGCACAAACTTTGTTTGCTTACACTATGATAATAGATTAAACCAAGTACATAATTTCTTGGTATTTTTAATTTAAAATCATCTCTCTTCTAGTCATCCCAACTTGCAGTTTATAGCAGCCCAAGAAAAAAGTGAACCCAGAGCTAAATGTATTTTGCTATGGGCAAAATACCTTTAGCTCTGCTGCAGACAAGCCATCCTCATCACCATCATTTCATGAATTTTATAGTTGTAGTAAATTTTGGTTACTAGTTTCTTTATCATTTGATATTTTTTTTAAAAGTTAGATTCCACTCCATAGGAAAATCAGAACAAAGTAAGAATCTCTTTGCCATTTCATATTATTTCAGTATAAGTAATAAAGCTTAAAGATAGCCTCTTTAATTAAGTTTAATTTAAAACAGCAGTTCAGGCTTTGTTCAGCAGACAGCAATGAAGTGAAGTGAAAAAAAGAGATAGGCAGATCTGTTTCGCACCACATATTTTAAGAATCACATAGTTTGTTCTCTGCTGAAAAAAATGAAATAAATATCAGTGGTCACATATTACAAAGCACATCATATATACCTATTAATTTTCATAAAGCTGGGTGATGAAAAGTGATAGTGAATAAACACTCATTGAAAGACTGCTGCCAGTCATTTTCTCTGAAAGACAGCAGTAATATGTTTTCTATTTAAAAAATTATTGTTATTCATGACAAAATTTTAGACATTTCTAAAAAAATGAATGAATATATTTTGAAAGCAAATGTAAAGAAGAGAAAAGAAAATCATTCATACTTATTACTTTAACTCTACAGAAATGAGTAAAAGAATGAAATAATTGGGCCACTGTCTTGATAAGCACATATTCCCATTTAAAAACTGTTTCTTTACTTTTATTATTGCTCAGGATCTCCATGGCATCACAAGACTCATCATGGGAGACTCCTGTTAGACAACACGAGTCTATCATAACACTCCTTAAATTCACAGTTCATGCTCATACTACTCTATTAGGCAATGCATTCCACAGTCCAACCACCTGCCAAAGCAATAATAATAATTTAAAAAAAAAAAAAAAAAAAAAGCCACTCTTCACTTTCATGCTCACCACTTCCATTTGTGATCTCCAAGGATGGCCCCCTTGTCCTCGCTCCTTCCTCTTGTTCTCCCACATGAAAAAACCTCCTAGTGTCGACCCTGTAACCACCTCTAAACAGTTTAAATGTCTCAATCATATCACATCTCCTTCTATCTCCCAAAATCTGTGGTTCATATGCCCTCAGTCTATCCTCAAAATAAGCATTGCATAGTCCTAATATCATTTTTGTTATTATCTGCCTCTGCACTTTCATCATCATCAATTGTTTAGACATCCACAGATGCTGTGTGGTCTCTCCGATGCTCGGTGATGTGCCACATCAGTCCTTGCCATGTAGTCCTGTTGTGCTTTTCTGGAGGCTTCAACTCTCTGAAGATCAGTCACTCTACACACACACCATCCATCCATCCATCTTGTTGATGGTCTACTCCTTCCTCTTTTCCCAGAAACTTTACCTTCTATTACGGTTCTGTGAAGGCCTCCTTTTATTCTTCCAATGTGTCCGAAGTATTTTAACTTTCTTCTGTCAATATCCTTAGGTGCCTTGAAGTTCTACTGATCTTTTCTAACACACATTCATTTGTATGCCTTTCAGTATATGATATCCTTAACACATTTCAAAAGCAGCAATCCTTTTCTTATCTGACTTCCAAGTCTCATATCCATAAATCGCTGTCGGGAAAACAACTGCATCCAAAATCCTCAACTTCTCCAATGTTAATTTTATCTTCTTCACATCCCAGTAACCACATCTGAGCACAATAATCCAGATGTAGTTTGAGCAGGGCTTTATACACTGGAATAAACAGTCTTTATCTCTGCTGGTCAGTATCCTTTTCAGAATTTAAGCAATTGTCTGGGTTACCTTCATCCCCTTTGCTATATGTTCCTTAAACTTCAAGTTTCTTTAATCTTCATCACCCCCTAGTCCTTTGTTGCCTCCACTTCTTCTAGTAAGTTTTTCCAACAGAGTATGCTATGCAGCCTCTCACTGATAGATCCAATCCCCAAGAGTTTACATTTAGTTGCATTAAACTGATACCACAATTCATATGCCTATATGTCATATGATTAATAACCCTTGAAAGTTGTACATTATCTGCAAATAACTGTTATCCCCCTGCAACCCATTGACAATGTCCCTGATATAATGGTTAAGCAATTACAAGTGACCTCACTTGTAACCTTCCGCTTCGATACTGTTCATTCGTACACAAGTCTGTAATCTCTATCAGACTGCCAATCCTTAATCCAGTTCACTAACCTGATATCTAAAACCCATATGGCATAAGTGTAAAATCAGTTTTCATGTAGCAACCTGTCAAATGACTTTGTGAAATTCCGAAAAAGTGGTGCTACATGCCTTCTCTCTCATCAACTGTTCTTGATACTTTATTATAAAAGGCAATCAGATTACTAAAGTCACAGCATCCCTTTAAAAAAATCCATGTTAATCCTCAAGGATAAAGTTACTGTCCTCAGTCCAATGTTTGTATATGATCTTTCACTAATTTCTCCAAAATCTTAACTGCATAAGAAATACAAAGCAGTCTATAGTTTGATGCTTCCATTCAAACACTATCCTTATGCAATGGCACTATCTTAACCCTCTTCCACTCCTTGGGCACCTTTTCCATAGTCAGAATCTCACCAATCAGTGGAGCTGTTAGTTCCTCAGCAATTCTCTTAAAACACATGGTGAAATCCTATGCAGCCCCCACTGACTTGTTGACATTCAAAGTACTTAGTATTTGAAACATACTCTCTTCATGCACTTACCTTGAACTATCCCTAGCCCTTTAGTAATAAAACCTACTTTCCCAGAGTATAATACCTCAATAAAGTGATTATGAAATATCCACTATTATTATTTTTTATCACATGGACACCTCCATGGAGTAATAAAACTAATCGTAGGACACTCAAACCATCAGTCAGTACAATATTTGTCATACACTATCCTTGAATCCATTAACAGATAAAACACAACTGACTCTGAGAACCCATGCCATTCATTCACCAAATTCCAAGCAAATATGGCCAGAAAAGAACTGTTTCCCTGCCATCTCTAGCAAAGCGGTCAAATATTTTCCTTTGTATTAATCCTATAAAAATGGATTACTGTGCTCACATCTGGTCACATAACAAATAATCCGGTTTTTTGGGAATGAGGAAGTGGTGGAGAGGATCTAGAGGCAAGTGACCAAGATGGTCAGTGCTCTGTGGAATGCTCATGGTGAGGATAGATTAAGAGTTTGCGGGTTGCAAAAATTGTCTTGGTTGATAGATGAAAACAGAGGGAGGGATATGATAAGTAACGTAAATGTTTTTATCATATCCCTCCCTCTGTTTTCATCTATCAACCAAGACAATTTTTGCAACCGACAAATTCTTAATCTGTTCTCACCATGAGCATTCCACAGAGCACTGACCATTTTGGTCACTTGCCTCTAGATCCTCTCCACCACTTCCTCATTCCCAAAAAACCAGATGTGACCAGACGTAAGCACAGTAATCCAGATGTGGTCATATCAAGGTTTTATAAAGAGAAATGATAACACCCTTATTGCTGCTTGTTAGTGTTTTTCAATAACCAAGTAATCCTTGAGCTAGCCAGGCTACCTTAGAAATATGCCCTCCAAACTTCCTAAAGCTCTAGGGAAATGGTGATAGCATCATCACTAGTAGCAGCTGTGGTACACGTGTTGCTCAGATAAGTACTTACTTTTAACTAAATATTGGCAATATTTATGGAAGTTTTTTCACTTGGCTATGCTACTAATTATATATTGAGTTTTATCTTTTATTTAAGTGTAAGCAAACAAAGTTTGGGCCTGAACTACTTTCAGGACTGGAGCAACTCGTGATAAAGGTGTTATAAGTTTTCATCACTTCCCTTAGTATCTCCCATAATGCAAAGCACATCTCCTTGCACACATGTATAATCTATTCATTAAGGGAAGGGCCACTACCCAGACCGGTTTTGACCTTTATTGAGGTCTCATCAGTGGGAGTCAGACCCAGTGGTAGTGATACTAAGTTACAACTTACAACATTACTGACCAAAGGGGTGAAGCAAATGCTTTTCATATTCCCCGCTATCTGGAGAGAAACTGTGAGTGGAGGAAACTTTATGAGCTAACTGCTCGCCCTGAGCGGGCTTTAAGATTAGACCTCGGAATTGTAGTTTAAGATGGCTTTTGGTCTTTTATGTTTGAAATAATCCGTTGTGTCATAATCCGCAGCCAGCTGAATCAGCTTGTTAGGGTGCACAGATGCTTTTGAGAAGAATTTGGTTGCTATAGTCTGCATGAAAGTGTAAATATAGGGGACATTTGTGTCCTGATGAAGTTGCACAGTTCGTACGAACCATGGGGCATTCATGATCATTCTGAGACGTTTATTTTGCACACGTTGTAACTTAAGAATATTAGTATTAGCGGTATGGCTTTAGGCCAGAGAAGCATAGGTGAGTATTGGACGAACCATCAATTTATATATGAGTAGTTTGATTCTGGTGCTCAGCTTACTGTTCCTGTTAATCAGTGGATAGAGCTGGGCTATGGTTTTTGATGTTTTTACACAGAGTCTTGATATGGGAGCTGAAAGTCAGTTTTCTATCCAGTAGTACACCAAGATATTTGATCTCAGTTAGCCATGGGATTTTTGTGTTAAATAGGAGGATGTCTCCTTGAAGAAGCATTAATCTTCTGGAGAATAGCATGGCTACGCTCTTCTGAGGATTCACTTGCAGTCGCCATTTGACGAAATATTGTTCGATTAGCAATAGGTTTTCCTGTAGTTATTATTATTATTATGGGCAACTCCAAGGAATTGATAGACTCATCAAGGGAGGCCCTAACAACATGTCAAGAACAATTATTCAACATTCACACATTATTATTATTATGGGCAACTCCAAGGAATTGATAGACTCATCAAGGGAGGCCCTAACAACATGTCAAGAACAATTATTCAACATTCACACAGTATCTATCATACCTTGCCTTGAACTCATTCACAGTCATGGCACCCACAACCGACTCTGGAGCTTATTCCACTCATTCACCACTCTCCAAGTAAAAAACCTAGCTCTAACACCCTTGCTAACCACACTCTTGCCCAGCTTCCATGTATGGTCCCCTAGTCTGCCCACCACCAGTCCTATTCTCAAAAATATTTCCTGAATTAATCTTATAGAAACCGTTCAGTAATTTGAATGTCTCAATCATATCACCCCTTTTCCGCCTATCAACCAATTTCTGAACTCACAAATCTTCAACCTATTCTCATAATGTTCATTACATAGACCTGCTATCATCATGGTCACTCGTCTCTGGATCCGCTCCACTTCCTCCCCATCAAGAAGAAACCCCGGTGCCCATATCTGGGCACAGTAGTCTAGATGGGGTCTTATCAAGGCTCAATACAGAGGAACAATAACCTGCTTGTTAAAGTATTTTTCAGCAACCAAGTGATTTGATGAGTTGATTTAGCCACTTTTGCGATGTGACCCCTAAACTTCAACTCCCTATCCACCAACACTCCCAAATCCCTGGCCTTGTCAATCTCCTGGAGTATGGTTCCACCAATGTGATATTCTGTTGCTTATTTTTTTTATCCCAAAATGCATAACCTTACACTTTGCCACATTAAATTGACATCCATTCTCCTCAGCCCAGTCCTCCAAACTATCCAAATCATCCTGCAAAAAATTCTGATATCCTGTGCATTCACTATTGCTCTACCCAACTTTGCATCATCAGCAAACTAATGAACAGTTACTCTCAGATCCTTTCCTATATCGTTAATGAACAAATTGAACAGTAGTGGTCCAAGAACAGAATCCTGCGGCACACCACTAGTCACAGGCCGTCTTTTGGACTCTACTCCTGAATAAACTACTCTCTGATATCTCTCCATCAACCACCCTCCTATTCATCTCACCAACCCTATATCCATCCCCCATATGCTGCAGTTTACTGATTAGAATTCCATGGGGGTATGTTGTCAAAGGCCTTAGCAAAGTCCAGTAGAATCACTGTAAACCCATTACCCTTATCCAGCTCAGCCGTCACTGTGTTATAAAACGTGAGCAAGTTACTGAGGCATGATCTACCCTTCACAAAACAATGCTGTCCCCCATACAGTATCCCATTTTTATCTATACAATCCAGTATTTTCCTCTTGACTATTTTCTCCAAGACCTTGACAACAATTCCTGATATGCTGATCGGCCGGAAATTAACAACGGCAGTCTTGGAACCTAATTTATGCAGTGGAACTATTTTCCACCCCCTCGGGACTAACCCAGACCTGAGACACAATTTAAACAAAATGGTAAAGGGCACTGACAATTCTTTAGCAGCTTCACGTATGACACGAGCTGGTATACCATCCCATTCCACAGATGTATTGACATTGAGGTTCTGTAATAGATTATTCACCTCCATTTCATTCACCACAATTCCTGTATAAGCTATTGGTTCATTCATTCCTGCAATGTCACCACCTGGATGATATACTCTTGCAAAGTGCTCGCTCAGTAATTCCACTATATCAACTGATTCGGTTACCATCAGTATTCTTTAAAATCATTCTGCTATATACATTTTTTCTTTTACTTGCAACATATCGAAAAAACTGTTTGGGATTCTGTTTAGCCTGCATGGCTAATGTTCTTTCATAATCCGCTTTTGCTTTTTTTACCACACTCATTACCCTTCTGGCCTGCACTTTATACCATTCATGTGACTGCCGGTCACCTTTCTCCTTAAATTCTCTCCACAGTTGTTTCTTTTTTTTGCAGCTGAAGCTAAATGGTGTTATTCACCCATTTAACCCCAACTTGATTGATTATTTGGACTCTAGGTACGCAGTCAACCATTGCCTCCTGCAAACACTTCTTACCGCCTCTGATGCACTATTAACATCCAGCCCTTGCAGTTTTACATGCCATGGCACTGAACCAATCAAACTCCTAAGCTTGTCATACTTACCAGTTGGATAATTCCACATATATCCTGTCTTAATTGTAAATTACACACCTTTAGCCACCTCCCAAGTCAAGATCCTATGATCACTCTCTCACCAATTGGTGGCAATGTGGTCATATTTGTTACAGCCAAATCCAATCCCACTAGCCATGTCATCTTCTGACAGACATGTTTCACTAATGCCAATAACCTGTGGTCTAGAAGTGCCAACCAAGGCTAAAAATTCTTCCTTCTTGTTCCTAATACTTCTGACATTTGTATACATGAATTGCAGAAGCCGATTTGTCCCATCCCTATTTTGATGCCTTATACTAACTATCTCATTCTGATTCGTGGTCTCTCCTACTCGCTTGGACATACTACACACATTCACACACTCAACTGTCTCCCTAAAATCTGCATATCTACTTCCTCCCCCCCTTAATAACTCTAATTTTCCTGATTCTGCACATTCGCTTCCACTACATTCGACAACACCTTTTCAAGTCTCCGTACACCAAATCCATTCAAATGTAAACCGTCCATTTTATATAAATCCTTTTGCCCATCGAACTCATTCCACACATCCACAAATTCCACACCACTCATCAAACATAATTCACGCATAAAGTCATTAGCAATTATGGCCCTCCTTCTATACTCTTCACTGTCATACCATGGCAACAGACTCACCATCCTAACTCTCTCACTCTTCTGTTTTGCTACCTCAAGTAATTCCTTCAAATCCTCTCTCAGAGCCATTTTGTCTCCTTTCAAATCATTTGTTTCTGCTACTACTACTACTATCAATTCTTTCACCCACTGCTTTTGCATTCTAATTGACTCACTTACATCCTTAACGTTCGCACCAGGTTGGTACGATTTTGTCAAACTCTCATCTATCACACCTCTTACTAAAGAATCGCCGTACAACATCTGCTCTTTCATTTTGTTTACACTCATTATCATACTCTTATTTTTTTTATCATACTTTTGCCGTTTATTAGTTGGTACACTCGGTAAACATTTTTGCCAATGCTCCAGCTGCCGATTTCCTATGTATCGTTCTGTGTAACCGTGCAATCTCACTCATTGCATCTGTCTCATCATTTTTATTATCCGTTAATTCATTCATTCGTTCTGTATTCTTACCTTCATTCTCACTTTCAACGGTTCTCTCACAGCTATCTGGTATTACCTTGCAAATATCACTATTTTCTACATTCTCACTTTCAACAATGATATCACTCTCACGACCTGAAACGCACTTTAAATCCTCACATTCCTTACACTTTCTGCACACATCCACTCTACTATCATTATCTAACCAGACTCCAACTGCTAGTTTCTTGATGGCTAGGTGCGGCTTTAAAGATCTTTAAAGAATATATCACCCGTGGTGATATATTCCACTAATCTGTATATTTGTTGCGTGGTGCTGTGAAATTGGAGGAACCCAAACTGCTTCTCAGGAAGAATATTAACTTGTGTACTGATTCTTGGAGTCTGATAAGAATTACCTTCTCGGTCGGCAATTTTGCCCAGGTTTGAGATGAGGTTGATTGATCTGTAACTTTGAGGCAATCGCGGGTCTTTTCCAGACTTATGGATCGGCATTATGTCCGCAAGCTTCCAGTAGGAAGGGAAATATTTGTAGCGAAGGATGGAGTTTATTATATTTGTCAGATGCACAATAGCTCTGCGAGGTAGTAGCTTTATCACCTTGTTGGAGATGCCATCAGGACCGGGAGCCATTTTGTTCTTTAGCTTCTTATTATATCATATATTTCAGCAGGTGACGTGGGTGCAGTCTGACTGGAGTATGTGACAGAAGATTTGAGTGAACATCTGACGTGTCAATGGATCTTATATATGTGAATGAAATAGAGATGATCATATGAGGGTTTACATTGCTTTTCTAAATGTTTTGCTATTGCTTCAGCTTCATCTGCATCGGCGTGGATGAGACCTAGATCTGTTTGGAGAGGGGGGGGGGGAGAGGTTTATTTCTGTTTTTAATCTTTCTGATAAGATTCCATATGGAGTGGTTATCAGGTGAGATGGAGGTCAGTTTTCCTTCCCAAAGTTGACTTCTATGGGCTGTGAGGGCATCTCTCACTGCGGAGTTGAGTCTGTTTAACTCATTTTATCCCAGCATACTCATTTGAGTACAGCACCTAAAATGGCCTAGCGGTGACATCTCTTGCACGACTGATCTGCCCATTGTACTCATATGAGTACACTTTTTTTTTTTTTTTTTTTTTTTTAACTGTCAGTATATTGTAGCATTTTGACACATTTTCAACTAAATAATATGAAAAAAATTGTCTTTTTTTAAAAAAAAAATTCTTGGGATCAAATGGGTTAAGATCCGTTTGTCTTGTGGTGCCCTGGTGTCATGGTATCATTTTCTTGCATTGCTTTTTTTTTCCCTGTTCAGGTTCATAATATCTTCTGGCAAGTGGTTGAATCTGTGGGTAGTTGTGGAGGTAGTAACTGCTGCACAAGCTATATTAATTTGTTCAGTTAGATCTTTTACAGCTGTTTCAATTTCCTTTCTGGATTTTTTGATGGGTATGGGACCAATATATTTCGGGAGTACCTTGGACAACCTTTCCCAAGGAATATATGAGTAGGAGGGGGAGGGAAGCAGTTTTTCTTGGTTTCCCAAATTTAACAGTATTGGATTGTGGTTAGATGATAGATCATTGGAGTCTGATATTCTGTAGCATGGCTATGTCCATGACATCAGCCTGACCATATATGTTGTGATGAGCAGGCTTGGCGGGACCTACCACAACCACCATCATCATCATCATCATCATCAAATTCCTGCCATGTACCCTCAAGGGGTGTACAGGATATGACAATACTACATGAAAAAATTACATCATTACTAACTTCCTATCTACAATTTTCCTCCAAATCAGTCTGTTACTTGTCAAGACTCCAACATTATCAGATCTTATATTTCTATCGTCTAAGGCACTTTGTACCGTATCAATCCACCTATATCTTGGTCTTCCTCTAGGTCGTTTTCCTGCCAACCTGGCAGAGAACACTTGTTTTGCTAATCTTTCCTCTCCCATTCTATTTAAGTGACCATACCATCTGAGATTAGCTCTGCTAACGCATTCCTGGATGCTGACAATGTCAAGTTCTTTCCTAATATCCTCATTTTTAATATGATATTGCCATTGATGCCATCTGTTCACGCCTCTAATCTTTCTCAGGACTCTCATATCTGCGGTCTCTAGTCTTTGGTCAAGTGTTTTACTTCTGACCCAGCTCTCAGATCCATAAGTTAAAATTGGTTTGAACACAGTCTTGTATACAGCTAATTTAGTGTTCCGACTAATTTCTTTCTTATTCCATATGAATTTATTCAATTGACTTCCCACGATACCAGCTTTGCTGATTCTGTTGTCTATTTCTATATTTAGTTTACCATCTTCAGTAAAAATTGTGCCTAAGTAGCTGAAATGTTTTACTTGTTCCACAGGTTCTCCATTCACAACACAGTTGACATTTTCAATGTTTCTGCTTATTTTCATTGTCTTTGTCTTTTTATTGCTGACCTTCATACCATATCTATTACAACAGCTATTCAATTTAGTCAGAGAATCTTGCAGACTTGTAGCGGATTTATTTAGAAGTATAACATCATCCGCATAAAGCAAAGAGCTGACATTAACATCTCCAATTTTGATATCAGGTTTAATACCACATTCCTTCATAATGTGATCCATATAGATAATGAATAACAGAGGGGATAATGTACAGCCTTGTCTCACACCAGATTTAACATTAAACCATCTTCCTGTACTTCCTTCAATTCTAACTGCTAACTTACAACTCAAATAAAGACTAAGTATTGCTTGATATAATGCCCCATTGACACCATATAACTGCAGCGTATTGAATAGCTTCTCTCTTGGCACCTTGTCATATGCCTTTTCCAGATCGACAAAACTTAAATACAGATCTTTGTTATATTCCCATGCTTTCTCGACTATTTGTCGTAAAGTGAAGATCTGATCCTGACAGCCTCTATTTGGCCTGAATCCAGCTTGTTCTTCACCAAGCTTTTCTTCCACAATTCTTCTCAACCTTTTCTCAAGTATACTTGCATAGATCTTGCCAGGAACACTCAGTAGGGAAATACCTCTGTAATTCTCACATTCAGTTTTATTTCCCTTTTTATATATGGGTACTATGAGAGCTCTACTCCAATCATCGGGAATTCGTCCCTCTGTCCAGGCTTTCTGAACTATGCAGTGCAGCCACTGTAAGACTCTTATACCACCATACTTCAGCATTGCTGGTCGAATATCATCTATTCCTGCTGCCTTTCCACATTTCAAGCCTTTGATGGCTTTTTCTACTTCAAGTATGGATATGTATTCCTGACTGCATGCCTGGTCAGTGTTTTTTATCACTGTGCTGTCATCACTGCTTGTTTCATTTAGCAGTTTTTCAAAGTAATTACTCCATACTTCAAGGATATCTTTTTCTCCTGTTTTCATTTCACCTTTATCATCTCTAATTCCTTTTACAGCACTCTTTCCTCCATTCCTAAGCTTCTTCAACAACCTCCAGAATATTTTGCCACCTTCTTGATATTTATTTTCTATATTCTTGCCAAAGTCCTCCCATGACTTTTGTTTAGCTAGTTTTACACACTGTTTAGCTTTCTTACATTTGTCTCTGTATTCTGTAAGAGTAAAAGCTGACTTATTTGCCAGGAACTTTTGATATGCTTTCTTCTTTTCCTTCACTGCCTCTTTAACTTCCTGTGTCCACCAGGGAGTTCTGATTTTTTTATCTTTGCACACAACCTCACCACATGCCTCTCTGGCAGAATCAATCAATGTTTCCTTCAGAGTTTGCCACTGAATCTCCAAGGTTTGATTCCTGTTCTCAAACTCTTTCATTTTCTTTTCAATAATATTTCTGTATTTTAGTCTACAGTTTACATCTGAGAGCTGCTCAACTTTTATTCGCTTTAAAACTTTCTTACATGTTATTCTTTTCAATATGAAATTCAATTTTATCCTGCTCAAGACTAAATAGTGATCACTTCCAATTTCAAATCCTCTGTACACTCTGGTGTCCTGCACCAGGGAGAAAACATCACTATCAGCAATAACATAGTCAATGAGACTTTTCTTATTCTTAGCCTCTTCTCTCCATGTGAATTTGTGCACATTTTTATGTTGGAACATGGTGTTAGTAATAACCAGTCCATGTCCTGAGCAGAAATCCAACAGATATTTGCCATTATTATTAGCTTTGCTCTTTTCTCCAAATTTTCCCAAAATATTTTTGTATGTCTCACAATCATTTCCTACTCTACTATTTAGATCCCCAACAAGGACCAACTTTTCCCTTTTCATTGTGTCAGTTGCTTTTTCTAAAGCCTCAAAAAATTCCTCCACTTCTACCTTAGTAGAACCTTCTGTGGGACCATAGGCACAAATAAGTCTCATTGTCCAGTTCCCCATTCTCATATTTGCCCACATTACTCTACTTGAGACTGACTGCCATTCAAGAAGATTAGCCTCGTATTTTGTGTTGAATACTATGGCTACTCCTTCTTTTCCTTGATTGTTATTGCCTGAATATAACATTTTGTATTTATTGCTCAGAAAGATCTCACCAGTTTTGGTCTTTTTTGTTTCAGTCACCCCTATTATGTCGATCTGGTACTTATCTAATTCCTCAGCTAGCTCCATTTCTTTGCCATTCAGGCTTCTTACGTTGATAGTACCGATCTTTAACTCTGGTGATGTTGAGTTGGGGTTTGTTTTCAGATTTGTTCCAGTAGCTGACTTTTCGCTGTTCGCCCTGGTTTCCTGGCGAAAACAACGGGGCCTTGTTTAACCGGGCGACGCCCCAGCCGGCATGAAATTTTGTCATGTTGTACCATCATTTTTTATTTGGGTTTAACCAATAAGAATACAATTTGGTCGGCTAAATCCCAAATTGCCAGCCCATCCTCGTTCGTTCAGTATCAAAGTAGATACCCAACAGGGTGCACCACGAGAAGGTGAGGATTGGACATTAGGTCAGAAGCCCTGGTCGGTTCTCCGCATTCCTTTAAAGGCTATGTGGAGGTCTCCTCTCAGTTATACAGCTTTGACCTACCACAACCACGTTGCTGAATCCTGTATAGTTTGCTAGTATGTGTCTTTTTTTGTTGGTAGAACGGCTATTCCAGAATGGATGCTTGGCGTTTAAGTCGCCGGCCATGATGGTAGGCTCTCTGGTATCCAATATACAGTAATATTTTTTGTGGAGGATTATATGCTGCGAAGATTTTTAGTTTGCCAGCCGAGCTCATGAGACTCTCAATGCCGGTGACCTCGAGGTTAGTGGTAGGAGGAATGTTCATAGAATGATGAGTGATGTAATTCTTAATGAAAATGGCAGTACCGCCTCCTCTGTGGGACAGTCAATTTCTGCACAGTTGATATCCCCTAATTTTGGGGTTATCTGAAAGTCTTAGATGCATTTCGTTTAGTAAAAGTACATCTGGCTGATGTCTTTGGGCGAAGTCCTGGAGTTCTAAGATCTTACTCCTCAGGCCGTTCGCGTTCCACGCGATAATCTCTAGTGAGTCTGGTTTTAATTTATTCCTGTTCATTAGTGAGTGCTGTGATGATAGTTTGTGTATCCTTTAGGAATCTTTTAGTGGAGGATAGTGAGGGGTTGGATCTGCTAAAGTCCAGCATCATATTTGCTAGAGAGGCGGTGATGATAGCTGTCAAATTTGATAGTGGTGCTGGTTGATTCTTTTTCTGGGTTGGCTGTTTTGTACAAACTACGTCTGCATATATCCTTGTCTGACTCTGTTGAGTTGATCTTTTAGAGACCTCTGGTTTCAGAGGATGGATTTCTGAGCATTTTTACTTGTCCCTGGGGGGAGGCTGTGGAGTTGTGGTCACTGGGATAGATCTGCTAGGGGAGGAAGACAGTCTGCCTGCTTCCGACTGTCTTTTTTTCAGGTTTTGGGTGCAACCTCTATAATTGGCGGTGTGAGGGCCACTGCAGTTGGTGCATTTTGCAGGGGTAGTTTTTGGTTTTGTGCAGGTGTTAGTGGGGTGGCTTTTTGCACACTTCAGGCATTTGTACTCTGCTTTGCAGAGTCTCTGAGCATGACCAAATCTTTGGCATCTGTGGCATTGCTTAATTGAAGCCTTCTTTCTCAAAGGCTCTGAGGTTATTCGGAGTCCACATACTGATTTGAGGTCATGGATATTTTTATAGGATTGATGTATTTCTATTAAACTAGAGGCATAGGGATTTTGTCTGCTCTAGTCATCCTGCTGATCCTGATAGGTGGTAGGTCCTGGTGGCAGAGGTCGGCCTCTATTTCGTCAGAAGTTATATCCTCTGTAACACCCCTTAGGACCACCTTCAGATTTTGTTCTGAGCCAAGAGAGAATGTATGGTACTGGATATTATTTGAATCCAGTTCTTTTGTTAGTTTTCTAAAGTCTGTGTCTGTACAGTAGCAGGCTGGATTTTAATGCCATCATCCGTATTTTTAGCAGAGACGTACTGTATTTGAAGGTTTGTCATGGTGGACCTTAAGTGTGTCCATTTTTTCTTTTCCCAGAGGACAATCGGAGGTACCCTCTCTTTGGGGGAGGCTGTGGGACCAACACAGGGAGTGTCTTCTTCCATACCTAAATCCATGAGAGGTTCTGCGTCAGAGGTTTAACATTTCTTGCATGCCCGAGCTTCTTTGAAGTCTGTAGAAGGAGAAATTGTCAAATCAAGTTTCTCTTCTGTCTGGGGAGTGTCTTCGTACTCTTTGATTTCTCCTGGCAAGGAGTAGAAATTAAGGCTACCAGGCCATTCATTTTCCACATTTTTCAGTATCTTTTTGAGAATGCTAATCACATGCCCTTTGTTGTTGAGCGATTTAATATAAGCATCTTCTTCTTCTTCTTCACTCATTGTGAAGTATTTAGTACAGTAAGTTAACAATGGCAGTTGTGACAGCGGTTAGGCCTAGCGAATCGCCCTCTTATAAATACAGTTCACTTACCTGTGTGTTTTGTTTTAATAACCTCAATCACTTCTGTTCTATTGAATCTTGCAGTTTCAGGATTCAACTCACTGACTAAAAATACTCGCGAACTACATTAAAAACTTCATTGCATCCTTGAACCAATTCTCTATATATCACTCAAAGTACTCAGTTGAATTCCCAATGTTCACGAACTCGTGATACTAAGGTGGAAGTAATGGAGAAGTCATATTTACCTATACGAGTTGCCAAAGGGTGTTCACACCCTATTATTAAAATTCTCTGGATTAGAGATAAGTTTATGGAAGTTTTTTCACTTGGCTATGCTACTAATTATACCACTTATAGCACCTTCACCACGAGTTTCCCCGGTCATGAAAATACTTCAGGTGCAAATTTTGTTTGCTTACACTTGGATAAAGGATAAAACCCAATATATAATTAGCAGCATAGGCAAGTGAAAAAACTTCCATAAACTTATCTCTAATCCAGAGAATTTTAATAAACGGTGTGACACCCTTTGTCAACTCGTATAGGTAAATATGACTTCTCCATTACTTCCACCTTAGTATCACCACCTCTGGGTCTGGCTCCTACTGATGAGATCTCAATAAAGGTCAAAACCGGTCTGGGTAGTGGCCCCTTTCCTTACTGCATAGCATTATACATGTCTGCAAGGAGATGCGCTTTGCATTATGGGAGATACTAAGGAAAGTGATGAGAACTTTACCACCTTTACCAGGAGTTGCCCCAGTCCTGAAAGTACTTCAGGCACAAACATTGTTTGCTTACACTTGGATAAAAGATAAAACCCAATATATAATTAATTGGCAATATTGTTAAAAATAATTGGTGTTATTTTCTTTATTTTTGACTGTGCTGATAAGTGTGTTATTTAGCACTATTATTAATTAACATTACTTCAAAAGCATTCTACATTATGGTACTGATGTGTATGAGAAACATGGTGGCCAAGACATCTATATTAAATGATATTAATATGTAGGATTCAGTGTGATGTAGCATGTACGTAAGGTATTCGTCGCTGAGAGTGAATAGTTTGTGATATGAGAGCAAGAATGGAGAATGTTTGTTGGAAATGTTTTGTGAGTGAATGCAAGAAATGCAAATTGTGTCAGGAGTGAAAGAATGAACTCACTTGATATTAAGGTTGTAAGGTGGTATTGTGAAAGTGTTATGGAGAATGTAGCGGAAGCTGTGAATAATAATAGGCATGAAATATGAATGAGAGTTTGAAGGAAGTTATCAAAAGTAATAAGGCAGATTATGAGATGCTAGTGGAAAGAAATTGCATGTTTATGCAGACTCCTTCATAGGAAAAAATGTGAGCTTGAATCACTGGAAAAATGATTTTCATGTGGCACAGTAGGAGAGAGAAAGAAAGAGTGAATGTGGAAAGCATAAAAGTGGAAGAAACTGGGAGAAAAGAGAAAGTATTGTATGGGGATTTGATGATAAGCAGCACATTTAAAGAAATGTGATTAAAGCATATTGTGCACATGCAAAAATAAAGGACATTAGTGAAGTTGATGACCTTCATTTTTGCATCTGGGAAAATAAAGAACATTATTGACACTATCTTTCTAGATAGGAACGAGTTAATAGTTTTGGCAGGAATGATTTGAAAGGTGAGAAGTATGCAATGAGAGAGGATATGAAAGAGTTGTTGGAAAAAGTCAAAATGAAGAGTAAAAAATTAAAGATTGTCAGTGTGCTGCCTCGGTATGATAGGACACAATTGAGAAGGAACATGAATGCCAATGAGAAGATTGTGTAGGAAGAATGGTGTGCAGTTTATAGATGTGTGGGAATTTGATGGATGAAAGGACATGTATATACCTGATGGAAGTACATGAATGGTTTGGGAGATAGATGCTTAGAAAACTGCTAATCACTGAGAGTTTGTAAGTGCAAAATCGGGGAAACTACAGATATTAGGGAGAAGCAATCAAGCATGTGTCTAGCTGCCCCTGGGAAAAATAAGGGTGAATGCATGAATGACTGTGAGAAATAGCTAATTATGAGGTAGATGAATATGAATGCTGGAAGAATTGCACTGAGGAGGGCACAGTTTACCATGTTTAATCTGAATGGACAGGTAATGACATTATATAAGGCTAACTGGGCCCAAGGTTGAAATGCAGGTACACGAATGATCAAAGTATCAGAAATAAAGGAGAAGAGTTTTTGGCATTGGTCAGCTTAACACACCAAAAATTGTTGGCATCAGTGAGACCTGGTTGTCAGAGAATGATGTAATTACAGGAATAGAATAACAGATATTGTATTTTCAGAGAAGACAGGGGGGAAATAAGGCAGGAAAAGGAGTATTATTAATGACAGCTGAAGAGCTACAACTAACAAAAATAGAAGTTAAGGAAGATTGTAGATCTGAGAGAAATGGTCCATTTGAGGGCATCTGGTGTGAGATAGATGCCAACTGGTTGTTGCTATAGACCTGTGGGTTCTGAAGTGGCTAGACCCACTTCTGTGTATCAGCAGACTAGCAAAATGACTGAAGGCCAAGCAATTATCATGGGAGACTTCAACTATGGTGATATAGATTGGAAGGAAGAAAGGGTACATGGCAAAATGGAAAAAAGAATTTATACAGTTACTAAGGGAAAATTACCTGAAGCAGCATATGATGGAAAGAGTCTGTGAGTGTTGAATGTGGTAATAGCAAGAGATCTATCTATAACTACAGTAGCAACTCTATCTCTGATCAGAGAAAGTAACCACGTAATCTTGTCCTGGGAGGTTGCTCAATGTGTGGAGTTTGATGAACCTATGATAAACTTAGGAAGCAACTTGGAGTGGCAACATGGTACAAAAAGCTACATGGAAAGAATGCTATTAGCACAATGGAAGTGGTCAGGGATTGTTTGAGCAAGGCAGTATCACACTTTCTTATATAATTAAACATGTGGAGTATCCATAACTATGGAATAACACATATGCCACAGTAAATAACTTTTTTATTATGTAAATATTTCGTCTTATGTATCTTAAGACACCATCAATACAATGATCGAACAACAATTGGAATTGAATTAAAAACAATTTAAGCATGTGCACAGTACTGTTTTTAATTCAATTCATGTTGTTTGATAATTGTACTGATGATATCGTATGATACATAAGACGAAATATTTACATAATAAAAAAATTTATTTACTGTGGCATACATGTTATTCTATAGTATCAGACTTCATGTCCTAGGACTAGAGGATAAGCCAAGCAGGGATTGAGTGGATGAGTAGCAATAGAAAGCATTGTGGAAGGAATATAAACAAAAAGGAGATCAGCATGCTCATGAGCAATATAAAGCACAAGTAAGAAAGGAAACAAGCATGGTGAGGAAGGCTAAATAAGATTGAGAGAAAATTACCTATGGAGGCCAAAGTAAATCCAAAAGAGTTTTATTTTTTTTTTTTTTGCTACGTAGCAAGAAAGAGAGAGAATGTTTATAGAACGATAACTTTACTCAGTGCTGATGATAAGAAAAAGACAAAAACAGAGAAAATAGTTCAGTTACTAAGTGATCACTTTGCAAGGGGATATCATCCAGATGGTGACTTTGCAGTTACTAACATAACATAGACTGATGTAAGAACTGGAGGTATTTGTATATTTAAAAATATCAATGTGAATACAGCAGAGCACGAATAGTATGTCAGCTTGTGTGCCTACAAGAATATGCCAGTGAACTGGCGGTGCCTCTGACGAAGTTGTTTAATCTTAGTCGTAGTTATAGCAAAGTTCCAAGGGAGTGGAAAGAGGGCAAGATAGTTCCAATACATAAAGGTATTGGAACTATCCAAGACAGAAGTAGAAAATTAGAGACCAATTTGTATCTCTTGAGTGATGATTAAAGTATCAAGAAAGCTGATTTAAAGTAAAAGTCAGGAATGGGTGGATAATAATGATACTCTATAGGGGTCAGTATGACTTTTAAAAGGGAGATCCTGCATCAGTAATTTATTCACATTTCATAATTCACATAGTTGACAGCAGAACTGGATAAAGGAAATGGCTACGCTATGTTACTACTGGACTTTGCAGAAGCCTTTGGCAGAATGCTACATGGAAAATTATTACATAAGTTAGAGCAAATGGGAATGGATATGAAGTTGGTGCCTTGGATAGGGGTGGGTGGCTGATAGATAGATAGAGTGGTGTATAGTCGAGTGTAAGGCAATTGAGAGCAACTAGCGCAGTGTCTCAGGGCTCTGGACTAGGACTGCTACTCGTTAATTTGTATGGTTATGATATAGCAGAAGATTTGAGGAGAGAATATATTGAGTTATTTGATTATAGAAAATTGATTAGGGCAATTGCTGATAAATGTGATATAGATATCTTGCAGGATGATTTAAATAAATTGGCAGTATGCACAAAAGACAATGGTTATGAATTTAATGTCATAAAATGTAAGGTAATGCACTTTGGAAAGAAAAGATTACATACTTTGTATCTTACTAATGGTACTAGATTACAGGAAATTGATGAGGCTAGAAATCTAGGATTGATGGTGGATAGAGATCTGAAATTCAGATGACATATTGCAAGAGTTAGCAAAATAGCTGAGAGGACTATTTGGACAATGAAGAACACACTGACAAGTAAGGATAGGGCAGTTATTATCCCTCTTTATGAGGCTATGAATCAGCCACATGAGAGGATTCAGAGGCAAGTCACCAAGCTTGTGACAGATCTGTGGAATATACTGTATGAGGATAGATTAAAGGTGTGTGGGTTGCAGATTTAGCTGACAGGAAGAGGAAAGGGGGTATGATACGTATACTTCATGAAAGGGATTCTTTAAGATTGAAACAAAAGAAATTTTTCAATACACTGGGAGTAGAGAGAAAAGAAGGAGTCACACTTGAAAGTTGTCTAAGAGTTTGGTTAGTAAGCATGTGTGGACTAGTTTGTTTACTTGGAGCATGGTGAATGCGTGGAATAGAATGCCAGAGATAGTTGTGAGTGCCCTAATGGTGAATGAGTTCAAGGAGATGTATAATATGTGTTGTGTTAATGGATAGTGTGGGTCTCCTGTGATGAGTCTTTTGATTCAATGGAGTGCCCGTATAAATAATAATAATAAATTTCAATTCTATTTACTATCACCCCTAAATGCTTGGCTTCGTGAAGTTCCTGTAGTACAGTTGCCCCGATATGGTACACAGTTTGTAATCTTTTTATCGCAAAATGGAAAACTTTCCAATTTTCAACATTAAATTGACATTCATTATGTTTTCTCCATACTGTCAACCTATTTAAATCATCCTGCAAGCTTTCTCTATCATCTTGATTAACTATTATCCCAAACTGTGCCATCAGCAAACAACTGAATATCTCCAATCAAATTATTTCCTGTATCATTTATGCACAAATTAAACAGCAATGGTCCAAGCTCAGAGCCAGATGGCACATCACTAGTCACCTGCCTTTTCCTGGATTTTGCTCCTCCATATACTACTTTTTGGTATCTGTCCGGCCACCCTTTTATCCAACTCAGCAGTCACTCGATTATAAAAAGTTAGTGGATTATTAAGGAATGACCGACCCTTCACAAAGCCATGCTGGCACTAACAGAGTATCATATTATGTCTACCCAATCCTGAATTCTTTTTTTGACCAACTTTTCCAGCATTTTTACCACCACTCCTGATTGGTCTATAATTTGTTACCACAGGTTTAGATCTTCCTTTATGCAAAGGAATCATTTTGCCCTCCTTCCACTCTCTTGAGACTTTGCCAGAGCTGAGACTTAAACAGTCTAGTCAAAGGAACTGCCAGTTTTCCTGCACATTCTCTTAAAATGCAAGCCAATATCCCACCCAATCCCACAGCTGTATTTGCATTCAGATACTGCAATATCCTAAGCACCCCCAACTCATTTACCTCTTTCTCACATCAGTCCCTGTCACCTCTGGCACAACAATATCTTCACCTGGATGATATACTCTTGCAGAGTGATCAATTAGTAGCTCAACAACATCCTCCTACTTGCCAGATAATTAAAAACCTCTTTCGGATTTCCTTTCGCATGCTCTACTAATTTTTTTTTTACAACCTGATTTGGCCTTCCTTACCATGCTTGTCACCTTTCTTTCCTGACCACTGAACTGTCCATAAGTAAGTTGGTCACTTTTCTCCTAAAATACTATTCACAACATTTTCTTTCTTTCTTTTTTTTTTTTTTTTAGCTCATGTGTTTTATGCTTCCTCCAGATACCCCTTAACTGTGTTTTCTGCATCAGTTACTCTACTCTCAATTTCGTCTAACAATTTCATTCTTCCACGATAATTTCTCCTCCTAACAGCCACATAATGAAAGAGTTCCTTTTATTTTTCTTAGGATCTCAGGGCTAATCTCTTCTTTCTCATATTCAAACTTTGCCTTCCTTACCATGTTAGTCAGCTTGCTGGTCCAAGTTTTACAGTCCTCCTACAATTTCTCTATACCCTTCTTGTAATTTTTCATCTGCAGTTTGTTTGAATATTGCTAGTCATCCACTTTGAACCACAGGGTGTTAATTTTTTCACTCAAGGTATACAACTTGCTATTGCTGCTAATAAATATTTCTTCACTAGTTTCCAATCACTGGTGATAACTCTCCCTTCCAATTCTCCATCCATGGAACTGATCCACCCTGATTTTAAGATTATTTAATCACTGTCCTTATAGTTCACATAAATTCCTTTCTCCTTGATACTTCTTCCAAATCAAAATCATAATAACTACATAATCACTCTCTCCAGCAAAGGATAGGGATGATGTCTCAGTTGCAGTCAAATCCTCTGATGCTAGGACCAACTCTAAAAAGCATTTGCCCTCAAGAATTAATTCCAGAAATTCAATTCCCTTACCACTTATATGCTGTTTCCTTCTTTCCAATTTATAACAGTGTAGTTAAAATCTCACATAATGATCACTCATTTTGCACTTGCAGAATTCAACTGATTTCAAATATTTCCTGCTCTTCACCTTCTGTGTTCTGGCCTATAGCAACATTCTACTAAATATCCTCTCCTGCCCATCTTCCACTTGTTCTCAAAACCATTATTGCTATTTCCTTCCCAATCCTCCACTCAGAGGGATGCAATTCTTCACTTATCATAAGTAATACTCCATCAGAGCATTTGTTCTTCTTATTCTGCCAAAATATGCCATACTCATCTACTTCAATTCCTGTGAGTACAGTACATAATCTTCCATTAAACATGTTTCACTGATTCCAATAATCTATGTACCAGCTGAGGTTATCATCTTTATTCTTGATCCTCCTGGTATTCGTATAAAGAAACATCAATACACTGTAAGTATTTCTATATCTATTATCATTCTATCAAGACACCATCTCCCCAGTGACTATTCCCACATGAGGCCAACCCTGCTTCCATTCACCATGACAAGTCTAGTTTCCCTGCAATAACACTTTCACTGACCCAGAGAACAACATTCTCTCCAAATGCCTATGTTCTTCCTCATTCAAGTGCACCTCTTCTAAGCAGTTTTCTTGTATCCTCAAATGCATTCCAATCATCCACATAATCCAAACTATCTCTTTTGACACTATCATGCCATTCATTATTTATGCTCTTCTCCTCAACTCTGCATTTTCATACTTGGATTGCATGGTTACTATCTTTCCTCTCACGCTCATTGCTGTAAAACCTGAAGCATAATCTCCACTCGATTCACACTATCTCTTAGGTCATTTGTACCCACTACTATCATCTCATCCAACCTTTCTCCTCATTTAATTGCTATAGTCACACTATTATTCCTCCAGGCACTCCTTTAGCATTCTATTTTGTTCTTAATGAATCATTGAATCTCCATATATTACATTCTCACTGCTCTGTTCGTATTTTTTTCTCACCTGAATCTCTCATTCTCCCCCTTGCTCCAACTTACCTGCCTTCCTGTCACTTCTCTCCAGTAGCAATGTGAAGTGTTCAGTTATAAAAATAACTTTTATTTAACATGTGTCTATCAAGCAATATATCACATTTGGAAGCTTGCTTGACCATACATCATTATATCTCTTCTATACTATGGGGACTTTTTTTTTTAATTTTATTTTTATTATTTTTTTACAAATTTATCAATCGATAAATATGAAATGACTATTTGGATTTTTTTTTGTTGTAAGAATAGTATTTTTGAACTGTCTTGATGGCATCCAAAATTGGGAAGATATACTACCCTGTTTCAAGTGATTAAAAAAAAAAAACTGCATGATCTAAAAAAGCGCCAAGAGAGAAACAAAGGCAATTACTACAATTTGCAGGTCTTTTTCCCCCCCAAACCGCATCCTATCCCAATTTTATTGAGTATGGCAAGTTTGCAGTAAGACTTACACACTGGCTGTTCTTATTGGTACTTTTAATAAGGATATTGCAATGTAAAATATATATTAGTTAAAATAATTTAATTAATACTTCCAATATTTTGGCAAAGTCAAATTTCATGATCAAGGAATAATGTACTAATATGATATGTGCATGCAGGCATTACACTGGGTAAGTGACTATTTAGTAATCTTTCTAAATCAGCCTTAAAAAACTATCTAACCCTCAACAAATTTGGGTACATGGAACTGCCCCAATTAGGGAAGCACTCATCTTCGGAACATTAGCCCAATGGCCAAGAATATCCTTTTAGTCCAATGGTGGGAGGGGGAGGAAGCATTATTTAGGATTTTATGTCCATCTTTGGTTATCCTACTTCACAATGTAGTGCCTGCATGCATGTCAGTTTTTAGAATTGTTCCCTGGTGAGGACAATTTGAATTTTCCAAAAATATCTGAATTATTAATTACATGATTTGAATGAATACATATTCTACATTCTAATATCTTTATTAAAATACCAGAAGTACAGCAATATTGAAGTAAGCTGCATATACTAGAAAACTGAAATGCTGTGAACACATTTTCTATAACTGTTTTTTAACTTAAAGCTTCACTCCTTGGAAAGAGAAAAATTTGTATGAGTTTGAATAATCAATTTGTTATACTTGCAATGATTTTATTTTGTGAGTGATATTAAACTTGAGTCATTCAATTATTGTTACTTTCATAAAATAATCAGATATGTTTTTTAATTTAATTTATGAAAGAAAATTAAAAATCCATTAACACGACATATCACATATATTTCTGTACCACATAAAGTTCCAGCCACAGCAACAGGTTAGAAAATACAGATTTTGCATAAAGCTTCAACAATATTTTATTTCACCTTTTCACCCAAGACAATTTCCAAAAAATAGTCAAGGATTAATGATGCTTTTCTTAAAAATAAACTTAAAAATCTAAAGCAAGTATTTTCTTTTTTTTTCCTGGTAAATGGCTGGAAGGAGAGAATGAGAGATCATTTAAAATTCTTATTATAATTTTTCTCATTGTTATAGTTTATAAAAATGGAACAAAATATATTTTTCCATTATTATACACAAAAAAAAAAAAAAAAAATTACACAATAATATTATAATTTTCTTTGTGGTTTTGAAGTAGGCTGTTAAGAAATTGTACTGCATTTACTGCTTCAGTTAAACATCTACTTCGTTTTATCTGTGAAGCACTAGGAAACAGAAAGGAACATTATACACTATAAATGGTTTCATTCTAAGTGAATAAAGATCCTGTTATTTATTTCAAAGTTCATAAAAATGAATCCCTTTGTGTGTTACAAGAAATTAATGTTTCTAAAAATTGCTATAAGCACCATGTCTCCTGTGGTGTCCAGAACATTCCTGCTGGCCCACTTGAAAATCTGAGGGAGAGAGTGCGATTTTCATGCCAAACCGTACCCATATCTAGAGTCATCAGAGCCAATCCTCTAAAGGATTGGCTCTGATGACTGGGCCGGTAGAGCTGGGGTATTGCACTGCACTGGGGCTGGGTGAAACTCTCCAGTGATGGAACGGTTGAGCCCAGACCAGCGTCGGGACCCCTTCTAGTGGGATGCCTCAGCTGGTGTGACTGCTGAGGTCACCTGGCAACAGGTGACCCAGAACTGGCACAGATTTGGGGGGTGGGAGGGGATTCGACTGTCTAATTAAAACAAAGCATTGTGATGGCTGTTGAGAAGTGTTGACGCAATGTGATTTCTGCCCAGTGCTCTGAATGTCAAAGTGAAGAAATTTAATCAAGCGAAGGCAAACAGCAGGAGTAACTATGACTCTTCTTGAGGCAGGCATGGCAGATTGAGCCGGTTAAATCAGTTCTTAAGCCTGTTTTTGAAAATCCTGGTGGAAGACCAGGTCCAGGATGCCTGTAAAGGACAACCATAGAGAGAATGCCAAGTGCTACTCTTTGAAACGTGGAGTTGGTCGCCAACCCTGGCACAGGAAAGCAAGTCTACTTATGATGACGATGCTACTTCGGGAAGAGGTGGGAGCACCCAGGCTCTCACTTTGACTCTATGCACGCACACCATAGGGGGGATTTCTTTCTGACTCTCTAGCATTGGTGTTTGTTCTCGATGGATTGGGTTTGGCAGACTCGATGAAACAATCAGACCCATAATGAATTACTCTGTGAGGTAAGTCAAAATGTGCTTAAAGTTCCCAAAAGGGCTAATTGCTAATATAGCTACTAGATGTAAAGTAGATTTAAGGTAGTACTTATGTTAGATTAAGATGGAAACAAGAAGTCATGTGCTTGGTCAAATATGTGTAATGAAAGATACAGAAAAGTTCAAATTTTGTGCCAAATCCATTGCTGAAGCTGACCTGGCATTAGCGACAGTACAAACCCAAAGCACAAATATGGGTATCAGAATTTAATGCACTGGCGAGTGTGGCCAATGGTCATACTGTGGTAAATGCATGAACTGAATACCTTTAGGTTCATGTACCACAGGACATTAAGAACTAAACAGCTTTAGGTTCTTAATGCAAGATGATGGTCGAGTACCAAGAGAGTCCACCCTACTGATGACTATTTGTTGCGATAGTAAGAGAGGAACTGCAGGTTCGGACACTTGGTACATGTGCTTGGTCGAGTTACTAGTGGTGCAAAGCTGCCATCCGTGGGATTATGACTGAATGCTTCTAAGTCAGAATCCTATCTAGCCACTGCAAAGATACCGTTTATGCATTGAAAGACAGTGCTAGCCGGAGTTGCTTTCTTAGTTACAGTGTAATTGCTCTGGTGATGTGGCCACTAGAACAGAAGCCAATCTATATCTTGAAAATAATAAATTGCTTCTCATTACACAGCTTTCTGTTTCAATAATAAGTGTATTTTTCAATAATCATGTGCCCATGTGATACACAAACAAGAAAATGAAATTTTCTTTGGTCCCTTCCAATGGACAAGTCAAATATGAGATGATTTGTCCATGAGCATTAAAACAACAGTAAATCTGTTTTTACCTATCCTCAAGAAATTGTGCATGCATTTGTTAGGTTATGGCTTTTGATTGAGAATATTGCTTATTTCAACTATGTTTGTAGAATAGAGTGGCTTTGAAGATGAAACAAATGAATCTGGAGGTGAAGTTAGATGTCTGGAGAAAAACTGTTGCTCAATAAAATAAACGAAAGTGCAGAATCAGAGAAAAGCAATTATGCTGGAATCATAAGAACCTTTTCTTAAATATATCTCCCACCCTAGAAAGGTTTCAAACCTATGGAACATTAGTATTAGGTGGGCTCAGAATTTTTTTTTTTTTTAAATCATTTTAAATTTTATTTAATTATTTTTTTACCAAGTCTGGAAACCCTACCCATGTAACTTATTCAAGTCACTTCAGACCACCAATAAATGGGGCATTGGTCTTACGTCGGACTATGAAATTCATCTCCCATCTAAAGAGAAGCTCACTGTGGGATTTGAACCTACTTTTCAATCGGAGAGCAGGTGCATTAGCCACTAGGCCAACTCAGCTAGCATATACAGGTACTCATGAAGTAGGTAAAGAGGAAACCAGGAGGGATCAAATAATGATATAGTGTCTCAGGTCACTCATAAGAATAGAATGGTCATTAAAGAATGCAAGAGTACTTAAGGAGGAAGGGAATAAACTACAATACCTGTTTACTAAGAGCAATATCCAGAAATAATGGGGGAAAATTTCTTGATATTAGTCATTTCTATTCAATCAAAAATTATAGACATTAATCAGACAGTTGGAAGAAGAGTCTACAGGAATAGAATCACACAGGTTAGGAAACCACTTTCAAGTGAAAACAGGATGGAGAAAGATATTTCTGCTGCTAGCAGAAGAACTGGGAGTGGATGTTCAGGAGGAAGACAGTGCCACCTCTATAAATTCCATTTCCTTTCTCTTATATTAGAGATAATTACTAAACAGAGATTGTGATTGGAGGGGAACTTGTGGTTTTGAGAATATTTGATCTTGTGACAGCATCAGAGGATTTGTTCACAACCAATGCAGCTGCTTGCCCTCTCACTGGAGAGAGGGGATCATGAAGTCTTAGTGAGTAGTGGGAAGGTATATGAAATTTTTAGTTAACACAGCAGAAAATTATGATAAACTTAGAAAATGGTTTGGAGCAACAACATGGCAACAGAGATTGCAAGGGAAAGTCAGCAGGAAAAATAAATATGAAATATGAAAAATAACAAGGTGCAGCATCCTGATTGTATACTCAGAATCAAGATTGTAAATCAGGTGAGAGTTAAATAGACAAGTAACATCATGAATTAGGAGCTGCATTAAAAAAGAAATGCTATCAATGGAATATAAAGAGAGATAAGAAGAAGCTCATAAACATTACAAACTACAGATTACGAGAGGAAATCAGCTTGGAGACCAAAAGGGAATCTCAGAAGGGTCTTTGAACCATATAACAAGTAAATGTAAGAATAATGATTACAGGAGGAAACCTTTAATGAATACAGTGGTGAGAGTACTGAATATATACAGTAGCTGAATTACTAAGGGATCATTCTGTCAGGTATGATAATACAATGAGTGATATGATGAAATACACATGAGAATAGAGGTAAATGAAATGGTGATCACAATACAGCAAAATCTCAATGTGAACAGCAGGCCACATTAAATGGGATTCTGTACATGTATTAAGGGAATGGCTGAAAAACAGACAGTGTTTATGACTAGGTTGCTTAAATTGTAAGCACTGGCAAGATATAAAGCAGTGAATAAAGGAAAGTAGATATATTATGTAAAGGAGGATCCAAGATAGATGTAGCCAATCAGAAAATTAGTACTTCTGGAGTGTGGTGAAGGTACAGGAAAGAGTTGTTTAAGAGAAACACAAATGGGTGGGCAGAAATATAATTTTGGGGAAGTAGCATATCTTCGTGAAGGAAAATTTGCCTTAGTAAATATATCTGCTTTCTATGCTAAAATGTGGGGTAATTTGAGGGTTAACATGAAGCTAATGACAAGGAAAAGAGGATGGTTTTCATTCCCCAGTGCAGTCATTGCACTGGGAAGTGAAATGCCAAAGCTACTCTGGATGCTATACGAGCACCATGAGCAAGCCTTGGTGATGTCCCTGGACCATGGGGAAGGAGAGAGAGCAAGCCCACTAGCTGACTGACCTGGCCAGGCCATCTAGGACTGCCCATCTTGCTAAAGTAGAGGCAAAAGTAGTGCAAGACTACCAGGATCCACTGTCCCCTTTGTGAATGTCCACGGGTCACACTGTACAGCAAACATGGCAACAAGGCATTAGATCTCAGTGATGGTGGTCTGGAAGATAGAACAGCAAAAAAGACTCGGAAGCAGAGCAGAGAATATTGGAAGAAAAGCATGGACACATACCTCACATGGAGGGCTTATCATCAGCAAAACTATGGATATGATATCAGATTATTAAGAGAAGGTTATTAATGTACAAAAGAAAGCATGGACAAAAGAACATATCCCTAGAATACTCTGGGATTGATAGGAAAATCTGATGAAAGGAAAGTGGTGAGTCAATTGCAAAAGGGCCAAAAGCAAACCATAATATGGCAGCTTGGTGAGGAGGCCTCCATGCCAGAATGAACTGAATGCTGTAAAAATGTCAATGCAACCAGTTAGTTTCTCCATTTTCATGGTTTGTGTCCAGAGTTGGGTACAGGTAGCCAACCTTTGTAGAGTTAAGACAAAATCCATATCAGTGATTGCCAATTAATTGTGTGCCTCCGAGTAGTGAAGAAGTTGGATGCAGATAACCTTCTTCGTCTCTTCATCAAGATGACTATAGACAACAGGAAGGAAAGGGGTGACAACCTTCTTGAAGGCTGCCTTTTAACTCCTCTTACAGGGATGGACTGTGTATGTACATATATATATATGTAGGTTTGTGTTCTCTCCATACTACTGTTTAAATGTAAACAAGTATGACAGCTAGAATGAGAGTTAATTCTGGAGCAAATATTTTGAGCAAAACTTGGGAAGATATCATCTGAACAAGGATATTTATTAGTATTCAGACTAATGAACAATTTTATTGTTATCATTCTGGTAAAAGATGAAGGGAATCATGAACTAGGCTGTTTGTGGTATAATGGGAAGTAATTTTCTTTCATTCTCCTGGATTACAGTTGAAGGAGAAAATGATGCCAGAAAGGTCAGTCTTGTTTAGGTTTTATTTTTTTCTTATTTTAAGATATTTGAATGTGAAAATTGTGTAAGTATGGAATAGTACCAGCTATACTCAATTGCCTTAGTAAGGGATGAGAAGACAGTCTCTCTCTCTCTCTCATGTGATCTCTTCAAGCATGAAAGGTTATAGGCCTATCATATATTAATACAGTCATACCCTGACTTATGCGAATCCGGAGTTACGCGGTTTCTTACATGTACGTATTCCCGTCACGCCTCACCACTAGTCGTATCTTTCCGGCACCGGCTGCATTCGCCACTGTTGCACATGCTGTGAACAAGCACTGACGAGTTTCGTGCAGTCTCCATTCATACACGATTTTTATAGTCTACAAACCTTGCGATTGTTTAATGTTATGTTCTTGATAAAAATTTTATCACATAAAAAATAATAATGTCACCAAAAGAAGCAAGTCCGATTCTTCTACAGCTAGCAAGAAAAGAAAAACATTCAAAGCGTACTACACACACCGTTCGTTTGCAAGTCTGAATGAAGCTATGAGGCAAAATGAGCAACTGTCTGTTAAAGAGTTTTGGAAACGGTTTAATGTTTTAGATGCTGTAAGGATTATCGGAGATTCTTGGGGTGTCTATGGACACCTTTCAGTAGCAAAGAGTCTCCGATATCGGAGATATCAGAGACTCTTCGCTACTGAAGAGACCAAAACCTTAGATCCAGTTTTACCAGAAAAGCACATGACAATTGCAAAATTAACACTAGGTCTCAGCTTAATTAAGAAAGGTTTACAGATTTTGGGGGACACAGATTCTAACGAGGAATGAATTGTAGCCACAAGGCAAGGAATAAAAAAATCACTGGCTTGCTATGAAGAAATTTTGTGTGACAAGAAAAAGACATTATGCCATCAGACGGATCTATTAGATTTTATGAAACCATCGACATCGAAATAACTTTCTTTTTTTTTTTTATGTACGAAAAACTAAAATTATGATTATATTTCTTAAAAAATATAGGTGTTTTTGTAAACCTTTGGTTCCCAATTGTATGTTTGTATATATAAATTACATGCAAAATTATACCCCGAGTTACGCGAATTCGACTTGCGCATTTTTTGTTGCTCCCACCTACCACGTAACTTCGGGGTATCACTGTACTATGATTGGGGTTAAGGGTTGGCAACGTTGAAGATCATCTCTACAGAACAAATATGAAATGTTTTCAAGCCAAATGAAAATAATTATGCAGGAGAATCTATATAGACTGAAAACAAATAAAGAATAATGATCACAAATCAAATGGTTTTCAAGTACATGAAACCCACAAAATGATCGCTACCTATAATATATTGGTACCATGGGCAGGTTGGCCAATCAGACTGACTGTATACTATGCTGATAGGACAGCATAGCAAGGAATGGATCAGACTCTGAAACTAGAAATAATAAGACAAGAATTGAAATTTAGTGAAGATACAAACTCCACTGTACACATATCATACATGGATCAAACCACAATTCTATTATGGAAGGATTAGTGTTTCATGCCAGGTCTTCAATAAGTAGGGTTGTGATCTCACACCAAGTGATGAAATTCATCTACTATATAAGGATATTCACAAGTATTCATACCTGTGGAATTCAATCCTTGGTTTACTGGTTGGAGAGAAGCGATAAGCAGAAAAAGGAGACAGGAAATATATCTTACTAAAGGCATTTCACACAGCACAGATGCAGCATAAATATCTTTAGGTGGAAGATGAAATTCATCGGCCACAATCCTTGTCACTCATCTGCAAGCAGAAGGGTGACAAGGATTCTTTTTGCTATCTCCCCTCTCACCACATATTGAAGATGGTAAGTATTTGGTTACAAAGGGCATGATGGCTAGATTTTTTTTTTTCTTAGAGAACAGTGAACCAAACGAATGGATTGCCAAGGTGTATTCAGACTGTCAGCGAATGAGTTTACATAGAGATGCAACAGGAATTATGTGAGCCTCTTGCACTGAGTCCTGAGATTTCTAATGAACCAAATAATTGAAAGTCATGAATTTCTTGAAGTGATACTTAAACTAATAAAATTTCATATTTTAAGATTTTTCCTGATGCATAATTATCATCATCATCATCTTCCTTATACCCTCTTTTACCTTGCGGTGTCGAGGGTCCATTGATCATCGGACCTCACTCCGTTAACAGGATAAGGTGGTCAGCCTTATGCCCCGGTGTATCCTATGGCCTGTAGTGTTGAGTTCTCGAGGCCAGTTTGCCTGCTTTGTGGGATGAAAAATCCCAGAATAAACTGGGGAAAAACCCTGCTGTCCACGCCCAAGACTGGCTAACTTGGCTATGGCTGAGGAAGATCCTTCAGCTCCTCGCGTCACCGATGGGAATCGAACCTAGGACACTCCTTCCCCAGGCATATGGTTGCGAAGCGCATAGCCACTAGGCTAACCACGTGGACCTTATTTATTGACTTATTGCTGATATTTCGCTGGTGTTATAACCAGCATCTTCAGAGCACAAAAACACAGTTTGTCACAGTACATGAGACTACAACAACAACATGGCGTAACAAAAGGATTAGTTTAACAAAATTGTAGCAATAACACAAAGCTAAGATCCTAATTAGGTGACCTCTATCAAAAAAAAAAAAAAAAAAGCGAGAGAAAGCAGGTACTAGTTATGTCTTAAGATGACTGTCTCCCCAAATCTTAGGCAAATTTATACAGCCATATTTATTGAGATTCAGAGTATGTTTTAAGGCTTCTGTTGCTTCTAAGAACAATCTCTCTGACTTGTAAAAACTTCTGTGCAGTACTTTTGTTTTTCTTCCAGTTGATCCTGTCTGCTAGGCCTGACTTGCCATAGTGGTAGTGCCAGGTGTATCTTTTATGTTCACTGATGCAGATGTCCACAGTTCTTTCTGTTTGACCATAGTAAGCTTGATCACATGAGCAGGGTACTTCGTAGACTCCTGGATGTGATAAAGGAGGGATGCTGTCCTTGGGTGAACGGATGAGAGTTGCTAATTTGACACACAGTCTGAATACAGTGCATAGTTGATGTTTATGAGAATTCCAGATATCTTTTCTGATGTGCCTTTATTATTATTATTATTATTCAGGCCTCCATGGAGTCAAAAGACTCATCGTGGAAGATCCTTTCTAAGAAACACAAGTCTATCAAGACTCATTGAGGGAGGTCCTTCCTAGGAAACACAAAGTCTATCATTCCACTCCTAAACGCATTGACCGTTCTTGCTCTCACCATTCTATCAGGCAATGCATTCCATGGTTCAACCACCCTCCATGCAAAGAAACCACTCCTCACCCTCTTTCTTGCAGTTTCCTTTCATAACTTCCAGGGATGGCCCCTTGTCATGACTCCTTCCCAATGTTCAACCAAGCGAAAGAACTTCCCCGTACCAACCCTGTAACCACCTCTCAACAGTTTAACATATCACCTCTCCATCTTCTATCCACCAAACTCTGCAGTCCACACTCCCTCAGCCAATCCTCATAACTAACGTTGTACAGTCCTGTCGCCATCTTTGTTATCTGCCTTTGTACCCTTTCCCACAGTTAATTTATCCCCTTCAAATCCTGGGGACCAGATCTGAGAACAATAGTCTAAGTGTGGTCTGATCAGAGTCTTATACAACAGAATGATAACCCTTTTATCTCTGCAGGTCAGTGTCCTTCCCATTATTGCAGCAATCTTCTTTATTTTAATGTATGGGATGGCAACTGTTTTGTTATAGTTCTCTGTGGTGGATAGTGGGAGGGATTTCTTAGGAGCATTTAGTATTTTGTTTATCTTATGGGGATTATAGTCATTGGCCAAGAAGGTGTGGAGTAAGTGAGCCAATTCAGAAGCAAGAGCATTGTCATTGGAACAGATTGCTCTCACTCTGTGGGTTAGCATTTTTAAGATGCCATACTGTTGAGAAGGGTGATGGTATGATTGTTTGTGTAAATATATCCCTGTATGTGTGGGCTTTCTAAAAACTGAGAATGATAAGGAACCATCTGGAAGACGTGTGATTAGCGTATCCAGGAAGAGCAGACAGTTATTAGCTACCAGTTCCATTGTAAAGTGGATTTTTGGATGTTGGCTATTTAAATGTGTTAAGAATGCATCTAATGTGCATGGGCCATGTGGCCAAATAGCAAGCACATTGTCAACATAACGTAGCCAAAGTGTTGGTTTGAGAGTGGCTGTATTGATAGCTAGTTTTTCAAGATGTTCTATGTAGAAGTTGGCTAATGGGGGTAAAGGAAGGAGTCCATAGCTGTCCCATCTAATTGTTTGTATATTTTCCCCTTCCATGTGAAATATCCTAGAAGCTAATAACTTCCTCGATAAACTAATCACACATCTTCCAGATGGTTCCTTATCATTCTCAGATATAGAATGATAAGGAACCCACACATACAGTGAGATATTTATACAAACAATCACACCATCACCCTTCTCAACAGTATGGCATCTTAAAAATGCTAATCCACAAAATGAGAGCAATCTGTTCTAATGACAATGCTCTTGCTTCTGAACTGGCTCACTTACACCACATCTTCTTGGCCAATGGTTATAATCCCCATAAGATAAACAAAATACTAAATGCTCCTAAAAAACCCCTCCCACTATCCACCATGGAGAATTACAACAAAACAGTCACTATCCCATACATTAAAGGCACATTGGAAAAGATATCTAGAATTCTCAATAAACATCAACTATGCACTGTATTCAGACTGTGTGTCAAATTAGCATCTCTCATCCGTTCACCCAAGGACAACATCCCTCCTTTATCACATCCAGGAGTCTACGAAGCACCCTGCTCATGTGATCAAGCTTACTACGGTCAAACAGGAAGAACTGTGGACATCTGCATCAGTGAACATAAAAGATACACCTGGCACTACCACTATGGCAAGTCAGGCCTAGCAGACCATGCTTTGGATACCCCTGCACACAGGATCAACTGGAAGAAAAACAAAAGTACTGGCACAGCAGCTTTTACAAGTCAGAGAGATTGTTCTTAGAAGCAACAGAAGTCTTGAAACACACTCTGAATCTCAACAAATATGGCTGTATAAATTTGCCTAAGATTTGGGAGAAGTCATCTTAAGACATAACTAGTACCTGCTTTCTCTCGCTGTTTGTTTGTTTGTTTTTTTTAGATAGAGGGCAACTAATTAGGACCTTAGTCTGTGTTGTTGCTACAATTTTGTTAAACTAGTCTCTTTGTTACACCATGTTGTTGTAGTCTTGTGTACTGTGACAAACTAGTGTTTTTGTGCTTTGAAGATGCTGGTTATGACACCAGCGAAATATCAGCAATAAGTCAATAAATAATTATTTACTTATAATTCTGTGTTCTGATATATACTGTGTAAATTAAACAACATGTACAACGAACACATAAGCCTTTCCACACAATTTTGAGATGCTAAGAGTCAGTCAACCACTCACTTAACTATATGCATATATCACAGCTATGGTCAACTTTCAATACAGCAAACTTGTAGACACAATGAGAACAGTCTGTTTTATAGTGGATATAAACTGTTGCTATAACGTTTTAAACTATTTTGTAGTTAAAAGAACAGCAATGTGGTTGTGGAATAATAAGAGTTAACTGTATAATAATTTACACTTGGAAAGAAATATCAAATAAAATCATTGTGAAAAAAATATACCTGAACATCTTCAGGTGACAATTTGCACTGTGGGTTTCTAGCTAAAAGGACGGTGATTGTGTCTAATACTGCATCGTCTAATCTGTTTTGAAGTACTCGCACAAGCTCTTCTTTAATTTCGGGACCTAAAAAAAAACAAAGCCAGGATAACAAACAACATTTCAGCTGACCAACAATAAGACATGGTAACTTACATGATCTATAAAAATAAATAAATAAAAAAAAAGAATAATATTGTGTGTGTGTGATCATTTTATATGAAATCTTCATCCCAAAAGTAATGCATCTACTGTGCCAGATCCCTACCCTAAAGTGATACAGCATGTCAGTAAAATAAATAAAAATAAAATATTATATATATATTTGTTTGAAGTTTCCATTTATACACACACATATTTTTATGTGACATCACTCATGAATGGGAACCATAAATGCATAGTACATCAGTACTATGGGTGGGCTAAGAATTTTCTAATGTTTATTTTTATAATTTTGCTATTTTATTTTTTTATTTTTCTATTTTATTAATTTTTTACATAATTCAAAAACCCTGCTTTAAACATCAAACATGGAACATTTTAAGACAATTGAGGCTTTCAACAAGCAGGATGGTGGTCTCACACCAGGTGATGAAATTCGCCCCCATCTAAAGATATTCAACAAACATTCATGCCTATAGCATTGAATGTTTGTGAATATTAGAATCGAAAGCCAATTTGTTGGCAAGTGGACATGCTAAGCACTCCCAACCAGGCTGGCACATAATTTCTCAACATAATCGCCCTCCCTTTAAATATACTTTCTCCATCACATGCTGAATTTTTCAAACCATCACATGGTTTGAAATTGTCATGCTCAAAATCGATATCTCTGAGATGTGGCTTCAACTAAGGGAAAAAAATAGGAAATTTGATGGAGCAAAGTACAGGTGTTATGGAAGGGAATGTTCTGCAACTCCAATCCAAATCACTCATTTCCTGTTCATTAAGGGGGGAAAAAAAATTAATCCACTTCTTTACACATAGCTTTGTAATGTACTGTCATTCGTTTCATCATATAGCTCTGGTTAATCGCACCTTTGCTATTCCCAAAAGGCAATTCACCTTTCAAGCAGATGGTTGAGAATGAATTTTCATTTCTAGTTAATAATGATAAACTTTACTTTTATCCTAGTCATAATTTTGTGAAGAAAAATATTACCTTCCTTTAGTTAATAATGAAATTTATACAGATTGCAAAGTTTTGTAACCTGTATAAATTTCATCAATAGCATTCGCATTTCATACACCAAAATTCTGGTTACTGCATGCTTTGACAAACTTGTAAAAGCCTCATCCATCACGTATGAAACATAAGAAATGCAACTTCAATCATACATCAAAATGTATTAAATGTGGTGAAGGAATAAAGGAACACAAGACTAGACATTTAAACCATTCATACGCTGAGTGTCATGTATATGTAGGCATTACTTTTGGAATGTCCATATGTCAACCATGGAATATAAGTGTGATAAAGTTTCAATATAAAAGTAATGGAATGAGAACTTTTTTAAATAATAAAGATAGGATTTCAAGGGATAAGGCAATTGCTACTCTAAGATACAGGAGTAAGAACATCATTTCCATAACACAATGTTGTAAAGAATTTTGTATAGCTCTTTGCTGATTTTCAAAAATGTTTTTTCCCTAACTTCCCATAAATGATATTTTAACTCATTAATTATCTACTCTATAATATAAAATGATAAGCCTTTTTTTGTAATGTTTTTTGTGGCCTACCAGTCTGGAACTCAGGTGGTTGGACGCTGTAAGCCCCAGGGAGAGCCCTCCTTTCGAGTCATCAGAATTTAAGGAGTACAGGCCTAATAATCTGGAACTTGGGGGGGGGGGGGGGGGGGCAGAACTCCCTCTTTCACAGAAAGGGGTTGGGTGCCATAGGCATCAGGGAGGAAGAGGCTCCCCCCAGTAAATATATAATTTTATTCCCAATTTCCAACAGGTAAGAGAGGTATTACAAAACAGTCGTCTGTGAGTAATGGAATGTCAGCACATTATATTTCAGCCCCAAATATGTAGGGCAAGAAGACATATGTAAAACACTTGGCCCATTGTTTGCTTTCATTTGATAGCACTTATTGGAAAACAACCATAAACAATTCTCCAAGCATACAAATATCTCTGGGACACAATGGAAGTCAACCATACACAATATCTGTGGGATTACATTCAGTATCAAGTGTCATTGTCAGTACTCATCTGAGAAACATTGTAAAAGATGAGGTTAAGAAAAGGAGCTAGATTAGCACAGATACTTAGAACTAAATGAATGGAGAGTTATATTTTTCATATACAAATACAAAAATGTTCCATAACGTTTTTTTTTTTTTTTTTTTTGGTTAAAGTAAATTATATTAAACAAGAAATCATATTATGTTAAATACTAGGGCAATATCAAATTATCTTAGTATATACCATAATGCAAAGCACAGTTCCTTTCAAACATAATACTGCTATGCATTACAGAAAGGGTCACAATCAGTGGTAAGCTATAAGGGGCTCACGCGAGCCCTTCGTTAAATTTTTCTCAAATTTGCGAGCCTCTTGTTCTTCTTGTATAATCTTGTAGAACTAGAAAATACCACCGTCGAATGTATATATGCTACTATAATTGCTACTTTAAATCATATGGATTTTCTGACAACTATATAAAACATCATTTCATTGCAATGTCTATTACCTTCATATAATTGTATTCCCTGAAGATGCCAATAGCAAAAATTGGCGAAATATGTACGACGATAAATTAAAACCCACTTGACTAACATTCAAAAAAAGTATTTTAATTATCATTTCATTGCATTTCGTTCTGATGGAGCTAGTGTAATGTTAGGAAATAAATCAGGTATTGCAATCAACTTCTACAAAAATTTCCAAACGTTGTGATTTGGCATTGCGTCATCGTTTACACTTAGCATTAGACGATTCGATAAAAAACATTAAAGAAATAAATCATTTTAAAATATTTATGGATAAATTATATGCTTTTTATCATGAATCACCAAAAAATCAACGAGAATTAAATACGATTGCAAAAGACTTGGTATCGAAATCGTAAAGATCTGCCATGTGTTTGGACCACAATGGGCAGCTTGCAGTTTACGAACGGCTTCTGATTTGTGGAGAAATTACCCAGCTTTATGCAAGCATTTGGCATCAAACGATAAAATGGCTTTTTAAACTGTCTTCTCAATTTGGAATTTTTAAAAGATCTAGCATTAATAATTGATATCCTACAGAAATTATCATATCTGTCAGAAGCTCTACAAAGTTGCTATATAAGTATTATAAGGGCTAAGTTAAGCCTTTTTTTTTTTTTTTTGCTAGATAACGCGAGCCCTTTGTTAAAATGATCTCTGCTTGCTCACTATTGAGTAAAGTATTAAAAAAAGAATATAACTGCTAGACTAATATAATTTATTTCAATTTTCTTTCTGCTTGTTAAGGAAACAAGGAAAGGTATCAATAACTTCATTAATATTCTGTTATCTGGATTGATTGAAGACAATCCAACTGAAATGTTTGAGGCATACTAATAACATTTTCCTTCTATTTTCTCAAATTGTTTCTATATATTAGTAGCATACAGTTATAAATTCAATAAGAGGTATAGTTATATACTTATTTATTAATTTATTTTTTAATACTACATTATTGCAAACAGGAAATAAAGAATAGCAAACAAATATTAAAACTATTTTTGATGGTTACATAAAATGAGAATCTCCCAAACATTTGGAAAAGAGAAACAATCATTTCGATTCTTATTTGTTCCGATTCCGATTGTTGCATGTACCTTGTATTCCTGTTTCTTTGATTTGCTTGTTTCTACGCACTGATGGTGTACTGTTATTTTCGTTACAAAATATCTGTACTTTCATTTCATTAAAGTTAATTAACGTGGTTATAGTGTAATTTGTTTTTAATGACCACAAATGTATTAATGCTGGTGTGATGCTTGAAGACTTACAGACTGAATTTGATGGATTATGAGGGACATATATGATGCTGATAGACTGTACATAAATAGATTTGCTAGGTGTCTCAAGAAAGCATTGTTCACAGAGTGCACGAAAGTGCAAAGTCAGGAAAAACTAAAGCTATTGGGTTAGATGCAAGACAGCTGGTGAGCAACAGGCGACCACGAGGTAAGTATGAAATAAACCAAAAAAATACAGAATCTAGTTTCTCAAGGGATAAATAAGATAGTCAATATAAGGTGTAAAGGAAGTATGGTCTTAAGAAATGCTAGAAGTATCAGGAATAAGAAAAGGGATAGAAGATACACTACAAATGGCAGCAGATGAATTACAGTCACAAAGAATAGTATATAGATGGCTGTTCATTTGAGGCAACGGGTGTGAAATGGAGGGATAAAATATAGTTAGTTATTGATATAGGATAGGGAGAGCAAGGGGTGATATGTGGAAGACATAATCAGTAAATTTTCACAAGTGCAGGTTGAGTAATTATTATGAGGAACTTCAACTATAGGTACACAGACTGGAAAGAGGGAAGATCAAATGAAAGGAAATGGAATTCATTCAGCTTCTAAGAAATATTTACTTGAAACGCATGTGATGGAAACATCATCATCATCATATGCTATCTCAGATCAGGATCTTAGATATCATCATCATCATATGATATCTAAGATCCTGACTTGGGAGGGTCCCAAATGTGGAATTTCCAGTAAAGGATTTTAGGGAAAGACAATGTATACTAGAATATTAATTAAAAACTTTAATTAATACCGCCTATATTTCGGTAATGTTACATTACCATCTTCAGGGATCACAAAATAATGATATGTGCTTGCTGGCACTAACACTAAGCAAAAATGGCTGAAGAAAACAACTGAAGTCAGTCCTAGAGTTCTAAAGGTGCCTGCCCCCTAGTGGGCTAAATTGGGTTGTCTTGGCTGTTGGGCTGTTCTCAGAATGAAAGATTCCCATATTTGGGACAGTCTCATGCATCACAAATTTGTTGAGGTTTGCAGAGTTTTTTTTTTAGAGCTAAGGCTGATTCCAGGAATAATCTCTCATATTTATACTTGCTGGGGTGTAGTAAAGTGGCTTTCTTCCCAGTGTATTTTGTGGCAGGTGTCCAAAAGCATGATCAGCAAGTTCCGAGTAGCTGTATTGGTGGAACTGAATATAGTCCTTATGTTCAGATATTCTGATATTAGCTGTCCTGCCTATTTGGCCATAGTAGGACAGTTTGCAACTGCAAGGGACCTGGTATACTCCAGGTAGGTCTAGGGAGAAGTGGCTAGTCTTTGGTAGAGCAGAAAGTTAAATATAAGTTTATCTACAAGAATTCCAGTAAAGGAGTATATGGAGAACTACAGGGCAGGTGATTATGAGCTTAGGGGAGGGGGGGTAGATTAAAGCAGTGCCATGGCATAAAAATCTGCAAGAGAAGGATGTTAGCAAGACACAAGGTCCAGAAGATAAATTAGGTAGGAGTTAGATGGATGAGTAATATCATTAAGCTAGAGCTGTCAAAATAATCAACAAGCTCACAAGCAGTATAAGACACAGGGAAAATCAAACTATGAGAAGAAATTAGCTGAGCAAATCAAAGCAAACTGGTTCATTATACATTAAATAAAAGGATGAATGACTATGGAAGATAACTTTAATGAGTGGTGATGGAAGCAAAATGACAGAAGTTGATTTGAAGAAAAAAAAAAAAATCCTGACAATATTTTGGCAAAGTGAAACTGCCATCATCAGGGATTAATGAACAAATTAATATTTATCCAATGTCCCACCCTAAACAATTCCAGACCTCCCTACCCCAGATATATGGGCTGCCTAAAATCCACAAATAGGATGAGCCATTACAGCTCTATTTTTGATGGCATTGATTCACCTATCCAAACCACTTAGCCAAAGTGCTCACTCACTTTATTTGGCAAAACCACTTCACATCAAAACCTCTGCCCACTTTAAGACCTGTATAGAAAACATAACAATAAAACACACTAACATACAGTCTGTTTTGACATCTCTCTATTCACTAAATGTATCCCTTTCTCTGAAGGCACCTTGTCTTTATCCAAGCACAATTTTTTCCCAATATCTCAGCCTTGTTTGAGTTCACCATACAAACAGATAAAGGGTCAGCCATGGGATTCTTCACATTCCTCCCCTTCCCTTTGAAGATAAAGCTTAATCACTACTCCACAGATATCTACAGTTTGACCATGATGATGTGCACTCCATTTGGCCAACAGCTGTGAGGCTCTTAATGCATTTCCTGACATATCTTAATAACTGGACAGTTCACCTCAGGAAAGACTCCTGCCTTCTTAGACATTTTCATAGATAAATTTATCAAGTCTCTCTCACACACACACACACACACACAAAGAAACAAACAAAATAGCTTGGGATTGTTAAAACTGTACAACTGGGAAAAATTGATTAACCTGATAATAATGTCCTCACCACTGAACCTGAACATACAGAAATTTGGATTTGGTGGGGTTTTACAGTTCCCACTGAGTCCAAAGATTAAAACCCCAAAACAAAACTATCCCTCCCCCTCTCCAAAACAGAGACTATACAAAAAAACTATGACCATATCATGTATCTGAGACACATCTGAAAAACTGACAAAACTTCTAAAGGGATACAACCTTATAACCACTTATGAACCACACAAAAAACTGGCATCTCTTATTTGCAACCCTAAAGACCAGTCACAGTCCTTAGACCAGTTGGGTATCTACCAGTTTCCATGCAGCTATAAGCTGTCCTATAGTAGCCAAACAGGCAAGAACAGCTAACATCAGAATCGCTGAACACAAAGACAAAATAAGGTTTCACAACTACAGCCTTGCCAACCATCTCTTGGAAATCCACCACAATATACAATAGAAAAAAAGGCCACCTTACTCCACAGGTGCAAATTCAAATATGAAAGACTTTTCCTGGAATCTGCTGAAAAGGAACTACATGAATCTCAATAAATTTGATTGTATGAAACTGTCTTAAATACGTGAAGAACTCATCCTGATCCCTTCAGCCCAAGAGCCAAGAACACCCATCCCAGCTCATAAGGGGGGGGGGGCAGTATTCAGAACTACTTACTGCTCTTTAGACTTACCTTTATTGTTTCTGCTCCAGCCATACTTACCCTATGTAGTGCCTGCATGCACATATCAATTTCTTCACTGATCCCTGATGATGGCAATTTGACTTTGCCAAAATATTGTAAGTATTAATTAAAAAGTTTTATCTAATTAATATTTAATATACATTGTTAATTTTTTAAGTAATAACATTAAAGCTATTTCTGTAACAGAAGTGACAGGAACTGGTGTGAGAATAAAGACTAATGAACTGGAAGTAAATAGGATACTGAAGAATTGCTATGCAAATACAACAGCAGAATTAGATGAGATATCAGCTTGTATTATGAGAATATACAAAGGAATTGGCATTGTCTCTGACTATGCTGTTTTACTTAAATCTAAGCTCCAGTGAAGTCACAAAGGAGTGGAAGGAGGCAAAATAGTTTTGCTGCATAAAGGAGACTCCAAGACTATGGAAGCAAATTATAGACCAATTAGTATCTATGAAGTGGTGTTAAAGATATAGATGAAAATACTGCTGTTGGTCTGAGGCAGAATTCAGAAATGGATGGATAAGAATATGATACTCTATAGGAGATAGTATAACTTTCTGAAGGGTAAGTCATGCTTTAGTAATTTACTAATCTTTTATAATACAGTGACAAGCGAGTTGAATAAAGAAAATGACTATATGATGAGACTATTAGATTTTGTAAAGGCATTTGAGATACTATATGAAAATATCATGCAAACTGGAATAAATGGGGACAGATACGAATTTGATGATGTGGATATGAGGGTGACTGCCTCCATAATACAACTGGAAGAACAATGGTACGTTACATCCTTTGAATGGAAAAGGCCTAAGTTCAATTCTCATCGTGACAAGAGGATTCTTTATATAGGTCTTTTTAAATGACGGTGAGCTAGCTGATCTCATATGAGGTAGAAGGATTTTTTCCTCCTGGAAACTCGGGTTTTTCATCCAACATACAGACAAATTGGCTGTGAGAATACACATAATTTAAAGACAAAAAATACTAATGGTAATCGTGGTGGACAGTAGATCGCATTGATAATAATTGTGTTGTAATGTGACATGGCAAGATGTAGGTAGCAGAATAGAGTAGAATGCTCTCCAACAATGAGTCCTTGGAGGTGTCATGTAATAATAATAATAATAAAGAACACTGATAGATTCAGAATAGACGAGGTGGCCGAGTGGTTAAGGCGATAGACTCCTAATCCATTGGGGTTTCCTCGCGTGGGTTTGAATCCCATCCTGGTCGACGTTTACTGTAGCTGCTGTAGTGCAATTGGAAGAACAGCGGGACATTGTGCCCTTCAATTGGAAAAGACCTGGGTTTGATTCTCGTCATGACGAGGGGAATCCTTATATGGGCTTTTTCAATTGAAGGTGAGTTAGCCGCTCTCATACGGTGGTAGCAGGGTTTTTTCCTCCCGGAAACTTGGGTTTTTCATCCCACGTACAGACAAAACAGCCTTCAGAATACACGCAATTTACAGACAAAAAATACTGTTGTTGGTGATGATGGGCGATAAATGGTGTTGATGGTAGTAGTGTCGTAATTGGAGAATTAAGTAGTAGTAAAGAGGATGAGATATATTTAGCGAAGTAGAGTAGTGTGCCTTCCCACGATGAGTCCTTGGACTCCCTGGAGGTGTCACTTAATAATAATAATAATTCTCTTTATAAGGCCTGATACAGTCAATCTAGTTATTGTGCTTAGGTCAAGTCACCTGGATTTTTTTGCATGAGGAAGTGGTGGGAAAGGATCCAGCGATGAGTGACAATGGTGCGTGGTCTGTGAAATGCTGCCTAGGAGGACAAAGTAAGGGTTTGTGGGATGCAAAAATTGGTTGATAGGCTGAAAAGAGGAGCTATAAAGAAACATTTAATATAAAATCCTTTTAGATTGGTGATGATGGGCGATAAATGGTGTTGATGGTAGTAGTGTCGTAATTGGAGAATTAAGTGGTAGTGAAGAGGATGAGATATATTTAGCGAAGTAGAGTAGTGTGCCTTCCCACGATGAGTCCTTGGACTCCCTGGAGGTGTCACTTAATAATAATAATAATTCTCTTTATATGGCCTGATACAGTCAATCTAGTTATTGTGCTTAGGTCAAGTCACCTGGATTTTTTTGCATGAGGAAGTGGTGGGAAAGGATCCAGCGATGAGTGACAATGGTGCATGGTCTGTGAAATGCTGCCTGGGAGGACAAAGTAAGGGTTTGTGGGATGCAAAAATTGGTTGATAGGCTGAAAAGAGGGGCTATAAAAGAAACATTTAATATAAAATCCTTTTAGATTACATCTAAAAGGATTTTATAGAACTTATGCCAATGAAATTAGTGCACATGGCTAGAGGAGGCAAAACAAGAAATCATCGCTAGAAATTGAATAAGTCTGGTTAGCAGGGATGTGAGAGTAGAAGTTTTGTTAGAAAATGATGAAAGTGGAATTGCTTGCCATAGTCTGTTGTGAGTGCTTCCTCAGTCAGTGTATTAATGGTGAGGTATGAGAGATATTGTGTGGATCGCCCATGATGAGCCTTCGGAGTCCATGGAGGGTCACCTGGAATAATATTAATATATATGATAATATATATCAATATATTGAAAGTTTATTTTTCACTTGGTTAGACTATAATAAATTTAGTTTAATCCTTTATCCAAGTGTGAGCAAACAAAGTTTGCACCTGAAAATATCTTCAGGACCGGGGTAATGTAGTACAACATCAGGCAACTCGCAGCAAAGGTGGACCAAGCTAATATCACTCCTATCTCAGTATCTCCCATAACAAAACACATCTTCTTTCAGATATGTATAATATTATGCATTAAGGGAAGGGCCACTACCCAGACTAGTTTCAACCTTTATTGAGGTCTCTTCAGTGGGAGCCAGACCCAGAAGTGGAGATACCAGGCAGAAGCAATAGCGAGGTCATCTTTACCTATAGGAGTTGCCAAAAGGTGTGTGCCACCTTTTTATTAAATTACTCTGGATTTACTACTGTACTACCTTACCCCAGTCCTGAAGATATTTTCAGGCGCAAATTTTGTTTGCTCACACTTGGATAAAGGATTAAACTAAATTTAATATTAATATATGTTTATTATTATATATATTTTATTATTAATATAATAACATCTACATGAAATAAAGGGCTCAGAGTGTGATATGTCCAATTTTGATATCAGTTTAATGCCACTTTTCTCTATAATGTAATGTATATTACATGATGAACAAGATCAGAAATATTGAACATCCTTGTCATCATACACCTGACTTTACAACAAACCATCTTAATTGTACTTCCTTTAATTCTAATGCTGCTGATTTAACAAATTAAATATACAGATTAAATATACAAATTAAATATTTATTGCTATGTATAATATTCCATTTACTTCATATATAACCTTAGCATTCTGAAAATTTTTTCTATTGGCACAATCTACAACTTACATACAGATCCATATGTTCCCATTACATTTGAACTATTTGTCATAAAGTGAAAATATGACTGTGACAATCCCTATTGGACAGAATCCAGCTTGTTCTTCTCCATGTTTCTCTTCCACAATCTTTCTTGACATCTTTTCAAATATGCTTGCATAAATCTGACCTGGAACACTTAGTAGAGAAATTTCTCTGTAACTCCCACATTCAACTATATACCCTTTTTTTTTTTTTTTATAGATGAGTACTTAGAGCTCTACTCCAATCATTGTGAATTCGACCTTGTAACCATGATCTCTGAATTATGCAATGCAGCCGCTGCAAAACTTTTATACTTCATACTTAAGCATTTCTGGTCAAATATCATCTGCTTCAGCTGTTTTTTCACATTTCAAGTTTTTGACAGCTTTTGCTACCTCAAGCATTGATATGTACTCCTCTTCATATTCTTCTTGAAAGTTTTCTAGTACAGTTATGTGGATACTTCATTATAGGATTATTTCAACCAATTTCTAATTATGCATACTTAATTTGTTTAGTGGGGCCATGCTGGCAATAATAAATAACATTCTTTGTATATATTAGTTAAGCATAATATATTCTATATAACAAGAAGCTGACTTTTGTGCTCAGTTTTTTTTTTTTTTTTAATTACTTCATAATACTAGACAAATTATGTTTAACAGTTCTTGAAAAATTGGTTCTTCATTTCTCAAATTCAGACATCATATCAAAAATACACATTTAACACATACTACTACAACTGCTAGCCTCATTTCTGAATGCAAATTAACAATGTTTTTTGCAAGTTTTCAAATGCTACAAAAATTACAGTTTTTTAAATAATACAATTAAAGCAAAAGGCTAGAAGTAATTTTTTCTCCAGTTTGCTGTTCTTTCTCAATTTACAAAGAAAAATGAAAAGATATCTCCACAGTGAACAGCTCTAATGCTGTAAGCCACAAAAAAAGGAAAGGGAGAGGGCAGATGATTGCATACCTTCAGCTTCTGTGGCTAGCTTTTCACTCACTCTCTAAGTTTCATGTTATTTTTCAGACTGGCCTGTTGGGCCAAGTGAATAGTATCTTTCTTTGCTCTTCACCCAAGGCTGTGATTTGAATTTTGATTGAGGATGTTATTTATTTATTTTTTTTGAAAGTCTATGTAGTAGATGATTTGTGTTGCTCAGTGCAAGATTACTGTCTCCCCCCCCCCTTTAATGGAGACTTGATGGAATGGAGCTTGAAAAAAGTTCCATTAGGATTTCTAAATTACTCCTGATTTCATCCTTATAAGATTCTTCATATAGGTTCACAATTTTAATTAGAATTACACATTGATTAATACAAAATGCCCCTCAAAACTTCATGGTATTCATGCCTAAAATTTATTATTTTGTTTAAATTAATACTCAATATCACATTAAAAGGTGGCAAATTACCTCTGTTCAAAATACCTAATATGAAGAGCTGAATTACTCTTCAAATTATTACAGAATCACCAGAGCATCCTAAAAAAATATGCTTTGTAATGGCATTTTTATGTGATGACATGAATCTAGAGCTATTGTTTTGCTTATGTACAATAGACATAATTTTGTTTTTCTAATAATGCCAAAACATACCAAATGAAACCAAGAGGAGTCAATAAATTTAGTGACAATTCTAAATACCAAATTTCATTAAATTTATTTGGGAATAATGGAATTAGCCTTATTGGGTGATACAAATGTTTTTGCCAGATTTTAATCTGGTGCAATAAAAATTATCCAATTAAAATATAAATTGAGTTGGACAAATTCCAGTGGATATTCCAAATATTAATTTTTGTTAAATTCCATTTAGCCAGAACAAAGTTACTGTTTTGAATCATTACCAAGTATTCTGCTCTTACTAATGATTTAACTGAAACAAAAATTGAGATGGCTCAACAAACTTTTATTAGGGATTTCTAAAACTAATAAATAATTTTTAATTTTAATAAAAATCATAGGGCAAAAGTAGAGAAATTATATGCATATGGATGGGAAAAAATGAATGGGATACATTTTCAATATTATATTGTACATAATATGACATTCGTTTCTAATTATAGTAGATGGGATTGTACCACATTGTGAAGGCATCACTCTCAGTATGGAAATACTAAAAATGCATCATACATTCATCAGACATGTTTTTTTGTTTGACTACATTAATTATAAAATCCAGGGAATGATATCTCCAATACTTTGAATAGTGCACTATGAAGATTAACAAAGAATAATTAAGAAGAAAAATTTAATAACCATCAAATCAGAAAAAAGATTTGAATTATATAAAGTAAAAATACTAATAATAATTATACATTAAATAACAGTTATGTCAAAACCATACTAACCAACTTCTCCAATTCCATGAACATGAAGTGATATACACTGTTGAGGTTTTCTGGAAGCAGATGCATTAGAAATTAAGGATATACCATCTTGTGAATGATCCTTATCAGAGTATCCTGAACATAATCGAATTCTAAATTCCTGTAACTAACCATTTCAAATACATTACCAGAAAATTAGCATTTATGAAACGGTTCAATACTTCACTATATATTGCTGAATCAGTAATTATAGCAATATTGTTTTAAAAAAATAATGTAATGATTTTTTCTTATTTTATCTACTTATTTTTCATTATGATAAAAAAAGGAGAATTAGAAGTAGTGAAATTTCATTAATAGAAATGTGCAAAAGTAACAGCACTCACTTATTAGAAAAAAAAACAACAACAAAAATACTAGCAACTATATACAAAAATCAGAATGAGAACTTTTCCTTATTGCTGATGCATGGACTGTATATGATTAACATTTACACCACATGAAATCACTAATTTTTTATTTATTTATTTATTTTTTTATAATTTTAGTGGATGTTACAAAGTCATAAACCAATCAGGTTAACCCAAGGGATTATCAAAATTAAATTTCATTGTGGGGTAACTCATGTTCAAACATACAGACTGCATTTTATACTTACACAGTTTATTTTTAAGGCACTTCTTATTTTTATTACAGTTGGTATTATATTTCCAGATTAAGTCCAGAGACTCATTGTGGAAGATCCAAACTAATATTATACACAAAACTTATCATACTTCTCTTTAAACTCATTCACTGTCCAAGAACTCACAACTAATTCTGGCAATTCATTGCACTTATTCACCACTCTCCATGCAAAAAAATCTAGTCTGCACACCCTACTAACTAGATTTTTTTTTACACAACTGAACAGCCCCTATTTCTCTGACTACTTGTCATATATTGAAAAATTTCCTTTACATTAAATTTATCAATCCTTTTTAATATCTTAAAAGTTTCTATCATGTCCCCTCTTTTCTGCCTATCAACTAAACGTTGTAAAACACAAATCTTCAACCTATCCTTGTAGGGAGCATCCCACAGACTTGCCACCACCTCAGTCACTCATCTCTACCACCTCCTGGTTCGTAAGAAACCCAGATAACCAAATCTGTGCACAGTAGTCAAATGGAGCCAAATCTTAGCCTTATAAAGAGGGATAAGAACTTCCTATCTTTAGTTGTTAGCATGTTAGTGTTTCAACATCTAAGTAATCCTTTGAGCCATTTACCAACTTTTGCGATATGTCATCTGAACTTCAATTCTCTGTACACCAATATCCCCAAGTCCCCAGCCTCATCGATTTCCTGCAATCCACTACCAACAATACGATACACTGTATGTGACTTTTTCAACTCAAAATTTAATGCAACATTAAATTGACAATTGTGGACAAAGGTTAATGATCGTCAATTTAATGTTGCATTAAACTGACAATTGCTCTCCTTAGTTTTGCATCATCAGCAAACAACTGAATATTTCCCCTTAAATCTTTCCCTATATCATTGATATACAAATTAAGAGTAGTGGTGCTAGTATAAAACCCTGAGGTATTTCACTAGTCACCCTCATTTCTCCTAGATTTCAATCCACCATATACTACTCTCTGGTGTCTCCCCAATCCATGCTACTAGCTTCATACCACTTCCATCTGCTCCAACTTTTGTAAGTTTTCCATATGGTATTCTGTCAAATGCCATTGCAATGTCCAGCAGTATCATGGTGGACATTGATAGCCATTTCCTTTATCCAATTTGGTTGTCACTTTATTATTATAAAATGCGAATAAATTACTAAGACAGAACCTACCTTTTAAAAAGCTGTGCTGCCTACTATTGTATCCCTAATGCACCCAATGTTGAATTTTACCTTTAACTGACTTTTCCAATACTTTAACCACTCCTGATATATTAATTGGTCTGTAGTTTGCTGCCTATGCCTTGGAGCCACCTTTATACAAATGGAACTATCTTACCTTCTTTCCACTCTCCTGGAAACCTGCCAGAGACTTGGATTGAACAACTTCAGAGGCAATGCCAATTCTCTTGCACATTCACACAGTACATGGGCTGATATGTCATCCAGTCCCACTGCTGTTCACATTCATATTTTTCAATATACTGAACAACCCCCCCCCCCCTTCATTTACCTCATTTCTGATATGCATCTCTGTCACATTAGCAACTGCAAAATCTCCACCTGGATGATACACTTTGCAAAATGATCACTTAGCAACACAACTATTTCTTTTGCCTCTGTTACCATGAGGATTATTTAAAGTTATCCTATCATAGTAATTTTTCCTCTTACTTGTGATATAACAAAAAAATTCTTTTGGGTTTACTTTGGCCAGCTCAGCTAATTTTCTTTCATAATCCAATTTGGCATTTCTAATCAAACTAGTCAATCTTCCTGCTTGCACTTTCTACTCCTCCTAAGTATGTTGATCATCTTTTTTCTCTTTATATTCCCTCTTGCTTTATATATCTACTCATCCACTTAATTCCCATTTGATTCATCCTCCTGACCTTGGGTATGCGGTCTGATACTGCTTCTCTCAAATAATCTCTGACCACTTCTCATGCACTACTAACATTTTTTCTTTGTAGCTTCTCAAGCCATGGCACTGCTCCAAGATGACTCCTAGTCTGTTATAATTACCAGCTTTAAGAAGCTTTAAATTCATTCAAGAATAACAAGGTACCAGGAGAGGATGGCATCAACATGGAACTCTTTAAACATGTCAGTGAATCATATCATTCAAAATACAATTTTCGTTAAATTCCTAAATAAACTGTTAATGGGAGAATCCCCCACCCCACTCCTGATAGCTAGCTTAAAACACCCATCATACCCATTCACAAAAAGGGAAATATAAATGACTGCAACAATTATAGAGGAATCAGTCTTCTAAATGCAGGTTATAAAATATACAGCATACATATAAAAAATGAACTCAGGGAATTTTATGAAGAAAGACAGGGCAAAGAACAAAACGGCTTTAAATGTGGCGCACGTGTGCTGATGGTTACGTTTCATTAAAACTTCTCATTGAGAAACATATGGAACATAACTGAGACTCATCTGGCTTTTATTGACTACAGTAAAGCATTCGATACAGTGAATCATACAAAACTTCAGAATATTTTATAAAATGACGAAGTTCCAAACCAACTGATAAAAGCAATCAACAACGTATATACAAACTACATGATTTCTGTTCGAACAAATAAACAATCTTCAGATTGGAAACCAATAAACAGAGGAGTCAGAAAAGCTGTAGCCTTTCCGCACTTTTGTTCAATATATATATAAATGCTCTAATAAAAACTTGGAGACAAAATATACAAAGAAAATATCCAAACCCAATTTTAGATACACTACTATATGCAGAAAATTAGGTGCTTATAACTTTATCAGAAAATGAACTTCAGTATTTTATATATTATTTAGATATAGTTGCAAAAGACTTTGATAAAAAAATATCTATTGATAAAACTAAAGTCATGGCTTTTGAGGTAACATCCCATAAGAAGTAAAATTTGCATTGAAAACCAAATACTGAAACAAATAAATACTTTTAAATACCTAGACTACCATTTAACCTACAACAAAGAGAAATATATTGATCATAAAATAATAAATTTCAGCAGAGCACTAGGCACTGTAAATCAAGTTTCAAACCTTCAATTGTTCAAAAGCACACTAGAATCAGAACCTATACCACCTTGGCAAGACCAGCATTATGCTATGGAGGTGAAGCCTGGACTTAAAAGAAGAGCGATGAACAGAGGATAACAGCAGTGGAGATGTGTTTTATGAGAAGAACAGCAGGATATACTTGTTTCAACCATAATAGAAATAGTGACATTCTGAAAAAAATTGATGTAAAACCAAAAATCGAATACATCAAGCAATACAGGGATAATTGGAAGAACCACATGCAGAGAATGAATATTAACTGAAATTCAAAGAAAAATTTGAACTATAAGCCAAAGGGTAAACGTTCAGCAGGAAGATCCAGACTCATATAGAGTGAGACCATAACAGGGAACTACGCCTACTACGTAAAAGGAAGAAGAAGAGATAGGTCACCATAAACCCTTTGACAGAGAATTCCACATGTTTGGCAACTTCCCAGAACAAGACTGCATGTTCACACTCCCCAACTGGAAGCAGAGTGCCTATCTCGGTTATGGATATATTGTCTGATGCTATCAGATCCAACGCTGTCAAACCCCTTGTCTCCTCTGTAACAAGTTGTTTCATGTAATTATCCCTTAGCAACTGTATAAATTCCACTTCCATCTTATACTAGTAAAAGATGGAAGTGGAATTAGATAAAAGTCTCCTATAATCATTGTTCAGCCTGCATCATTGTGCTAATCTGCCAATACATGGTATCTACATCTTCCTGTGGACCCCCTGGTCTACAGCAGCACCCAACAACATATTTTTTCCTATTGACTATCTCACGCCAAAGAGCCTCAAATGAGCCATCTCCACAGACCTAAAATCCTCCTTACTTATAATTTTGTTGGTTATCATTCTTCAGCAATACCTCACCTCCTGTCATATTCCCTCTATCCTCCCAGAAAACACAAGAATCTTTAAATTCTATCCTTGCAACTATATCATTTTCTGTCAATAGGTCTCACAGATGCCTATATATGTTATATATTTCTTTCTTTTTATATGAGTATTGCCTACAAAAGGTTCAAACCTATAATACATTATTAATATCCTGAGTGGACTAAGGACTTCATAAAGGAGGTGATCGAACTCGAGCATCAAACTATAGGCCTATCTGTGTGTCAGGTGTTGTGGTTAAGTTGTTGTAGAAGCTTGTGAGAACTAGGATCCAGAGTTGGGTTGACAACAGTGGTATTATCTTTCATGGGCAGCATGGATTTGTTAAAGGGAAGTCATGTTTTAGAAATCTGCTTACTTATTACAATAAAGTGACTGCTTCCTTGGACAGAGGAGAAAGATACACAGTAACACCCTTAGATTTCGCAAAGGCTTTTGATAGAGTACCTCATGATAAATTGATAGTCAAACTAGAGCAAATGGGGTTAGATATTAGATTAGTGCATTGGATTGGAGACTTGCTATCTGAGAGGTATCAACAAGTTGTGTATGGGGGGGACCGATATCCAGGAAAAGGAAAGTCACTAATGGAGTGCCTCAGGGGTCTGTTTTAGGGCCATTACCGTTTAACTTGTATATTAATGATATAGGTGAAGATTTGGATGGAGATATTCAGTTGTTTGCAGATGATGCAAAGTTGGGACGAACCATGAAGAGTAGTGAAAATGTTGTGGCCTTACAAGAAGACTTGAATAAATTGAGTGATTGGGCGCGGAAATGGGGATGTAAATTCAATGTTGCAAAACGTAAGATTTTAAAATCTGGAAAACAAAGATGGGATGCAGAATTTATGCTTGGTGAGGATATATTGTTGGAGGTGGAAGAAATAAGAGATCTGGGGGTGATAGTGGATAAGGATCTGAAATTTAGGGGACATATAGCCAAAATTGTGAAGACAACACAAAGGCTTCTGGGAATGATGCAGAGGCGCTGACGTGGAAGTAGGGAGATTCTTGTTCCGTTGTATAAGGCTTTGATTAGGCTACACATGGACTATTGTGCCCAGATTTGGTCACCTGGTTTTCAGAAGGATGAAGAGATGTTGGAAAGGGTCCAAAGGCAATTGACTAAGGTAGTTTCTGACCTCTGGAATGTCGAGTATGAGGAAAGATCAAGAAGATGTAATTTGTAGAGTCTGGTGAACAGGAGGAAGAGGGGAGATATGATAGAGACCTATAAGTTGATAAGGGTTGTTATAGGATCAATGCTGGAGAAGTCCTACAGAAAATAGTGGGAGATCGGGGGAGGAACCAGAGTTCATCCCTGGAAACTGTATAAAGAGGGTGTGAGTAGGGGAGTGAGAGGCAGGTTTTTTTCGTGCAGAGTTGTGAATGATTGGAATGCCTTGCCTGAGAGTGTGGTGTCTGCAAGGAGTTTGAATGTGTTCAAGGCATGATATGATGAGCTGTGTGCATGATAAAAGGACCTCCCAGATGAGTCTTTGACTCCATGAGGTCTTGGGATAATAATAATAATAATAATAAAATTAGATAATCTGAAAACCTTGCTCTAGAGTCCAAAAATATACTTTTTCAGTTACTTCAGACCTACAATAATAAGTATGGGGTAAATTAAAGATACCAAGAAATTATATACTTGGTTATCCTTTTTCCAAGTGTAAGCAAACAAAGTTTACACCCGAAGTAACTTCAGGACTGGGTAACTTGTATATAGAAGCTAATGACTTCACATCACTTGCCTCAGTTTCCCATAATGCAATGCACATATCCTTATGGACATGTATAATGCTATACATTATGGGAAGGGTCACTACCCAGACCGGTTTCAATCTTCATTGAGATCTCATCAGTGGGGAGCCAGACCCCGAAGGGACACCAAGGTTGAAGTAATGCGGAAGTCACATTTTCATATACGAAGTTTTATTCATACGGAAAGTCAAAAGTGGCTTGAAAAAGTACATTTTTGGACCCTAGAGAAGTGCTTTCAGATTATCTAATCTTTACCACACTCAGGATACTAATAATGTACTTAAATTTGTAATCTTTCATAGATCACATTCATATAAAAAGAAAGAAACTAAAATAAAAATGAGAAGTGCCTTAAAAATAAACTTTGAAAGTACAAAATGCAATCTGTATGTTCAAACATGAGTTACCCCACAATAAAATTTAATCATGATAATCCTTCATGTTAAGCTAATTTAGGATTATAGTGAGCAAGGCATACAAACTTATTTTTTAAAAGGGTGCTTAAGAATCAATTTAACTGATGAAAGCCTCCACACAGTCTGTAAAAAAAATATAAATCAACTGCAGCTTTCTGCTCAATGTCCAATTCTTACCATCCAGATAATGATGAACAAGGGATAAACTGGAAATTCATTCAAACTGCATTCTCTTAATGGTTTAAATGACACACAAAACATAATGGTACAATAACAAAACATTAGCCAACTGGAACAACCAAGCCTTCACTGTTTATATACAGTCAGTCCTCAACTTACAACACGTGAGTTATGAACGCTTCTATTTATGATGGCCATCCCATTAACACATTCACCAACTAGCACCTTGCTCCTGTAACTCATGGACCAGAGCATTATTGCTGCATTCAAAGCATATTATTTATGAAATACTTATGCTCAGGCTACTGCTGTGATTGAGAAAACATTAAGACTTTTGCAAGGAGTATAAAATCATGCAGTGCACAAAGAATGTTGATGCAGAATGAAGTGAGGTGACCACGGAATGTATGAATGTTGTTTAGAATAAGTTACTGAAAATGTTTATACATTCACAGGATTTAAAAAACCTTACAAGAGATTGGCAACAAGATAGTGCTGTTAGCTAATGAGTTGAAGTTTGACAATAAAGATGTACAGTAGTTGGCAGAAGCACTTTGGAATAAGAGTTCCCCAAATGAAGGCTTTATGCAGCCAGAAGCACAAAAAGTTGCAGGAGAGAGAGAAGCAGAAGAAGCTGAGCCCTAAACAAAGACTTGGTAGAAAAAGAATTGACTTAGTTAATATGACAATTTGGTTTTTTGAGGAAATATGGAAATACCAATATGGATAGATTTGCAAAGCAGAAAGAATTAAACAAACTACAATTGCTTGCTAGAAAGAGAGAACTTTATGTAGAAAAAGCAAACTGTATGGACTAAATTGGATTTCTATAAAAATGTACATACTTTTAAAGAATCCCACTCCTGCTGTCACTTCACTTCTGAAGATGAGCCAAGACCTTCCACAAGTTATGAAACTAGTCAACCATCTTCATAACACTTTGCTACAATTTCTGAATTTGAAAAATTTATTGATGATGATCTAGCATCCCATGAATTATCAAATTAATCAAGCAGAAGCTTCAAAGCTTACGCTTGCATCATACATTTTCAGCTGATTATTTTATTCTAATTATTATAGTTCATACAGTGATTTCCAATCTTTTCACAACTTATGGCAGTATAATGAACAGAACCCATTGCAAGTCGAGGACTGATTGTTATATACAGACTGACTGTGTGTGTGTGTGTGTGTGTGTGTGTGTAGTGGTAGAAAATATAACCAGAGGAATGCTATCAGAAACCTGAAATGTAAAAAAAGATGTTTGAGTAAATAATATTTGATCAATTCTGTGCTTTTTTTTTTAAAACCAGAGAAACGTATCACAGTTTACAATGACAATATATATATATATATATATATATATATATATATTTTAAAGTTGAAAAAATCAAAGAACTGTATTACAGGTTACAAGGATAGAATATACTGGATAAAAATCAACGTAAACAATGAAAACATGATAGCATAAGTACGAGATAATACTGTTGCATTCATTTGGCCATATAATGTGTATTGTAGCCTAGTTCTGTATATATGAAGTACTTTGATGAATGGCTTGCAGGACCAATCATCATTCATATACCTTGTTTTTTGTTGGAATGTTCTTATGCTTCTTTGAATTTTCTGACAAAACAGTTATAGTCAATGTACAACAGTTCTATTTTCAGCCAAAATATAGGATGGAGATTCATTAATTGTGTGGTATGCCAAAACTGGATTTATGATTTATTTTCCACATATTTAAAATGTTCTGATATGTGAGTCTCTTTCTTGAATATCACCTTTAACCAAGTAGCATATGCTCATGAACATTTTAAAGATGTGGAGAAGAAGAGAAAACATTTTAAATCTGTTTTAGCATATTACACAACCAGATTTTAAATGTTTTCTCTTATAAAATACAGATGAATACAGTTATGGTCAATGTATAACAAATGTTATCCTAAAAAAGAAAAATGTTGTACATTGATCATAACTTTTTTTTTTTTTTTTTCAGGAAATTCAAAAAAGAGCTTCAGAAATGTTGCACATGGTTAGTGCAATAAATAAAGTATTCATCTGCACTAAGCTAGTTATGATTCATCAAAAACCTCATATATATACAAAACTGGACTATGATGCACATTTCATGGTGGGACATAACAGTATCAGCTGGCACTTAATCAGATTAAACCTTGGTATGGATCCAATTGATAAGATTTCCATAAAGGTTGAAACCAGTCTGGGCAGTGGCCCTTCCCATAATGCTTAGCATTATACATGTCCATAAGGATATGAGCATTGCATTATGGGATACTAAGGCAAGTGATGTGAAGTCATTAGCTTCTATATATATATATATAATATATATATATATAAGTTGCCCAGTCCTGAAGTTACTTCAGGATATATATCTATATATATCAGGATACTTCAGGATATATAAGTTGCCCAGTCCTGAAGTTACTTCAGGATATATATCTATATATATCAGGATACTTCAGGATATATAAGTTGCCCAGTCCTGAAGTTACTTCAGGATATATATCTATATATATCAGGATACTTCAGGATATATAAGTTGCCCAGTCCTGAAGTTACTTCAGGTGCAAACTTTGTTTGCTTACACTTGGATAAAAGGCAAAACCAAGAATATTAATTGATAGAATGCAGAGAATGAAAATTCAAGTATACAATGAACACATGGTAGACTAAAAAGTACTAGCTGGTACTGCTGCATTCTACACAAATTGTGTACCATAGCATACATAGTGTTTGATGTGCAAAGCATTTCTGAAATGTCTTTTGAATTTCCCGACATAATAGTTACAGTTAATGGATGTTATTTCTGTTTTCTACCAAAGTATAAAATAACCTTCAATGGCTGGTTATATACTAAATTAGACTCATGTTTTCTTCTTTTTTCCAGATCTTTAAAATAATCTGACATGCACTAAGAAATGTTTCATTTGATCAGAATAACATATGCTGCATGAAGATATCAAAGATATGGAAAAGAAAAGATATGCCAAACAAGTTTTATGGAAACATGAAACTGGTTTGGCATATCACACAATCAATGAAGAGCATCCAGTATTTTGGTAGAAAATAGAAATGTTGTGCATTGACCATAACTGTTCTGTCAGGAAATTCACAGAAGTTTCAGAAATGCTATATGTCTTCCCAGTACAACAAAAACCAAGGCATCAACCTGCAGAAAGTCTTATGATTCATCAAAAACCTGATATATACAGAAATGGCTTACTATACACATTTTGTAGTGGAAGCCAATCTATAACATATTCATTGTCTATTTTAATTTCATCTGTCATATTCTATAATCATTGTAATTTGTGATGCACTGTTTTTTTCTTAAAAAAACATCCCTGTGGAAGTATACCCGACAGCTCACAAAACTAGCTAAATAGTGAAGATTATTAGTTTATTTTCTTTTTCATTAGTTTTTTTGTTCAAGTGGTCTTTATACTCAAAGTTCCAGAATTGTCAATAATTACTGAAATCTCAGCTTTGTTAGATAAATAGACTAATTTGATGGAAAACTGCTGATAGGAAGTTAGTAATCATGTATTCTTTTTCATGCTGTACTATCTCAGTATACAATGAACCCCTTGAGGATAGATAGCAGGAACTGGATAATGATAAGCATTGTATGATATCTCAAATGTTCAACTCTTCCAGATTATGTGCAAAAAGGATTAATTGAAGGTAAGTTTAGCTGGTAAGCAGTCAGTTAATCAGTAATGTTATACAATATATTCAGTTTAATTGGTCTACCAGTTAATTGGGACAGACATTTTTAGTGGAGGGGAACAAATCTAGGAGAACAAAAACAAAATGGAAATATAAAAAGAATTTGCTTCATTTATTTGGAGCAGTCAGTAACCTATACCACATGGAGTGCCAGAAAAATTACATTATCTTGCTTCAAAACTTTAGTGCTGATAACATCAACAATTTGGATGAAACTGGGCTATTTTATCGTGTCACACTGGATGATTTAATGTGTTATAAAACACTACATTGTTTGGAACAATAAAAGCAATGGATCATGACAGTGTTATGGTTTTCAAATATGTCAGGAACTTATGAACAAAAGCTATTAGCTATTGGAAACAGAGCCAAGCCCCGATGCTTTAATGGGATTAGAATGGAGAGCTTATCCATTCAGTATCATGCCAACAAAAATGTGTGGATGAAATTGAATTTTTTAAGAATTGCTTTATGAGTAGGGATATAAAATTACAACAGAAATCAAGATAAATTAACAATTTTACTTGTTCTTAACTGCCAAGTAGGTCAGTGCAAACGTTAATCTTTTATATGCAGTATAGTTTATGGTAGATAGTTGGTAAAGAATAAGCAACAAGACCATTCAGTTGAACAGAATTAGTGAAGGTATCTAGAGAACATGTAGCACTATTATGCATTTGCATTTTAAGCACGCAAACAGTGATATGCCAGATATTGCTGATAGCAAAAAGGATGCCCCATTAGGTGATCCGCATCAGAAACCTGAAGAGTTTGCATCCACTCATGACAGTCTTCAATACTATAATGAAAATGAAAAATATGAGTTTGAAACTGTAAAGCTCATTGTCACAAAACATCAGAGAACATTGGAAGAAAAGGAAGTGATGATGATACTCCTGAACTTGAACCTGTGACAATGCAGCATGCAAGAAAATTTATTACTGGATTATGACAATATCAAGCAGGAAGGCAATGAAAATAGTGCTATATGTTCTCTAGATACCTTCACTAATTCTGTTCAACTGCAGTCAATCAAAACAACTGAACAGGCTATACTTGATCAATTCCTAGAATATTGTTAATTGTTAAAAACTGCAAGTGTGTTTAACACTTATAACTGTTATATACTGAAATTAAAAATAAAATATCTATCACAAAATAGTTTAATTAAAGCCAATTGTTTAGGTTTATCTATAAGTCAGTAATTTTGTTACTCAATAAACAAAAAAACTTGTATGTATGTAAAATTATGCAATTCCCGATGTGGTCCAATTAACTGGAACTGTATTAAAAAAATAAATATCACACAGAACATGACTGCTCCCAAATAAGCTCTCATCAGGTTTCCACTTAAAAGAGTGGAAAAGGGAGGGCGAGCAGATAATTTACTGGTGGCAGTGAATGTCTGTGTTTAACAGGGGAAGAGGTTACTGTTGTTGAGCATACGCTTAACAACTCTTCCTCTGATGTTAGTTCAAACTATCCCATAGGGCGTTGTGTCCATTTAAATTCCCATTAAAAGTAAAGAGGATGGTAACTGCAATATGATGTCACCAAGATCATCATGTGAGATTAGCACAGGAGGAAGTAAGCAGATGCAGCATACTGTTATAGCAGATCTGACTGAGAATCAGATAGCAATTGCATCCATGTTTGTATTAAATGGATCTTGCTGGAAGGAGATATGGATGCCTACAAGGATGGTGACTTCCATGGGCAGGTCCATTCCACAACGGTCCTTATAAATGTCTACACTTCATAATGCTGAATTGTCACCAGTCTTCAAGTATGTTTCCTGCATGCAAAAGCAGATTTGTTTATAATTCTACAAAAGAGCCTTGAAGTTATTGATGTTTACAATGAATGTAGAACTGTTCCACTGTAGAAATGTTTTCATTATTTCTTTCTGGTGGAATCATTTGGCTTCCTAGATTGAGAGGTATTGTTTTCATTAGCCTTGGATTTTTTATTTCTGGAGAACTGTGGTCAGCCAGTGTCAATCATTTCATCTTCATAAAGAAAGATGTACAAGATGTTATAAAAATAAACTTTCTCTAGGATGCTAGGTATATTAATTGTTTTATCTTCTTGTAGAAACAGAGGTATCCATGCCATCTACTAAAGGGTCTGGAGGAATGTCTTTGATTCTCTGCAGTGCAAAGTCATATATATATATATATATATTTTTTTTTTTAAATTATGTATTTTCATGTAGTAGGAGCATTTCTGACATGTCCTCTGGAGTGAGCCAATATAAATATTTCTGTTTCATATGCTCTGGAGAAACAGCAAGTAAATCATACTATTCGCAGAGCTGTAGTCATGAGAAGGAAGAGTCAACATGTGATAAAGTCCCAATTGACACTCCTTTATAACTTCCTTCTTAGTGTAGGAGGGTTTACCACTAGATGGTTCTATATTTGTGGTAAACTGCTTCCTCACCTCCTGACAGAGAATGCTCTGCTTGGCTTTTATTTTGTGGCCCTCCTTTTCATCCTTCCACCTTTTGCATGCTCAGGAGTACGCTGCGTGATCTCTCTCATAATTAGAACATTTTGGTGTTTTGTTCTTGCAGTCTTTGTTTTCAATGATCTTGACCACTGAAATTGACTACGCATCAGGCATAGATGGCAAGCAGTTTGAGAATGACCATATCGTTGACATTTATTTAAAGCAGTGAAAAGGATTCAGAATATAGCACCTAATTGTGCAGTTTAGATATACTGCTTTCATATATGTTGGTGGTTCATGTGTTAAAAGTAAGGATGACGTTCCTGGTGGGAACCAAATGACAATCACTATGCATGAGTATTATTCTTATGGCTGTCACTCCTTGGTCTTTCATTTGAGCAGATCTCCTCATCAGGACCATAGAGGAGATACCACTCATCAAGAAGTGTTCAAAGTTTTGTGAGGGATATAGTCATCATTTTGCCTCTCTCCTGAAAGGAACTTCTTGATTGATTTTCAAGATCTGCCAACCTTTCCAAACCCTTCTGGATGAAAAAGGGTGAAATTCCTGAGCACCATTCTTCATTTGAGTGTAATATTAAAAACATTGGTATGTTTGATGCTGCCTCTAATGTTTTGTGCTTTATTCTTTTCAGTTGATGTTACAAGAATTTCACACACACACACACACACACACACACACACACACACACACACACACACACACACACACACACACACACACATATATATATATTTGAGGGGTGCAAGGGTCAAAGCTGTATAACTGAGAGGAGACCTCCACATAGCCTTTAAACGGAATGCAGAGAACAGACCAGTGCTTCTGACCTAATGTATAATCCTCACCTTCTCGTGGTGCACACTGTTGGGTATCCACTTGGATACTGAACAAACGAGGATGGGCTGGCAATTTGGGATTTAGCCGACCAAATTGTATTCTTATTGGTTAAACCAAAATAAAAAATGATGGTACGACATGACAAAATTTCATGCCGGCTGGGGCGTCGCCCGGTTAAACAAGGCCCCCGTTGTTTTCACCAGGGAACCAGGGCAAACAGCGAAAAGTCAGTAAATGGAACACATCTGAAAACAAACCCCAACTCAACATCAGCAGAGTTAAAGATCGGTACTATCAACGTAAGAAGCCTGAATGGCAAAGAAATGGAGCTAGCTGAGGAATTAGATAAGTACCAGATCGACATAATAGGGGTGACTGAAACAAAAAAGACCAAAACTGGTGAGATCTTTCTGAGCAATAAATACAAAATGTTATATTCAGGCAATAACAATCAAGGAAAAGAAGGAGTAGCCATAGTATTCAACACAAAATACGAGGCTAATCTTCTTGAATGGCAGTCAGTCTCAAGTAGAGTAATGTGGGCAAATATGAGAATGGGGAACTGGACAATGAGACTTATTTGTGCCTATGGTCCCACAGAAGGTTCTACTAAGGTAGAAGTGGAGGAATTTTTTGAGGCTTTAGAAAAAGCAACTGACACAATGAAAAAGGAAAAGTTTGTCCTTGTTGGGGATCTAAATAGCAGAGTTCTTTGCTTTATGCGGATGATGTTATACTTCTAAATAAATCTGCTACAAGTCTGCAAGATTCTCTGACTAAATTGAATAGCTGTTGTAATAGATATGGTATGAAGGTCAGCGATAAAAAGACAAAGACAATGAAAATAGGCAGAATCATTGAAAATGTCAACTGTGTTGTGAATGGAGAACGTCTGGAACAAGTAAAACATTTCAGCTACTTAGGCACGATTTTTACTGAAGATGGTAAATTAAATATAGAAATAGACAACAGAATCAGCAAAGCTGGTATGGTGGGAAGTCAATTGAATAAATTCATATGGAATAAGAGAGAAATTAGTCAGAACACTAAATTAGCTGTATACAAGACAGTGTTCAAACCAGTTTTAACTTATGGATCTGACAGCTGGGTCAGAAGTAAAACACTTGACCAAAGACTAGAGGCCGCAGATATGAGAGTCCTGAGAAAGATTATAGGCGTGAACAGATGGCATCAATGGCAATATTATATATTAAAAATGAGGATATTAGGAAAGAACTTGACATTGTCAGCATCCAGGAATGCATTAGCAGAGCTAATCTCAGGTGGTACGGTCACCTAAACAGAATGGGCGAGGAAAGATTAGCAAAACAAGTGTTCTCTGCCAGGTTGGCAGCAAAACAACCCAGAGAAAGACCAAGATATAGGTGGATTGATACAGTACAAAGTGCCTTAGACGATAGAAATATAAGATTTGATAATGTTGGAGTCTTGACAAGTAACAGACTGATTTGGAGGAAAATTGTAGATAGGAAGTTAGCAATGATATAATTTTTTCATGTAGTACTATCATATCCTGTACACCCCTCGTGGGTATATGGCAGGAATTTGATGATGATGATATATATTTGAGTTTTGTTGAACAGTATCATGTAAAACTGCAAGTACTGTAATACTTTGCTATTAAATGCAAATATAAAAAAAAATGAAAAAATATCAGATGTTTAAATACCATTAAGTGTTATTCATGTTTCTAAATTTTCTTTTCATATGTAAACAAATTATATTAAGAAATGATTATGAAATCTTATCATCATCAAATTTCTGATATTTACCCTGAAAGGGTATACAGGATATGATACTACTACATGAAAAATTTACATCATTACTAACTTCCTATCTACAGTTTTCTTCCAAATCATTCTGTTAACTGTCAAGACTCCACTATTATCAGATCTTATATTTCTGTCTTCTAAGGTATTTTTACTGCATCAATCCACCTATATCTTGCTCTTCCTCTGGGTCTTTTTTCCTGCCAATCAGGCAGAGAACATTTCTTTTGCTAATCTTTCCACTCCCATTCTGTTTAAGTGACCATACTACCTGAGATTAGCTCTGCTAACACATCCAGGAATGTGTTAGCTCTGCTAACACATTCCTGGATGCTAACAACTTCAAGTTCTTTCCTAATATCCTCATTTTCAATACGATATTGCCATTGATGCCATCTGTTCACGCCCCTAATCTTTCTCAGGACTCTCATATCTGGGGTCTCTAGTCTTTGGTCAAGTGTTTTACTTCTGACATAACTCTCAGATCCATAAGTTAAAAAATGGTTTGAACCCTGTCTTGTATACAGCTAATTTAGTGTTTTGACTAATTTCTCTCTTATTCCATATGAATTTATTCAGTTCATTCTGTTATCTATTTCCATATGTAATTTACATCTTCACTAAAAATTGTGCCTAATAGGTGAAATGTTTTACTTGTTCTATATGTTCTCCATTTATGATGCAGTTGATATTTTCAATGCTTCTGCCTATTTTCATTGTCTTTGTCTTGTTATTGATGACCTTCACATCATATCTATTACAACAGTTATTCAATTTAGTCAAGGAATCTTCCAGCCCCAACTTGTAGCGGATTTATTTAGAAGTATAACATCATCCACATAAAGCAAAGGGCTGACATTAACATCTCCAAATTTGATATCAGATTTAATACCACTTTCCTTCAAAATGTGATCCATATAGATCATGAATAACAGAGGGGATAATGTACACCATTGTCTTACACCAGATTTAACATTAAACCCCCCTTCCTGTACTTCCTTCAATTCTAACTGCTGACTTACAACTCTGTATATATAAGTATAGACTAAGTATAGCTTGATATAATGTCCCACTGACACCATACAACTGTAGCATTTTGAATAGCTTCTCTCTCTCTCTCTCTCTCTCGGAACCTCATTATATGCTATTTCCAGATCTACAAAACTTAAATACAGATCTTTCTTATATTCCAATGACTTCTCAACTATTTGTCATAAAGTGAAAATCTAATCCTTACAGCCTCTATTTGGCCTGAATCCAGCTTGTTCTTCACCAAGCTTCTCTTCCACAATTCTTCTCAACTGTTTCTCAAGTATACTAGCATAAATCTTACCAGTAACACTCAGTAGAGAAACCTCATAATTCTCACATTGTTTTATTTCGCTTTTTATATATGGGTACTATGAGAGAGAGAGATCTGCTCCAATCATCGAAATTCGTCCCTATGAACTATGCAGTGCAGCCACTGTAAGACTTTTATACCTCCATACTTGAGCATTTCTGGTTAAATATCATCTACTCCTGCTGCCTATCCACATTTCAGGCATTCGATAGCTTTTTTCTACTTCAAGAATGATATGTATTCCTGATTGCATGCCTGGTCAGCGTTCTTTTATCACTGCTAGTTTCATTTAGCAATTTTTCGAAGTAATTACTCCATACTTCAAGCATATCTTTTTCTTCAGTTTTCATATCACCTTTATCATCTCTAATTCCTTTCACAGCGCTCTTTCCTCCATTTCTGAGCTTCTTCAACAATCTTCAGAATATCTTGCCACCCACCTTCTTGATATTTATTTACTGGCTAAACCAAAGTCTTCCCATGACTTTTGTTTAGCTAGTTTTACACAGTGTTTAGCTTTCTTACATTTGTCTCTGTATTTTCTAAGAGCACAAGCTGACTTATTTGCCAGGAACTTTTGATATGCTTTCTTCTTTTCCTTCACTGCCTCTTTAACTTCCTGCGTCCACCACGGAGTTCTGATTATTCTATCCTTGCAGAGAACCTCACCACATGCTTCTCTGGCTGAATCAATGTTTTCTTCAGAACTTGCCATTGAATCTGCAAGGTTTGATTCCTGTTCTCAAATTCTTTCATTTTTATTTGAATAATGTTTGTATATTTTAGTCTACAATAGTCTACAATAAAAGCAAACTTTTATTCGCTTTTAAATTTTCTTACATGTTCTTCTTTTCAATATGAAATTCAATTTTATCCTGCTCAAGACTAAATGATAATCACTTTCAATTTCAAATCCTCTGTACACTCTAGTGTCGTGCACAAGAGAGAAAACATCACTATCAGCAATAACATAGTTTCAAAAAGTCTCAATGAGACTTTTCTTATTCCTTGCACCTTCTCTCCATATGAATTTGTGCACAGTTTTATGTTGGAACATGGTGTTAGTAATAACTAGTCCATGTCCTGAGCAGAAATCCAAGAAGTATTTGCCATTATTATTAGCTTTGCTCTTTTCTCCAAATTTTCCCAAAATATTTTTGTATGTCTCACAATCATTTCCTACTCTGCTATTTAGATCCTCAACAAGGACCAACTTTTCATTTTTCATTGTGTCAGTTGCTTTTTCTAAAGCCTCAAAAAATTCCTCCACTTCTACCTTAGTAGAACCTTCTGTGGGACCATAGGCACAAATAAGTCTCATTGTCCAGTTCCCCATTCTCATATTTGCCCACATTACTCTACTTGAGACTGACTGCCATTCAAGAAGATTAGCCTCGTATTTTGTGTTGAATACTATGGCTACTCCTTCTTTTCCTTGATTGTTATTGCTTGAATATAACATTTTGTATTTATTGCTCAGAAAGATCTCACCAGTTTTTGTCTTTTCTGTTTAAGTCACCATCCCCCTATTATATTGATCTGGTACTTATCCAATTCTGCCGGCAACAAGATTTCCGTACCGACCTTGAAGAAGTGAAATTGCTCGGCGTACGGGAACAGACCATGCTGAAGTAACGTGGCAGCGAACGTGTTAATAGTACCGATCTTTAACTCTGGTGATGTTGAGTTGGGGTGTGTTTTCAGATTTGTTCCAGTAGCTGACTTTTTTGCTGTTTGCCCTGGTTCCCTGGCAAAAATAACGGGAGCTTTGTTTATCCAGGCGACGCCCCAGTCAGCGTGAAATTCTGTCATTTTGTACCATCATTTCTATATTTTGGTTTAAGCCAATAAGAATTAATTTGGTCGGCTAAATCCCAAATTGCCAGCCCATCCTCATTCATTCAGTATCCAGGTAGATACCTAACATGGTGCATATTAAGGTGAGGATTGGACATTAGGTCAGAAGCACTGGTCGGTTCTCCGCATTACTTTAAAGGCTATGTGGAAGTATCCTCTCAGTTATTCAGCTCTGACCCTTAAGCGCCCCTTATGAAATCTTTATTTATTAATTATTTACATGGGCTATATAGTAATAAACCTCATTTTAGTTTTTAAGCTTCAAGTAATCTAATGTACAGGTGTTCCCAGGTGGTCATACAACACACATTAGGTTCTAGACCAGCCACATAGTAAATTTAGTGATACAGTGAATTCACTGTATTCAGGCAATGTCATTTTAAAACACATTTGGTTACATGTAATAGTTTAATAACATTTTAAGCAGAAATATATGTACATAAAATATATGTATATAGATGCAGTAGACAGTTATGCAAACAAAAAAGTATTAAACAAAGGATGAACACAAATATGCTAACTGGTTTGTTCATCTATCCATAGCATTAAAGTTTTTCCTACATCAGCAATGAGCCTGTCAAGTGAACAGATAACCATAGCAGTAAGTGGTGCAGTAATTTTCACTTCACCAGGAACTTTATTTTTTACAACAGTAGTGCAAAATAAGTTCAACCTATACCCTATTTCAGTGTTTGATACATCATTGTCATTAAATTTAATAATTTTAATTTTAGTTATCTAGTGTAAGGTTTATGACTCTTCTTTTCACTGGATGCAACAGTACACTCACTAATTTTTTTCTGCCACTATTATTATTAACAACAATAAAATAAAATAATAGTTATAAACAGGTTTATGAATAAATGCAGCATCATATAAATGGGCACTGGTCATAATATAAAAGCATCATATGTAACTTTGAATATCACAAGCAAATAACTCATCTGTTAATTGGTTGCAATATTTATTTTTAAGAAAATGTAATGTAATGTATGCAAAGGTATCACAACAAACTGTTGTTGGGAATACTGATAAGTACAGTTACTGTAGCTAATTCTTTATTTTCGCTTGAATTGTTATCTTTAAAAAACATTTTCACCTTATCATTATCATTACGAATTTCCATTAAGGATTATTTCACATTTGCCCAGCTAAGTATTGAGATAGCAGAAAACAAGGATAGTCTGTTGTGTAAAGAATCCAAACTTTTCATATCCATTTCTTGAAAAGGCAATGTTACAAAAGAAATCCTCCTCAATAGCTTGTTAATCCACTACTGGGTAAAGGCCTTTCCAAGGTGACTCCAAAACTGTCTCCTTCCTCATGTCAAGCCTGCAAATCTCATGATATCAATCCTATGATTTCGGTTGGTATCATGGTTGGTGTTTTACGTCTCCTGGAATCCAATCTACTTCTTTTGTCCATCACTAATCTTGTCTTTGAGCAATATGCCTAGCTTCCGATCTACATCTTTTGTCCATCACTCCCTACTAGTGGCCGAAAGCCCGTCCAATTCAGCGTTGGTTCCACTCAGTGACGGGCCTCCCCACCACTGAGCAGAACTGCTCATATTCCAGGGAAAAGTTGTCACTTCAGATGTTTTGCTCTTTCTATGATGCCAGAGACATTTGTTTTATTTCTTACTCACATATTCCTTTTGTGATCAGTCTTGTGAATAAGTCAGCTTGTGCTCTTAGAGAATACAGAGACAAATGTAAGAAAGCTAAACAATTGGGCAAAACTGGCTAAATAAAAGTCATGGGAGGACTTCGGTAAGAACATAGAAAATAAATATCAAGAAGGTGGCAAGATATTCTGGAGGTTGTTGAAGAAGCTCAGAAATGGAGGAAAGAGTGCTGTAAAAGGAATTAGAAATGATAAAAGTGACATTAAAAATGGAGAAAAAGATATCCTTGAAGTATGGAGTAATTACTTCGAAAAATTGCTAAATGAAACAGGCAGTGATGACAGCACAGTGGTAAAAAAACACTGACCAGACATGCAGTCAGGAATACATATCCATACTTGAAGTAGAAAAAGCCATCAAAAGCCTGAAATGTGGAAAGGCAGCTGCAGTAGATGACATTCGACCAGAAATGATCCAGTATAGAGGTATAAAAGTCTTACAGTGGCTGCACTGCACTGCATAGTTCAGAAGGCCTGGACAGAGGGACGAATTCCAGATGATTGGAATAGGACTCTCATAGTACCCATATATAAAAAGGGAAATAAAAATGATCTGAGAATTACAGAGATATTTCATTACTGAGTGTTCCTAGTAAGATATATGCAAGTATACTTGAGAAGGATTTTTATTAAATAGCTTAAGGAAATTACAACGTATACTAGGATATACATTAAAATAAATTTTAATACTTCCAATATTTCGGCAACGTCACGTTGCCATTTTCAGAGGAACTTAAAAACAAGACACAAGCACGCAAGCACAACAGTAAATGAGGATGAAGCAGGAAAATATTCTTTCTCCTAGAAGTCCTGATAGTGCCCCCTAGCAGGCAATGTTGGTATTCTTGGGCAATTGGGCTGAAGGTCTTCTGATGTAGGTTTCCCAAATTTGGGGAAGTCTCATGCAACCCAAATTTGTTGAGGTTTGGATTGTTTCTTAAGGCTCAGGCTGATTCCATGAAAAGTTTTTCATGTTTGAATTTACTACGGTGTATTATCCTGGCTTTCTTCCACCGTATTTATGGTGTGTGTCCAGCGTATGGTCTGCAAGACCAGAGTGGCTGTATTGGTGAAACCGGATGTAGTCCTTGTGTTCTGAAATTCTGATATTAGCTGTCCTGCCTGTTCGACCAAAGTAGGACAGCTTACAGCTGCAACGGACCTGGTATACCCCAGGTAGGTCTAGGGAAGAGGTTGGTCTTTAGTAGAACGGATAAGGGATGCCAATTTTTTTATATGGTCTGTAACAAGACGTTAAGTCATGTTTTTTAGGATTTTCATAGTTTTTTCCAAGGTGCCTCGAATATAGGGTATGGTGATGGATTTAGACTAATTCTTGTTAAGTCAGTGTGTTTGAGTATAAAGTTTTCTATGCTGGCTTTGAAGTGGGCTGAGTTTTTTATGTGTGAAGGTGTGTTGCCAGTATAGTGTGTGAGAGCTTTGGCTAAATGTTTAGCTAGTTTGTATGTGGGGGAATCAATGCCATCCACTATGGGAAATAATGGCACATTTTTCTTATGTCCATAAATGGTGGGAGTCCATAAAAACGGGTGGGGGGGGGGGTATGGAGTTAAATGGTTTTAATTTGTTTGTGACTTCTACAGGTTTAGTCAGATAAGTTTAAACAGATAAGTTTAAACTTATCTAATTTAAAGTTTTCTAATTTGTGAGTTGGTGGGATTGTATTCGATAGGGACGTAAGTAGCCCGATCTAACAATAGAGCATTTAGCTTACCTGTGTTATCCATTTGGTTAAGCAATACTGTGGCATTCCCTTTACCTGCTTTGGTGATTATTATTTTCTTTTTTTCTTTAATTCTAGTAGAGAGTTAATTTCTTTCAGTATTTTCAATTGTTCTGGAAGATGGAGGGTTTTAATTTCAAGCACATCTGTTCTAAAAACCGACTTCTGCTGGAGCTATCTTTTAGTTTTGTGGGTTGATGTTTTTCTTTTCTGATATTGTTTTTCATGTGAAATTTTATCTTCACTTTGGTAGTTAATATTTTGTGGTCAGTGTCGAAATCAAAGCTTCTTAATGTTCGTACATTATTTACTGATCTTTTCCATTGTTTGTTTATGATGATATAGTCTATGCAGTTCTTTATATTACCATCTGGGGATGTCCATGTATATTTATTATTAGGGTGTTGATAGAACAATGTGTTTGCAATCATTAGATTGTTTGCTTTTAAGAAGTGGAGTAATTGTTCTCTTCTGTCGTTAAGCTCTCCATATCCAAATTTCCCCATCACATCTTTTTTGTCTGCTGTTAACTGTCCTATTTTAGCATTAAAATCTCCCATCACTACCACGAGTTCTCTAATTTTGGAATTATCTATTTCCTCTTGTAGTTCTTCATAGAAATTTTCTATTCCTTTCTCTGAATGGTTACTGTCATTCCATCTAACACTCCATAAATCTTTAACATCGTGGATGCATAGATGAAACAATTGTTGCATCTTGTCCACTGCAAAACTTGATCTCTGAGTTGAGACCTTCCACACTGCTGGCATATGCTTCATTGCTGCCACTGCCGCCATTTTTGTAACATTTACAAGCATTTCCATGTTAATCAAGATAAAAACCAAACACTTTTAGAACCACAATATTACAGTGCAATGATTATATCCAGTCTGGATATCACCCAAAAGCACTATTATACAAATCTACACAATATAATTTAGGGAAAAAACACTTTTCCTAACTAGCGACACTCTATGAAGTCATTAGCCTCTATATACAAGTAGAGTAGCCTAGTTCTGAAGAAACTTTACATTCAAACTTTTGCTTACAATTCAATAAAGGATTAAACAAAAATATAATTTAATCATTTTTAATTTAGTAAAGCTCTACAGATTATAGGGATAATTAAAGGGAGCTTCACTTGTAGGAATAAAGAAGTTATAATACCAAAAGTCTTTTATTAGAGACCAATATTAGTTTATGGCTTCCAGCTTTACTATGGTTTTTAAATGCAGCTGTAGTCAGTGAAATTCCACCAGAAATGCTAAAACATGGAGGTATAAATGTTTTAGTGTAGCTACTCTACAATATCAAATTCAAATAGTGAAATTCTTCTGCAGTTTTCAGATTCATTTGGAATGTTTATTTTATTTTATTTTCTGTAATTTCCTTGAAATTCAAGTTTGCATCTCGTCTTTCCTTACATGTTAAGCTCAATGGTATGTCACAGCGAAGTAATATGAAACTGGAGAATCCTAATTAGTGATACGATAGGGCAATTAATCCTATCTACAGAATGTCTGCTATTTCTCTCTACTGTGTGTGTGCTTTCTGTCCAATATTGGCTTTTGTGGAATTAAAAAAAAAAAAAAAAAAAAAAAAAAAAAAAACCTAAGTTTCTGGGAGGAAAAAGCTTTCACCAACTCCATGTTCAGACAGGGACACCCTAATAAAGTTAGGGACACGCCAAAGCAGAATTTGGTTGAAGCACTGAATATTCAATTTGAAATTTGGCTGAAGTATACTGAATTAAATTTTATAAACACACTAAAATAAAGAGCCAAAAGGCTTCAGTTCGGCAATGCAAAAATTATAAAAATCAAGTAGATATTAGATCTAGCATTATTTCAAAGCCGAATGTAGAAACTGTGAAAGTTTCGTGAGCTCTCTGGTCAATTTTCACGCACCGCACTGACCGAGAGTTCACTTATGAAAAATACACCTCTCCAACGTTTCAAGTTCCTTAATGAAAGAGAGTTTTTACTCTCTTAAGGTTTCTGCCTGGTCTATGACGAGAACCAACAGTTCAAAACAGTTCAAAGGGAATATACGGACACCTGGGAAGCATACATGTTTTCTAAAGTGGTCTGAGCTAGGGCAACTCGTAAATGCCGGCGGGAGTATTCCCGTAAGCTTTCTGGTCAACTTATTTTTTATGAAAATTTCATAGTTTCTACATTCGGCTTTGAAATAATGCAGGATCTAATATCCACTTGATTTTCATATTTATAAAAAAAATTTTTTTTCAAAAAAATACTTGTTAAAAATTGCTCTAAAAATTTAATGAGTATTTTTTTCCAAACCATTTGTTTATAAAATTTAATTTGCAATGTTTAAAATGTACTTAATTATGAACTATGCTTTGGCCAAACATTCAGCACTTCAGCCAAACTGCAGAATGAAGAAACATGAAAAAAATGTGTAATAATATTATAGCTGTTGTTCTGTTGTAATTAAGGATGTGGCAAACACGAATTAGCTGAATACCAAATATTGGGTTTGCAATTTGGACAAAGCATACTAAATTAAATTTTTAAAATTCTAATTCAAATTTTACAAACAAAATGTTTTGAACAAACAGGTATTTTATAACACGTTTATGCTGGGCTATGTTTCATATGTGTTGTACATCTGGCATTGGCTTACTTGATTTTGTAAATTCTGTTTCACTTTGGGTATGTAGGCATATTTTTTATACAGAAACTATATTGTTGGTCAGTTATTTTCTTCAGTTACTGTACTGTGGAGCAAGTTTGCTCATTAGCTTAGTAAATCCTTCATTTTGAACAATTGCATACAGCATATTATATAAACGATCATTTCATCTATTATGTAATAAAATTTTTCACACATTTGTCATCCATGTCCCATTTTTTAGATTTTTCTAATATCAAATAAAGTTTACTGTTTTGGTGAATTTATTTTCAATTGTTTTTGCATTCTAGTTTCATATTTCAGTTGCACTATTTTGTTTCACAAAAACATCACTATGCTTGTGTTGAACATGATTAATCATAGAAGTACTACTTGTAGCTTTCCTCTACCACCCTGAGATATATGCTGTTTGCATATTTTACATTTTGCAAATTTTGAATCTTCACATAAATCATAACCATATGATTTGCTTTATTATTCATGGCCAAAACTATACTCATTTTTAGTATTTTAAGGCTTTATAATATGTGAATTGTAAATGCAGGGAATGTAAGTAACTTTAAGGTTCATTATAATAAGCATGTTGCTAGTTGAGTGGGCATCCCAACGATTAGTCTATTGACTTCATGGAGGTTACTGTAATAAAAATAATATCAACCAGTATGAGTAGCCTCAACTCAACACAACACACTACTTAAAAGAGAAAACACATGCAGTGATTTAAATACCTTAAATCCTTCTCTCTTAGTGCAGATCAAAATAATACCAATTCATTAAATTTCACCCAATATCAATTTGTGCAATTAAAAAGAAATTCTAATTGAAACCAAAACTGACATGAACTGACAAATTTTAGGAAAGATCCCAAATATGAAATTTTGTCAAAATCTCCCTCATCAGAGTAGATTTGTTACATATGTATGGATGAATGACTGGATAAAATGAAACTAATAATTAATTCTTATAATCTTGTAAAGGATGTTAGAAAAAGAGTGTACTTACACTATCATCATCTGCTTCTGCAGTGATCTTTTTCTGTGATAAGCTTAGCATAGAAGAACTGCAGGAACCTGAACGAATGAATGAATATGTGATAAATTTTTTTTCAAAAACATACATTATTATTATAAACAACTATACCCCCCCCTCCCACACCAAGAAAAAGATGACAGAATGTCATTGTCTACCATCTATTTTGTTTGTGACATGTTATTTACTTAAGGAAATAATAGGATGCCAACCTAGAATGATTATAACAAGTTACACATTAAATTTCATAACTAAAGCTGGCTTTTCTGATTATTCCCTGTATACTCAACACAGAAGTGACTGGAAAGGCACCTGTTTCTTACATCATACCAAAACTTGCTATGATTGCAAATTTAAAGAAGCTTGTGAAATTGTAATCATCCAACAATAATTTTACAATTGTTAGGACTCTATTACTCCAGGATCTTAGACATAATTTGCTAATAACAAGACTCAGTCTTTATTCCTTTATTTTAAATACTGCTTAGGCTATCATTAGCATTAAAATGAATTTTAATGATTCACTGATTAGCATTAAAATGAATGCTAATCAGTGTGTAACATTAAAAGAACCGGTAGTATACTAAAGACATTAAGCTGCCAAACCAATCTTGAGGTTGTTGGGTTGCATGTGTGTTGTCTGATACATGCAATCAGAATCTACTGCTGCCATGAAAATACGGAAGCATGACTTTATAGCTGCCTTAGTCAACAAAATATAAAAACTTTTTTTATTATTAAAGTGTGGGCTCAATGAATATTTTTCTCATTTAAACTTGCATAATACATAGCAGTCATCTTCATATTTCTTGATTTATAATAAATGATCACATTCCCAAACTATTTTTAACTCAAAATCTGCAGCATAATTCTTTTAATTCTGCTTCATTTGTTATTATTATTATTATTATTTACATGATTATTCTTATCAAATCCTTTTCATATCTGTTATTTATTTATTTTTAATAATTATGCTCTTTTGTTGGAATGTCCTACCTTGCTGACTGATCCAAGTATGATGGTTAGTTGAACTTATCCTTACTTCTTTAAATTCCGTTTTTTATTTGTCAGATGTTGATTGATACTGATCCGAATATAAAGAAATTTATATTATCCAGCGCCACCTTATATTCAGATTAGTCTATATAATATAGAGGAATCAATCATCAACTAACGTTTGCCATCCCACTTTTCTACAGGCTGAGGTTCATATTATCTTTTAAGGCTTCCGCAAGGTCCGATAATTTTTTGTGAGTGGTGCAATGAAAGAAAATCAGGTAAATATCAAATTGAATTCAATAAAACAAAACATTTAATGCAGGGTTATATGACATGTACATCTAAGTATAACTTTCTAAACAAGATAATGCAATTGAACAAATCCAAAATATCTCTGAAATACAGGTAGCTATTCAGTTAGGTTTTAAGATTAAAGCCACAAATCTTAGATCTTATTATTCAAGACATAAGTACTTCTATCACAACTAGTCTCTATTCTATGAGACAAATCATAACATTTACACATCGATTTAGTTCTAGTGCTTAGAACAGATACAATGCATTAGGTATCAAACATTCAACTCTCAGTTCTCTATATTCTGCCAATTAATAGAAAATAGTTCTCATAATTCAAAGTTCCAGAATTCACAATAAATATTTGTGGTTCTCTAATTCACTTCTAGTCTATAAACACTCAATTGAATTACAAGGCAATTATCAATTCAAGGGGGAAATACTTTAATGCTTCATTCCGTCGACTATTTATAGTTAAACACCTTAGCTAAAGTATAATATTAGGCGGAACTAACTTTCATTTGCTTCACACTGGATGTAAAAAGGATAAGTCTTACTGGGTTACAACTTCTGCACATTGAATTCACTTAGGCACATTTTCAAGATTCCTGTTAATTAATTATCATGAGGAAACACAATTCAAAGAAATCTTCACTATGTTAACTGAAATATTAAACACTGAGCTACATAGTCTTGACACATTATATTTACGTCATGTACTAATTCCTTATCTTCCACTATGTATTGACTTCAGCTCTGCAGCTTTCTTCCTCTAATCATTAGGAATCTATCGTAATATCAGAATTCCATAGAGGTAGTTTTTAATGCCTATTTATTCCCGGTCCTTTCCTTTCCGTATCACGTGGTTAAAGATGACTCATGTATACAGCAACAACTGTTACCCAGTCGCTGTCCCTAAGCTTTCTCCTCCCTATTTACTTTCGTTTTCCAATTAACTGCGTTTATTCTTCCTGCCAAAATCTGGTTCTAGCCAGTTCAGCTTACATCTACAGGCTTCTCTCCATATCATAGCCGTTCACGTTCTAAGCACGCACTAACTAAAAACAACTCCGTTTCTCCTTTACTAGCCAATCAAATTCAATCAGAAGAATTACACAAAATCATATCAGCAGAATTCATATTTACATTCTCTTTTAGAAATAACAAATAAAGAAATAATCTGTAATTCACATAAAATACATTTAAATATGATAAACACAAATTCTTATAATATATATATATATATGCACAGCTTGTTATAATATTAACACAAGAATAAATAAAATAAATTGAATGACATTTTGATACAGAGTCCTTTCATTGCTAATACACATTCTAGATTAAATAATTAAACAATTATAAACAAACTCAAAGTAATTATATGAATAATAATTTACAAGCAAGAAATTAACATCAAATAATATTTACAAGTATTGCTTAAGTTATGGCAGATTATGTTAAATGTGAATGAAGTATTATAATTCTCAAATATCTTCATTCACAATTTAACACTTTCTCTTCTAAATAGAAGAGAGTGAGCTAATCATAAAAAAGATGTTTTTTGTTTTTATTTTTTGAGAAATCTCTCTCTCTCTCTCTTTCGTTCTTTCTCCAATGGTGGACCAGAAGGGTGGTTCCTTCATTTAGCTCTACAAATTTTAGATTATTTCTGGTTGGTCATGCAATGCACTTTTTTAAAGATTTTCCCAAGTACAGTTTGTATAAAAAATATCTCTCTGATAAATTGATTTAAGTGATACAACAACTCTTGACAAGCTCTACAGAAGTTCCTTCTCTCTCGGTCAAAGTTCTTTGGGGATCAAGTAAAAATGTAGTATTTAGAACTTTTGCCCTTTGAACAAGGTCTACTGGGGGGGGGGGGGGGGGGGGGGGGGGGCAACGGATGGCCCAATCTCTTTACGACTGAAGCTTTTAGCTTTTGCACAGCAGCTGTCCTAAGTGGTTGCATGATATACAACACAAGCACTGTCTCTTCACTCTGGATAGTTTGTCATGTCTCAAGTGCACCAATTTCACAATATTTGGTATGGTTCTTCATGTTTACTGTGAATGTGACTTAACCAAGCAACTAGCTTGGATCTTTGCTTGTGATACTGTCTTTTATGTTACTGATTTTATCCCAATTTGAGAATGTCTGGATTAAGACTTTGTCACAAACCACTATATATATTGCAGTGGTAGTGTCTTAATGTTTAACGTTCTCATTTAATGTTCTTCCTACCACAGCTGTGCTGCCTTGGAATGTAAAACTCTAAGTTTTTTTTTTTTTCCCTCAATTCACATATATTTCTCCTCCTCCATCATACAGCATGAGGCAAAATATCTCATGTCTCCCCTACTGTTTTTTTTTTTTTTAAACAATAATCATTTGTGTATCTTCCAATCCTGGAATTTGTAGAATCTCCCTCTCTCCCCCCAAACGTGGGAAATTTTATTAACATGAAAAAATTGAACAGGTGTTCATCATAGATTTAAAGAGGCAAAAGGGTGAAAGAGAGCCTGAAAGCATTAGGAGAAAGAAAAGACAACAGACAGTAAGAGATATAGAGAAAAATGGCCTCAGTTCTTTTCTATTATCATGTGGTTAAAGATGACTCATGTATACAGCAACAATTGTTACCCAGTTGTCGAAACCAATATTCTGATCATGAGACTAGAATATGACTCTTATCTATTATGTAATTAAGTCCAGTTTTCCAAAGGTGATGTTAACTGGGTTTTCATCCTTCCAAAAGGATGTGACACTGTTCAACACTTGCTTGCAGTCAAGCCAATGCCTACCTAGTGTGGACCTATAAAGAGCCTAATAATTTTTCAACAAACATTCCTACTATGAATAGTAGTCTGTTTATTGAAATCAATGTCAGGTATGGAGAATGTTGGTCAAACAAATCTCTATTAGTCTTCTGTACATTAAAGCATACATTTTTAGAAAGATTAAAATAAAACCATAATATTAAAATGAATTGGTTTATAACAAGCGAGCAAGTGAATGGAAACAGTAGTAAAAGTAGTACAGAATACTTGAAACAGAACAACAATGATGAACACACACACACACACACACAATCATCGCTTACAACATGTACAAATGGAATGAGTTGAATGTTTGAGATCTCTCTCTGTGTGCACGCACACACACACGCACGCACACCAGTTTTTATGAAACCATATCAAACCTGATGTAGTATTATTCCTTCTTTCTTGTTACATTAATTGGAATTTTTTAAACCTGAGATTTCTTGAATACTTGGGGGAAGAAATTGTAATCAAAATAGAAAATGTTGCTGCAGTACCTGCTATTTTGTCTCAGTTATATGTGCAGCTAGTCCTGATTTGTTTTCTTTTATGTTCCACAAGCTTTCTCTCCATTCAACTCTCAACAAACCATGAAATCCAAATATTTCTGGTTTTTCTGAGCAATGAAATGGGAGGTTTTGGAGGGTAGAGTAGTCTGAAATCTTTAATGGGAAGAATGCCACTTTAACTCCTGTCTATATTTATGGACAAGAGAGCAATACTACTATCTTTTATGGTTTTTCTTGCCTATTAGTTTGTTCAGAAGCCTCATTTATGATGTTCTCTGTCATTTTTCTGATTGTATATAAAAAGCAGGGATCTGTTCTTTTCTAGTTGGATAGCAAAGTAGTTGATTTGCTGAGCTAGATTACATGATGAAATTGTGATCCATAAAGCATAGGCAAAATTTTGGTTTTGTAACCTACAGTTCTCCAGGGCCTGTTTTCAAACAATTCCATGAACAGATCGAGCAAAAGCAGAGAAAGTAACAAGCACATTCTAGGCCTTCTTCCTATTTATAGTATTTTTCCTGGAATTGGAAGAACTTCATGCAGCATTCAAACAATACTACTGTGTAATGGAAACAGTTCTTCATAACACATTTTGTCCTCAGTTTATGCATTATACATTAATAAAAAGGTTAATGATGCCCAAGATCACTAGTAAGTCAGAAGATTCTAATACTATACTAAGATCCCAAAAGGTATCTTGCATCTAGACATCAGCCACAGTGCCTAGAATTTATGAAGCTCCAAAGCACAAGCAGAACATTTCAATGCCTACAGTGGATGCTAAAAACACAACCATCTCTTCTCTCACTCTCTAATCCTCTCACACACACACAGCTGGTGACCCATTTATAGGCAAGATAGACTCCCTCTGACCTACTAAAGTCTAGACATCACTAACCTATTTAATAAGATATCCAGAGCATAAACTAGAGGGCTATTGCAAGAACTATTTTCATCAGACTCAGTGAGGTTATTTTGAACACTGCATCAGCAAAATGCTCTCTTAATTCCAGAAACAAATATAAACAGAAAGAAGGCCTGTCAATGAACTCACTGCTATCTGCTTTTATACCACATGTTCAGGGAGTCATTTGAAAAGCAAGCCCTGAGGACTACAAATTATGATCAAAACTTGGGTTATGCTATACATTGATGATATTTTCGGCATATGGCTTAATTCAACAGAACAACTCAAGGATGAATGCTAAACAGCAACATTCATCACTGTAGAAAGTTTATCGAACTGAAATAGATCCCTGCCATTTTTAGGAACTCAATTAGAGGTCTCCAAACATAATAAACTTACTTATTCAGTTTACAGAAAGTCAATACACATAGGCAGATACTTCCATGCAACATTCCACTAGTACAGAAAATAAGTACTATACAGGGCTGCCCATAAGTCAGAAGGGGTTTAAAATGTGAATTTTTTTTTTTATTATTATTAATATTTTCCATTTATTTTTTTTCAGGTCTTCTAAGGAACATTTAGGAAATTAATTATGGAAAAGTTCACAACCCAACAATGAACCAAATTCAAAATTAGTTGAATGCTGAATTTCAAAATTCAGCATTCAAATAATTTCACAAAGATCTGAACATAATCAGCCATTATGTTCTCCATATCTGACAACCCTCAATCTTCCTTTGGGGTTACCTGAAGGAAAAAGTGGTGCTTAATTTAGCAGAACAACTCAAGGACCAGACAATCCAACAGCTGAGAACAGTGTTCTAATTTCTACACTAATGTAGAAATTAGTACAGACAGAAACATGAAAAGCTGCTATGACCATAGAAAGGGCCAGTCTTTGTGAAACCAAAAATATAAGGCATTTACATATGGTTTTTCATAACTAATAAAAAAAATCTCAAGGTTCCGTGTTTCATTAAAACAAAAGAAAAAATTTATGAAGCCAAATGAAGGTATTTACATAATGTAGAAATTAGTACAGACAGAAACATGAAAAGCTGCTATGACCATAGAAAGGGCCAGTCTTTGTGAAACCAAAAATATAAGGCATTTACATATGGTTTTTCATAACTAATAAAAAAAATCTCAAGGTTCCGTGTTTCATTAAAACAAAAGAAAAAATTTATGAAGCCAAATAGAAGGTATTTACATAATGCAGTTTTTCATAACTAATAAAAAAAAATCTCCAAGTGTTCTGTGTTTCATTAAAACAAAAGAAAAAATAAAATAATTAATTAAAAACTTATTAAATGTCCCAAAAAGCCGGCAAAGGTTGGTCGATTGGTAGAGCCTCTGCTACTAATGGCTCAGTTAAGTAAGTTTGAGCGCGGTTAGTAGTTGGTAGGGGGCCAATCGTTCGATGCTGTCGGCACACTCTCCCTCGATGAGTCTTTGGACTCCCTGGAGGTGTCAAAATAATAATAATATGAACCACCAACAAATATCCAAATCAAACCACCTGTTTTTGAATAAATTCAAAATTATGGAAAAAAAAAACTACTCTATCTTAATGTCCAAATTATACTACAATTCTTTCTGCAAAAAAGTGGATATATGCTTTTGTTTGATCTGATATCCTTTGTGAGATTATGCTAAATCTTAAATTTCCTCTTTCCTGATCTTCTCTGGCTTAAGGTCTCTTTGTACTATCATGTATAGTTAATCTGTTGTCTCTATCAATCCCCTAATTATGAAATTCCTGGCATCTTATTCATGCCAATTCCTGCAATCCAGCTACCCAGGTAGTCAGTAAAGTTATCTTCCTTGGTGACTTTAACGTCCACAACTCATACTGGCTTGTCTTTTGATGGCTAAGCTGGAATAGAAGCTGAAGTACTTGATGTAAGGAAGGAAGGAGCAAATTGCTCATGTGCTAATCAAAATACTAGGTAATTCTCTCGCACATCCAACACTCTAGATTTTAACCAGTTCTTCTTCAGGTACACTGTTGAGATTACTTATCCTCTCAGTATCGTCACACGATGATCTCATACAAGTTACAACTCTAGCTGAATGCATTTTCTTCGTTCATTCATATCCTTGTATCCTTTGGCATTGCAACAATTCCAAGTGGGAAGATCTCTGAGACTTGTACTCTTCTTTCCATGGTCTGATTATGTTTCCCCTTTCCAGATCCTGGATACATAGTTACTTAACTGACATAGAGAAATGATCCATGTTGGAATGAGGGGGGGGGGGGCTTCATTTCCCCCACTCTGTTTAAAATTCCTGCCCAATATTATCCATACAATGGTTTTCCAAGAGTATACCAAGGTAGTTAAAAAGTATATTACAAGTAGAGATGACAACTTCAAATTCGTTAATCTACAACAGATTCTGCACCCTGTATGTGTGTGGAGGGATATAAATATATGTATAAAGTGAATGCAAGTCCATTCAAACCAATAGAGAAGTTTGTAATTTCTGTGAAACTCACTTTATAGCAGAAAATTCCAATAAATTTTTCTGCATTTCCTGGCTTAAACTGAGCATAGTTTTGTCTGCTATACTGAATTTCTTTCAGAACGTGCCTGAAGTTAGTTCAGGTTTTGGAATGTTAAGGTTGTTATAATTGGTGTTTGCTATAGTTAGAGTCAACTGTATAACGATCTATTAGAAACAGAAGAATATGTGAAGTGAAAATCTGTTGACTAAGATGATTTTCATCTGCTGGATAATTATATGCATCAGAAAATATATTCATTTGAAATTCTTGGGATGATGTCCTTGTAAATTAATCTTCATAAATCTAAACAATCTCAAACATTTTGATAAGGAATAAAAATTTATCTATTAAATTGCAGATTATGTAATATATGCTTATGGGCTTTCAATGGGCCTTTTTCTTTTAAAATGAAAATTTTCATTCCCTTAAGGCAAATGAAAATATGACACTTGGGAATTTCTATAGCTATATATGAAAGGCTGAACTTACTTGCTGAAGACAAGCAATCCTCTTGTTTACTTCGAGAAACCTGAAAATTTCCTGTGAGTGTTTCTTCATATAACCTAGTAATTACATGAAAAATATAATATATTATAAAAACTTTTAAATTCTGCCTATTTTCTTCTTTTGTCATATACTTTCATTTCTCATATTCCTTGCATTTCTTTGGTGATTTATAAAGTTTCAAAAATTACATTCTAAAGAAATTAAACTTAACCATATTAGTTAGAAAAATGAAGAAAGAAAATGATTAGGTTGGAACTAGGAAGGGCTATGTGGTATATGAAAATCACAGGATAAATCAATAACTAAAATTACCTTGCTTTCCTTCTCATGGTAATACCACCCACCATATGGTGTAGAACTTATAGCATATATCAGTACCATGAATGGGCTAAGGGTTAGATACCACACAAACATTCTAGAGACATTCATTTTCAAGTCATTTTAAGCTTCCACTAAGCAAACCAGTTTCAAGTGAAACAATCTACCTCCTATAATAAATTATACTAGACAAGAAATTATATTCTTGTTTTAATCCTTTACCCAAGCGAACAAATTTCTATGTTAAGTATCTTACAACTAGGTAACTTGTATATAGAGACTGTTTATTTCATCAATTGCGTATTCCATAATGTACACATTACTATGCAGTTATGGGAAGGATCACTACTCAGACCAGTTTTGTTCTCTGAGAACACATTACTAAGAGCTAAAACTAGTTGATGTTAGATAGTGCTTTTTTACGTAGCGGGATTTGCTATGTAGGACAGACAGGAAGATCTGGAGAAATACGCATGGCTGAACACCAAAGACGTACAATACAAAAGAGAACAAAAAAACAGGTCTTGCTTTCCATACCACTTCCACTGGACACGATGTACTCTGGCAAAAAACGACAATGTCATACATAGAAAACAACAGCTACATAAATAAGAAAATTTAAAGAAGCTGCTAATATGCTGAAAAACCCAACATAAAAATCAAGGTTTAATTCTCCATCAAGTGTTTTCAGCTTTAATAAAAAATCTACATCAATCTGAGCTCGGACTGTATGAACGAGAACAAGAACACCTGACATCGTCCAGTATTGTTCGACGTCAATAATGTTTTATATCTGCATTCTGTTATTTGAGTTTATGAATAGCCAGATGGTTATGATTTGTATTTATTAATTTCTCTTGTTTAAACTTTACGTTATATTTATTCCTGAGGATGTAAATCCTACGATTTACGAAACTTGTCGGGAACTATTATTTCAGTATATTGTATAACTGAATAATAAAAAATGTGGTGTAATCACTGAAATATGTCTTTTTAATTTAGAGATATTAGAGATAATTGTAAAAGATAGGACTCTGTTGAAAACCATTAAGAAAAGGAAAACCACTTACCTTGGTCACATACTAAGGCATGGATCCGTACAAAAAACACTTTTAGAAGGAATGATACAAGGAAAGAGAAGAAGACAAAGAGCAGATTGGACAAGAAATATTAAAGAATGGACCTTTTTGTCTCATGAAGAATGTAAGAGAGAAGCACAAAACTATACATTGTGGAAGATCATGGTAGTCAACCTTCTGGAAGGAGATGACACCTGACAAGACAAGACATATATATATATCAAATCATAACACTGTTTGGAAAGAAGTCAACAGACACCATAGTATGGGGAACAAACAGTCATGACTCCACCTTAAAAAGATGTAGGACTTCCTTTCACTGTGATGACTGCAGCAATCCTACGGAGCATACTTTCTACAAATGTACAATAGCGATCAATGGGAATTTTGAACCATTCTTCGTGTAGGCATGTGATGAAGTCCTGGACTGTTGTGGGGCAAATGTCCCTTGACCTTACCCAACACTACAGTTCATCCCAAAGATATTCAATGGGATTGACATCAGGGCTCTATGGAGACCAGTCAAGCATCGTAACGTTCAAGTCCACAAACGACACACTTACAGCAGCAGCCTTATGACATGCTGCATTGTCTTGCTGAAGGAGACAACAGTTCAGTTACGCAGAAACACCACTAGGAAGCATTGCATTGTCCAGAATGTTTAGATACCTCTTGGAGTTCAATATTTGTGGCACTACAAACAGAGGACCAAGGCCAAACCAGGAAAGAAACAGGACCATACCATCACACTACCACTGAATCTGAATTTCATAGTTGGGATTATGCACTGGTAAGAGATGTTCACTGGGCATCCATCTGCCACACCATTCTTTCTGCTCTGCAGAGGGTGCATGTTTTTTTTTTTTTTTTGAAAGTCTTTGAATGTTTTTATACAGATTTGTGTTCTAGACAATACTTGGAACTCTGCATTCAATGTGTTGTTGGCTGCGAATGGCGGAAGTGTGAGTTGCACACTTCCGCCATTCACAGATATGTGCATTTGCAGTTGATTTCCTGTGCTTCCATCTCAGTATAATATTGCTGATTATTGATCTGGGGTGGTCCAATTTGTTAACGATGCTCAGAACAGATAAGCCTACAACATGGCATCCTATCACAACTCCTCTTTCAAATTCCGTCAGTTACTTTCTTACAGACACAGTTGCACTGACTTGGAAGCATCATATTTCTCCCATACTAGCTATAAACACATGACTCTTTACATGGCATGATGCACCTTGCCCATTGGGGTGGTGGTGGTGGGGGGGGGGGAGGTCCATTGACTTCTTTCTAAGCAGTGTACTTATTTCTCACTGCCTCAGATGGTAGAGTCAACAACTACTTGCCTTCCTCAACTATCCAAATTACACTCTGACAATTCCTGTGTCAATCTACTTGGGATGATATTAGATCACAAAAACAAGGATACAAATATTTATTCCCCATTATATGACCTGCTTTAAATCAAAAATTTTTTGACACCATGTTGCATTCATTTTCCAATTTTAATTCTGATAACCACTCTGACTTGACTGTTTTCATTATCTTTTTGATCTGAAAGCTGATTTTCTGCAAATTAAATACCCAACGTCAGATAATCTTTCTTGGAGACTTTTTACAATTCAAAGTGGCTTCCCTTCTCTAATTCCGGTATCGAGTTTGCAGTATTTCTGAAACATATGCCACAGCAAATATTAACACAAACTGTCTACTCTAAACCAGAATAATTCTCAGTCCTCCCAATGCTCTAGCCCTTTTGCTATTAAGAAGCATCCCTTCCAAATATACTAGATGCCACCTTTTATTTTATTTTATTATTTTGCTAACTCAAACAAACCATAATCTTGTTTATGATTCTCATCCTTTAGAATGCCCCCCCCAGCCATTCTCAGTCTCATACTATCAAGCAAAGGATGTCAAAGAAAAAATTGGACATATCTTGAGTGGCTGAAGTCTAACCTCCAGCTATATACTCAGTCTATACTACCGCCCCCCCAAGATATGTAAAAAAAACTTATCAACAAATTCAAAAATGTATATAAAAGGGCTAAGCAGAATTGCTGTTCAAGCAGCAAACCAGATTTCTGGTCCCTACCCTTGCAAAGGTAATGAGTGAAACTTGAAGGCAATCTCTATAAGCCTTTTGTTCCAACAAATTACCCCAGCAAATCACCTCTCACTACATAAAGAACAGCTTGGTGGTGAGTATTATCCAGTAGCGTCCAAAACCTAAGGATGAACACTAATTCTGAAGATTACAACCACAAATTCAGACAAATCAGCTTGTGGCAAAAAAGGGCATGGTAGCACTCAACAGGATAAAAGGTAAACGGCTGCACAAAACAAATTGTATTTGAAGGAAGCTCTTTTTATGAATGAATAAAGTTGCAAACTTCGATTTCTTGGTAAAGAGCTCAGGAAAAGATAAATGTATTTTGAGTAATACTCGGCAATATTTCTTGAATTTTAGTGTTGTGCTATTTATTTTTGAAAACGAAGTGTGCCTGAGCAATTTATTAAATTTTTAAATTTATTATTTATTAAACAGAACACAAGGAGGTGCTCATGAGGTCAACCATGGAGGCGTTGACTGGTGCGACTAGGCGAGAGCCGAAAAAATCAAGTAGCATTAACGAAATACTTTTTGAAATTGATTCGATGTCGTGAGTGTAATATGTATGCATGGCAGAGCGTAAGGGATGTGTTTGTAGAGGGAAGGTATGAATTTGTAGGAATTGCGATGTATTATTAGACCACGAGGCAATAAATATAAAGTAGATTTAAAAGATCGCGTGAATGAAAGAAACAGAAAGGAAACAAAAGCTAGTGAAACTGAGGGAGTGAATGGATGCAATAATGTAGAAGCAAAATTAGCAAAAGCAAGAACGTAGAAGTGAAAGTTACAGAAAGCAAGAATGTAGAAGAGAGAGAGAGAGAGAGTAAAAGTGTTGAACAAAAGAATAGTATGACTGATATAAAGAATGAAGAGTTGGCTGCAATGAGGGAGATAGCTCAGTTGCATGAAGTGATACATAGGGTGGAGCGGGAGCGAATGCAAAAATGTCTGGCGAGTGGATCATCTGATAACAAAAAGTGAGAAGTGCAAGATAAGAAAAATGAGGACGTGACCAGGAGAGAGAAAGAAAAAAATCAATGAGCAAGTGTTGTATGACGATTCACTGATAAAAGGTGTGATCAATGAGAGTTAGACAAAATCGCGTTTTCCTGGTGCGAAAATTAATGATGTTAGTGAGGCTATTAGAGCACAAAAGGGTAGGGTGAAAGAAATGATTGTAGTGGTTGGAACGAATAATTTAAAAGGAGTAAAGTATGGCATGAGAGAGGACATGAAAGAATTACTGGAAGTAGCAAAAGAAAAGAGTGAGAGAGTTAAGATAGTGAGTCTGTTGCGGCAGTATGACAGAGTAGAGCTGATAAGGAGGGCTAAAATAGTGAATGACTCGATGCATAGGTTATGCAAGTAGCATTAACGAAATACTTTTCGAAATTGATTCGATGTCGTGAGTGTAATATGTATGCATGGCAGAGTGTAAGGGATGTGTTTGTAGAGGGAAGGTATGAATTTGTAGGAATTGCGATGTATTATTAGACCACGATGGGCAAAAGGACGTGTATAATGTGCCTAAGTTAGTACCACTGGTAACAAACCAGAATGGGATAGTTAGTATGAAGTGTCAGGCTGGCAGTAGACATAAGGGGCTTTGGCACTTTATTTTGGCACTAATGCCAGGAGCATTCAGAACAAGCAGGAAGAATTTATGGCATTGGTTATCTCATCCTGGATAACAGTGTTATGAGGAATATAAAAGAGTTATCACAAAATTAACAGATGAATTTCCTTTATATGAAGTAAAGTTGTGACAGATAAAAGTGATTATATAGTTTCTCCGGAAGCATCAGACAGTTCCTTTTTGATACAGTATGCAGAAAAACGTATTCCAGATGAATACTGTAAACCCGAAAGAGATGAACTTTTTGTATTTTTGGATAATCATGAAGATTCCTCTAGGAAACAGGGAACTTAAAAATTATCTTCATATTCTAAAATATTCTGATACTGCAAAGAAGATATGAAAGAAATACATTATTTTTTTTTTTAAAGAACTATTGCACAAAATTATTTTTTTGTTTTAGAGGAAAAAAGGTATGTAAGAAATTTATATTGTGTGACCATTATTGAGAGCTGAATGAACTGTATGTTATGAGCTTAAAGTCTGTGTACTCTCAAAAACTCCTGTGATTTCAATGAGAAGGAATCTTAAATAATGTTTGTGTGGCCTTTATTCTTTTTAGGAGATAAATTTATTTAAAATGCAAAATTGTATATAGCACTTGAGAAACAAATATTTTGCACACACCATTGAAGATAATACAGAAAAATCTACACTAGTATTATTTGTAAATAAATATATTATTTTTGAAATTCCTTTGTCTATTATTCAATCTCTTAATTTATAATAACAATAATCCAGATACGTATCTGTGGTATTAACCAACTATTTCTCTTAGAATAAAAAGGAGAAAAAAAAAAGAAAAAATTAAGGTTACCCTTGCTCTGTCATGAAACATGAAGACAGATTTTTGGTTAGAATGACAAATATTGTCATTCTAACAACGTGAGCTTACAAATCGGCTCTATTTGCACACACATGAAGATATCTCAACAAACTCTGGCAGGATGTCTGCAACAAGTAGGCCTGCATGCCCAAAAGCCTGCAGTTGGTATCCCTTTATCCACAGCTCATCATAGAGCACATTTTCAGTAATGTTGTATCCATAAAAATTGGGCAAGACACAAATGGGTTAATGTACTCTTTACAGATGAGAGTTGTTTTAGTCTTCACCCAATTCTAGATGACACTTGATCTACAGTGAAAGTGTTACTGCTTACCATAACAAGTATATAATTGAAAGAAATAGATATGGCAGTGCTGGGGTCAGTCACAGTCTGAGGAAGTATTATGCTTAATGGACGCACTGAGCTACAAGTGCTGGAAAAAAGGACTATGACTGGTGAACGATATTGCAACGAAGGAAATTCTTCAATGTCATGTTCAATTGTTCCATGGTACTGTAGGCAAAGAATTCATTTTCATGAATGACAATGATACACAACATTGTACACGAGTAGTGGAGATACTTCTGGAGACCGAGGATATTAATCGAATCAAGGCCAGCATTCTCCCCAGATCTCAACCCACTGAACACATTTGGGATGCAATAGGGAGGCACACTGCTGCTTGAAACCACCCTCCATAAAACAAATAAGATCTTATCCTTGCTCTGATGAAGGAGTGGGCTAGTTTGCTTCAAGAATTCCTGAGTCACTCAGTGCTAAGCATGGTATGACGTTGTGAGAGTAGCATTGCCGTTTGATGAGGACATATTCCATACCAAAATGTCTCTCTGCATAGTTTTCTGCATGCACTGTATATTAATTCCTTAACTACATCCTTAGGAAATTTGCAACTTCTACCAAAAACATATTGCAATTTAATTTTTACAAAATTTATAACATATTTTTTGTGTAATATAATTTATTGGTATGCTGGCAATAAATTTGCATCAGCGTTTGGCTGTACTTATGAAATTTTTGGATAATTACAGCCAATATACACAGGTAAAGATTATGTAGTTTGTCCTTAGCTTTTGGACACAAGTGTATGAGAAGAATACTTGATAGCTTAAGATCCAGGAATTCTTCCCTACTGCACGTGCACACACACAACCAACTGTGCTCACTATTTACACTTCAGAATTAACACCAGTCCTACATTGTTACATTCTATCGTACTTATCTGGCATCTACTGACAGAATAGAATCAGGTCCATATTCAGCCCATCATAAACAAAAGCCAGCTAGTATACCATCATCTCACTGTCCTCATCTCAATTCACATGGAAATAACAAAGAAGGTAATCAACAACCAACTTCTTTACTGCCTGTAGGCTATACAATTTAATTAGCAATCAGCAATAATTAATATCTATTACACCACACTTGTACTCTGGTCACTAATTCCCTCTCTGTGAGTATATATCTAAAGAAAGATAATCATCATATATGACAAGTCATGGTCAATGGTTTTCTCTTTTCAACTATACTTACAAATGCTGGGTTATCCCAGCTCTGTATATTTCCTCACCTTCTCTTCTCACTGGCCTTCACTCACTGACCTCAACTTCTATTGTATTTCCTGAGAAGAGAGCATTTCATTCCTCTTCTCATTCGACTAACTTTTCAGCACTCATGTGAAGTAAGTTAATTTTATGAGCAATATTTTATTACTGATCTCCTTTCCATTCTCACTGCAGAGAGGAAACTTAGTGAACTTCGACACAAACCTGTCTTATTTCTTATAAGAAAGAAATATCTCACTTCATTTCAGCTTACTTTTGATAATATACAGATATCCAGGCAAGATCAGATTTCTCTTCATGGATTGTTATACCTCTAGTGTTTCCTAGCAATCAGATCATAACCACAGTGTAATCAGCCTCCAAAAAAACTTGAAAGCATCTTCAGTTGAAGGTACTTCTTATCTGTACAATCCTCAAAAGTACATAAATCTCAAATTTGCCTGATCTCAGAATGTTGTCCTCACATTATGATTAGTCATTAAAAAAAAATAATTTCTAAAAATGCTCGATGCTATTCAGAAGACAGCAATCTGTTTATTAGATGATGCCCTTTCTAAAACTCACTCCAACCATTTCCATATAGACTTTCTGTCTTATGACTTTTCTGTAAGTATTTTCATGGGCTCTAAACTGCAATAATGAACCCATGCTATCATTCTTTGCTTTTCTCTAAGCATGTAAAGACATGAACAATCTCTGGTCAATATTCACACATAATATTCACATATACTGATCAATATTCACACAGAGGTTTTGATAAGGCGGTTTTACCAAACCGCCTTATCAAAACCTCTCGTCATTTTATCTATGATCTCGGAAACAGCCATTTTCACAAAAGACTATGACTTCCAACTCTTCAGGAAACAATAGGTTAATCCTTTCTCCTTAACAGGTCCATAAAGAACATTTATATGCTATTAATTTTGAAACTTCTTATACGTAGGTTTGATTAAAAAAGAAAAAAAGAGGATTTCTCTGCCATAGCAGGAATGTCGACGGCTTAGATGATCTGATATGTATAATTCTGCTCACTTTAAAACTTGCCACCTTTTAAGTATTTACTATTCTCCAGTGATTCATAAATCAACTTCAAACTCACCACACTTTCTAATTTTTTTATTCATTCTTCTGAATAGTGTACTATGAAACAAGTTTTCTCATTCAGTGTTTCATAGAACTTTCGATCTGCATATGTTTAAGGCAAATATGAACAATTTTCTCTCATCTAGTGTAGTCCAAATCATGTCCCATTCACCATTAAGTACCATCCATAATGTACTATAGCTTTTTTTTCTCCTTACAGACAGTGAGAAAATCAAAACCTATAATTCTTTTTCACCACTTTTGGTGCATTTTGGTTCATTCATTTCCTTAAACATTATATGATACAAAGAGCTTCATAGTTTATGAAAAAGAGTTTTATGATTTGATTTAATGGAAAAAGCTTAATGATTCAATTTACTGAAAGTAACTTTTGATATACCGCAGTTTAGTACATTACTGAATATCATATTAATATAAATTACATACAGAAAAGAGTTCAAAAATATTTTTCAGAAATTAAATCAAAAACTCACCTAAGATAAAACACAGACCCAGATCCATCTTGATAAACAAACATATTAACACGGTTGTTAACTGAGAAGTTTTTTAATACTGTCTTGAGTGCCTGAATACCTGAAATTAAGATAAGTAAATCATAAATAAAATGTTAATATTTCAATAGTATTAATAATGTCATTTGATCTTGTGGTATTCCCCAACATATCGGCATACTGATAGCTTAGATGATTTGATATTTACAAATCCACTCAAATCAAAACCTGCCACCTTTTTGAGCATTTACTACTCCCCATTAATTCACAAAGGAAGTTATACTGAAAATATTTACAACACTTTTATCATGGTCAATAATCAATATTTTATGAAAAATTTTTATGAAGCTAATAGAAGTACAACTGCAAAGCATTTTCCCAAAAGTGAGTAACATGAGAATAACATTCCATATAAATCAGGGACAGAATCCCCACTTGGAATCCAATTTTTTTTTTACATAACACCTCCAGGGAGTCTAAAGACTCATCGAGGGAGGGTACCTACTCTACAACTCTCTGTCTCCACCAACCACAACTAATTTCATCATCTACACCAACAGCATCTACCACTGACCACCACCACTAGTATTTTCACAGACAATCGCAAACATCCATGCCCATGTGGGATTCGAACCCGCAGCCTTTTGGCCGGAGAGCGGATATGCTAACTACTTGGCCAACCAGGCCGGCTATATATTATTATTATTAATGCTATTAAATATATTATAATATTTATTAATAAAATATATATACCATATTTTCCGGTGTATAAGATGCACTTTTTTACCTAAAAATTCATCTTAAAAATGGGGTGCATCTTATATAATGAAAGTAAAGATTGCTTACTCTTTTCAAAGTCATACGCACTCCCTTTTATGTTCCAAGATCTTTGTAGGCGCAATGGTGCAATCAAATTGATGCGTGACCTTCACGTGACTTCTAGCGCATCATTGGCTAAGAATGGGGAGTCCCTATTCAAGTTTCATCATATCTTATCCAAGTAATCAGTTACCGATGTTCATTAGCATTGAGTTGACGTGTTGAGATATTTTGTGTTCAGTTTGATATTTCCCCGTAGATTTTAGTGATGGAAAAAAACAGGCGACATTCATATACTTCAAGTTACAAATTGCAGGTTGTAAAATATGCGGAAGAACATGGGTATAGGAAAGCTGAAAGACATTTTGGACCTCCACCTACAGAAAAAATTATTAGAACTTGGCATGGTCAGAAGGAGATTTTGTACAATTTGTGTAATGAAAAGCGCGCGGAACATGGAAAAATTGCGAAGTGGCCAGAACTAGAGACCGGAGTTTTGAAATGGGTGCAAGAAAATCGGCAAAATGGCATTGCCATTTCAATAAAAATGATTCGTACACATGCAGTTCAAAGTAGCCTGTGAGGTTTTTTCCAGAAAATTGTATCAAATTTCTTGGGTGCGTCTTATACACTGAAAAATACGGTATATATTTATTACATAAATTTATTAATGCTAGTGTAATTAAGCATCTCTTTTTTTGGTATGGTACGGTATAATGGCACCTTTATTAACAGTGATATGTTACATATGAATGCAGTACTGTAAAATCTCTCACGATAAATTAACTTAATTTATCGTGAGAGATTTAGCTAAGTTTAGCTAAGTTGTGACATAGGGAATAAATACATGTTTAATTTAGATAAGTTAGCACTGTGATAGGGTTAAATAAGTGCTGCTTGTAAAAATGTGTAATTATATGTTATACCTACTGTGTATATGAAAAGGCTGAGAGAGATAAATTCTCCCATTAATTTTGTGCGTGTTGTATTTTCAAAACATTTTGAAAATAAAATGTTTTGTTTGTTTAACTATCTTGCCTGATCTATTGCCAATGCACTATCTCTAAAAAATTGATTTTACAGAGGTTACCAAACTTATATAAAATAGAATTTATGCTGAGAGAAAATAAATGTAATTCTGTAAAAAATGCATAATTTAATGTCCATTGAGCTGTATGTAAAATGGAAAAAGGGGATTAGCCCAGATTAGAACGATAACTAAGCAGAAACAAACAATCGCAAGGTCTTACGAACATAAAAATATGCGGCCACAAACGGAAGGAGCCAAAGTGATGTCATCATGCTGGTAATCCTGGAAACTACATCACAGTAACAAAGGATTAGTGACAATATAAAAGAGGACTGAGACAGATCAGCAAGGTTCTCGATTTATAGGTTCTAAGTTTTTCCTTTCTCGGAGGACGGAGTTCCAGTGTGTGGAGGCGAGGCCATTTTTCGATGGGGCTCCTAATTGAAAGCATGAACATGCTGGAGAGTGTGCTAATACCCACGGTCATAACAGAGCCTTCAGCAGTTCTTTTCCAGTTCCTGAAGGAAAAGTCAAGTTAACTTTCCCAGAAACTTCTATAGCGAGAACCGCCACATTGTCCAAGCAACAGTTGTTACCCAGGATGAAGATGCAAGGTCAAGCTAACCAAGCTGAAGTTTTGTTCAAATTGACTGGACTGTGTATGTAAAGGTTACAGTAAGTAAGCACAATTTTGTTAATGTTTTAGAAACTTACAATTGGAATTTGTATGTGTAATGAAGGTGCTTACAGGAATTGTTAGTAATTAATTGATTAATAAGTTATGGTCATGAAAGGGAAAATAAATGTTAACTTGTATATGTAGTGAACGGAATTTAGCTAAGTTGTGACATAGGGAATAAATACATGTTTAATTTAGATTAGTATTGTGATAGGGTTAAATAAGTGCTGCGTGTAAAAATGCTTAATTATATGTTATACCTACTGTGTATATGAAAAGGCTGAGAGAGATAAATTCTCCCATTAATTTTGTGTGTAATTGTTCTTTCATTCTAGTGAAAATAAAATGTTTTGTTTGTTTAACTATCTTGCCTGATCTACTGCCAATGCACTATCTCTAAAAAAACTAGCGAACCTGCGTGCACATTAGATTGAGAATTGCCATGACTTACAATAGGAAAATGTGTATCAACTAAGATACTGCCTGTATTCCTTACCTTAATTCTCAAACTACATTAGTTCAATTAGAATTGTGCAATCATTAAAAAATAAATAAATTTTTCTCATTGATTAGTGTGAGAATTGGTAACCTGTATATCGTAGATAGGCTGATATCTTAAAGTCTATTTAATAGCAGTGGGAACAGGAATAAGACTTAGTAGTATTAACAGTGAGATATATGTTAAGCAGATTAAAGTTATTTTAAGAGAAGAGCAGCATAGAGTTAGTTAAGACATGGTGCTGGGAGCGCAGCACAAATAAGGTTAACAAAGGCGCAGTTGATATCAAGTTACAAGAATAAATAAATAGAATATTACAATGGAGCAGTCAGCGACTATAGAATTTAACAGTACATTTAGAAATTTGTAATATTCAGTAATTTTTTACATGTTTACCTAGTATGCAAATAAGCTTAGTTATTTAATGAAATTTACATTTTTCGCTATGTCTGTTAAGATTTGCTATACAAAACTTTATGTTTGGTACATAAAATTTTTATTAAAATCAGTACACATTTTACTTATTTTTTATACACTTGATAAATTTATGTCTAAAGTGTCTATTATTTACTTAATTTGCTGTTCTTATTCCAAAAATATCATATGATGATGTAAAATATCAGTAAACAATTTTTTAGTTTTCTTTTCATATCCTTTTGATTTTTAATTTTTATCACTAGCAAAGAATTAGTACCAGCATCTATTGTTTTACAAAAAAAGCACTGATTATTACTATTATTAATATCAGATCTCCAAGGAGTTGACTCATCATGAGAGATCAACACTCATACAAGATCATCAATGCAATCCACTCACTAACCACTCTTCATACCAAACCCCACTTCTTGCTCCCTTGCTCACATCCTCCATACAGAATCCCGGAACAGGCTCTTGTCCTACTTTGTTCCTCATTACAAAAAATCTGCTCAGCATTAATCTGATGACCTCACCAATTTAAATCTCAATGAAACCCTACTTTGCATATTGCATTCCCTCAATCTGTCTTCATATCCCAGATTCCAAATACCTGCAATTGACTTCTATAGATATCCTCATTCTTCCAAAACCAGGTGATCAGATCTCTGCACAGCAGTCTATATGTACCCTGATCAAGGCCTTACATAAGAAAACCATAACTTCTTTGCTTCTACATCCAAAATAAAGAATTCCTCATAATTTTACCATATATAATCCACTGTAATGTCATCACAATTAGCAATGTGATCCCTAAACTTCAAGTTTCCATACAATGCTACTTCCTGATCTCTTATCATCTCCACCCCCAAAATTTCCTCATTAATTATATATTCTGCATCCCTTATGAATAGCATTTTGAATAGCTTTTCTCTTGGCACTTTGTCATATGCCTTTTCAAGATCTACAAAACTTAAATACACATCTTTGTTATATTCTCATAATTTCTAAACTATATGTCTTAAAGTGAAAATCTGATTCTGATTTTTGGCCTGAATCGGGTTTGCTCTTCACCAAGCTTTCTTTCCACAATCCTTCTCAACCGTTTCTCAAGTATACTTGCATAAATCTTACCAGGAACACTCAGTAGGTAAATACCTCTGTAATTCTCACATTCAGTTTTATTTCCCTTTTTATATATGGGTACTATTTTTCTACTTCAAGTATGGATATGTATTCGTGATGGCATGCCTGTTGAGTGGTTTTTACCACTGTGCTGTCACTGATTGTTTCATTTAGCGATTTTTTGAAGTAATTACTCTATACATCAAGAATATTTTTTCTCCAGTTTTTATGTCATCTTTATCATCTCCAATTCCTTTTTTTTGTACAGTGTTTAGCTTTCTTACATTTGTCTCTGTTCTCTAAGAGCACAAGCTTAACTATTTGCCAGGAACCTTTCATATGACTTCCTCATTTATAATAAATTTAGTTTAATCCTATATCCAAGTGTAAAGGATTAACTAAATTTATTATAGTCTAACCAAGTGCAAAATAAACTTCCAACATCTTTCTCTAAATCCAGAGTAATTTAATAATAAGGTGGTACGCCGGTTGACAACTTGTATAGGTAAATGACCTCTTCATGACTTCTGCCTGGTATCTCCACTTCTGGGTCTGCCTCCCACTGACAAGACCTCAATAAAGGTCGAAATCAGTCTGGGTAGTGGCCCTTCCCTTAATGCATAGCAGTATACATGTACGAAAGGAGATGTGCTTTGCATTATGGGAGATACTGAGACAAGGAATGATGAGAGCTTGATCCACCTTTACTATGAGTTGCCAAGGGATGTACCACTGTACCTCAAGTCCTGAAGATATTTTCAGGTGCAAACTTTGTTTGCTTACACTTGGATAAAGGATTAAACTAAATTTATTATAGTCTAACCAAGTGCAAAATAAACTTCCAACTTCTTCATTTCCTTCACTGCCTCTTTATCTTCCTGTGTCCAACCATGGAGTTCTGATTTTTCCATCCTTGCAGAAAACCTCACCACGTGCCTCTCTGGCTGAATCAATCAATATTTTTTTAGGACTTGCCACCGAAACTCTGAGGTTTGTTTCCTGTTCTTTGGGTTTCGTTAGAATTTAAATGAAATCAAGATTTTACTGCAGAAACATGAACTTTTCTGTTTCTGTCTACAGGAAACATATTTAACATCCAATGAGGACCCTACCTTAAGCAATTTCAGTGTTGTTTGCAAGGACAGAACTGGAGATGATCCTGCTCATGGAGGAGTAGCTATCCTAGTGGGGAGTCATACTCCTTTCCATCATGTCCAGATTAATACTGTTCTGAAAGTAGTAGTGATTCACTTATTCATGGGATTTCTTATTACAGCATGTTTAAATGTTTATGACTGGGCACCGAGTTAAATGAAATATATCTCGATAACCTTATCTTGCAACTGACTGAACCCTTACTTCTTATGGATGAATTTAATGGACACAACACTCTGTAGAGTAGTGGCAACACAAATGGAAGAGGTCATATTATTGAACAAATCCTTGACAATGATGACGTCTCTCTCTTTTGAATAATATGCTCAATACTTTCTTCCATATGCCTATCAGCTGATATTCTGCAATCGAACTTGCAATATGCTCTCCAGCCATTTTTCTACTGCTCATGTAGGCACCTACAGAAGTGAAAATTTTGCTTGTATGTGCAGAATGTCTTCATATGAAACATGTTCTGTTACACAGATGTCCATATGGAAAAATGGATCAGGCTGACAGGAATACTTTTCCCATCTTGTAAATTTGAATGCTGATACAATCAGTCAAACACCTATCAGTGAAGCAGTAAAGTATGTAACAGACTGCATTGTCCAGGTAGCAACATCCTCCATTCCAAAAACGCCATCTCAATTTCCACTCTGATCAAAGCCTTGGTGGAGCCCAGACTGCTAGGCAGCCAAAAAAAAAAGATCAATGGAGAACATGTGGTATATTTTGTAAATACCCCACCACATCAAACTTAATAGCTTAGCTTTTAAACGTGCTCAGGCCAGAGTACATTATGCATGATGCCACAGTCAAAAACAATCTTGGATCCAATTTACCTCATAAATTAATCAAACAACCAGTGCAAAAATTTTATGGAATAAAATTTGGAAAATGAAAGGTGGATACAGAGCACACTGATTATCTACCTTAGACCATAATGGATATGTTGTTGCTAATCCCCAAGCTACTGCAGACACTTCCGTCATTAATACAGAATGAGCAGCAAGAGAAAAAGTGGCTAAATTTTTCTACAAACGAGTTTGAGCCATATAATCATTTGTTCGGGAAGAACTAAAAAGAGCTCTTTTGCTATCTCAACCTAGCAACAGTCGTGCCTGATGACATCCATTATGAAATGATATTAAAACATCTACCATCATCTTCTATGAATCTCCTCTTAATATACAAGAGAATACTTACAGAGAAAGAGTTTCCAGATTCTTGGCATAAGTCAGTTAGTTGTCATTGCTATCACAAAACCAGGAAAAGATCCAACACAAGCAAATAATTATCAACCTATTGCTCTGACCAGCTGTCTTTGTAAAATATTAGAGAAAATGGTTAATGCCAGACTTCTCTGGTATTTAGCAACAATCTTCTCTTCAATACACAATGTGACTTCTATAGACATTGTTCAACTTTAGACCATTTCGAAACTTTAAGAGATGCATTTCAAAAGAAGATATGATTTCAATTTTCTTTAACATAGAAAAAGTTTATGACACAGCCTGGAGGTATGGCATATTAAAAGACCTCTATAACCTGAGTCGCAGAGGAGCAGCCTTATTGAATTTCCAAGGTTTGGAAATTCAATGAAACCCAAGAAACAGGAATTCATTAGAATAAATGAAATCAAGATTTTACTGCAGAAACAAACTTTTCTATTTCTGTCTACAGGAAACATATTTAAGATCCAATGAGGACCCTACCTTAAGGAATTTCAGTGTTGTTTGCAAGGGTAGAACCGAAGATGGTCCTGCTCATGGAGGAGTAGATATCCTAGTGGAGAGTCATATTCTTTTCCATCATGTCCAGCTTAATACTGCTCTGAAAGTGGTAGCAATGTGCTTATCCATGGGATTTCTTATTACAGTACATTCAATTATTTAAGACTAGGCACTGAGTTAAATGAAATATTTATTAACAAGTCTCTGTTTAGGTGAACTTTCCATACCACTAGTAGTGTGTCCCAAGTATCCCTTTTAGGGCTGTTGCAGTTTACTCATATATGCAGTTTACTCATGCCTGAGAGTGTGGTGTCTGCAAGGAGTTTGAATGTGTTTAAGACCCGGTATGATGAGATGTGTGTAAGATAAAAGGACCTCCTAGATGAGTCTTTGACTCCATGAGGTCTTGTTTAATAATAATAATAATATTAATGATTTTGAGAATAGGGATATGCAGTTGTTTGCAGATGATGCAAAGCTGAGAAGAGCTATGAGAAGTAGAACAGATGTTGTGGCTTTACAAGAAGACTTGCTTTACAAGAAGACTTGACAACTTCAGAGGATACAAATGATCAGAATACCTTGGAGAAGGTGGAGACAAGAGATCTGAGATTATGTAAAATTTAGGGGACATATTTGCAAAAACCTGCTCCTCATTCTCCTGCTTGCAAACTTCTTATACAGCTTCCAGGGATGACTTCTTGCCTCCCACCACCAAATCTATGCAATATCTCTTCCATATTAATCTAGTAATAACACCTTATCAATTTATATGTCTCTATCATATTCCCTCACCATTATCCTATCCACGTAGAGCAGAGTGGTGAGTGCAGAGATGGTAGATACATTTATGGCATGAGGTGTGTAACAGAGTAACTTGCCATGATGAGCCTTTTATCTACAAGGAGCTCTGATGATGATGATAACAATAATAATATGAATTAATGAAAGTTCATAAAATCTTAATTCTCTTAAAAAAGCCCAATAATTGAAAAACAAAGTATTGTAAAATTCGATGCAGTAGGATTTTTCCACTTTTTGCATCGACTTTTACAGCGGTCACAACTCGTGAACTAGCTAAACAATTTTTGTATTAACATTGTAAATATTATAAAAGCCCCTTAGAAATCGGCACAGTATTGAGATAGGAATTGTATACAATGTTAGTGATTTTAAATGTGTTCGGAGTCAACCAGATAGCAGATTCAAGGACAGTAATAAAAGGCGGTTTAGTTCTGAAGCAGTTCTGCTTTTTGAAAATAGGATTATATGGGTGTATCCCATGAGAACTAAAAGTGAACATTAATGTGAAGGTCAAGACTATTTGCGAGGGAATATTCGGAGCCTTGACCCTCAGTTCAGGGACCCGAGAAATCGTATAAAGGAAACTAATCTGAAAGAAGAAAAAAAAGGAGAGGAGAAGAGAGAACTTCCGATCCAGTCCATTTAAAGTGCGTCATTGGCCCATTGAAGCCCCGAGGGATAGCCACGGGAGCATTGAAGCCACCGAAGGAGAAGAGAAGCAGGACCAGCATGCATTGCCAGTAGGAGAGTCTGCTAAGTGCCTCGAATGTCGGATCCCTTCGGCCAAGTCAGTAACACCGGTAAAAATGTGCTTCAAGCCCTGGGAGTCATCCACGTGAGACGACAGTGACAACAAAATCTTTGCGTGGACATCAAAACCTGAAACAGAAGGGAAGTTAAAGGAACCTACGAAGGAACTAGGAACGAGTATATAGAAACGTTAAAGAAGCTATGTGAATACAGTTTATCGCGATTGCTTAAGATAAGTGAAATTGACTGAGAGTCCACGGGACATTTATTGTGCCTAATATAGTTCGCAGTTCAGGACTGGAAAGTTAATCTAAGAATAAATTGTTCAATAATATAGTTGGAAATGTTTGTTATAAATTACAGAGCATGATAATCCTAGAAATGTGAAGGGCAGTTAGTTTACTTTGAGTGTCAATATAATATGTTGCATGACTCTGTGCATATACTAATGGTTAATTGCTGAAATTTTATGTTTAGAAAAAAGCTAAGAGAGAGAACCCCTTTTTATTGTATGATATAGTATAATTGCAGTTTAGTTTTAATAAACATGTTTGTTTTGTTTACAAAGTGTGCTGCCTGATCTTTATGCAATGCACTGTTTCCAAAAAAATACCAGACCTGTGAGCGAAGGAAGTAAATATTAGCCATGACTGTTTAATTAAGCTTTAGGATAGTTTCAGAATATGCTCTACTGAAAGTATAATTATATCTAATACCATAAGGAGAATACTGGTGGTGCAGTCAATAAAATCTAAATAAATTTCCAGAGTTCTCCAGGTATTGGAAAAATAATAATCCATAGAGTAGAGTAAGTAAGGGATATAGAAGGATAGAGTAGAGAATAATAATAATATAATAGAGAAGATATATTACAATATACATTAATAGAAAAATATCACAAGGAAGCAGCAAAAAGAACCGAGAATCAGAAAAGATTACAGCATACATTATTTAAACACAATAACTGAACAAAATAATAAACACAAATTTTGTTAATTTCCATTTTGTTAATACAAACCTCTAGAAGCACCACTGCGCACATTTCCAGTATTAAGCCTTGGATGAAGAATAAAATGTGTTTTCCATACAGTATCACAATCAAATGCTCCAGGCATGAACTTCATTGTTGCCTCTAAATAGTCTTCTTGCTGGTTATCTAACAGCATATCTTCATCTGAAAGTGTGAAAATACATTAAATATGATCAAAATATTGTTTGATAACATTTAAATATACCTACAAACCTATATTAGTAAATAATAGCCAAATATCAAAATATACGATATCAGAATTTTGAAAACATTAGAAAATAGTGTATTGTATTTCTTAGATTTTTGGCATAGTTTTCAAAAGTTATTATTTTTTTTTTTTTTTACCTAATCCAGAAATCCTGCTCTAGAGACCACGAAAAATTTTCCAGCCAATTCAGGCCTGCAATAAGTGGGACGTGTTCTCACGTCAGAATAAATTAAAGATGCCAAGAAATTATATTCTTGCCTTCATGGTTACATGATGATCAGAATTCATTATAAAAATTATGGAAACAACTGCTGTGTTAGAATAAAACTTCAGTTTAATATAAACTAAAATACTCACTCAACATTTCGACCTTCACATTAAGGTCATCATCAGCTGGAGTATATATACAAAGAAACAACTGCACTACAATCTACATGGTATGCTAAAGTTACACTGATTTGGTCAACTGTTAAAACTACTGGCTGACTAGACTCCTGTTATTATTATCTATTTGTTTACAAAAATAAATTAAGCTAGAGAGCAACATGTTCATATGAAGTTATTCATATAAGTTTACATATAAATTAAAACAAAACAGTATGGATGGTGGCCAATAAAAGCTGAAATAATTGCTTAGTGTCTTAAAGTCAGGGTTTGTTGGAAAAACTTGAACTAAGTGGGCTGAATATGTGCCATCCAAATTATTGGGATTTTTATGCCACCATTATTGTTAAGATAAGATGGTTAATCAAAATTTCACTTCTTTAGATTTGTGTTCATACCAGGTTTTTATATGATGTAAAGAGTGTAATCTGAGAGGCTTGCTTCACCAAATGCGTCATTTGTGTTCTATTTTACGGATAGGAATTGTACATTCAAGTTTCAACAATATAAGATAAGTTACAGGTGCACTAGATACAATAAACTACAGGGTGAGCCAATGGGGGAGGGAGGGAGAGGATCCTTAGAGGAGTTGAATATGTTTTTTAATTTTATAGGTGGTTTAAAGTAGTGGTTCTCAACCTTGTGAGACTGTAGCCCAGTAAATTCTTTTTTTATAAGATGAGGGCCCGGGTCCCAACAAATTTAATCGTAAATATCTTTCCAATTTTTTTTAAAGTTCATACATCAAACTAACATAAGTATTGAAAGTTTATTTTTCACTTGGTTAGAGTATAATAAATTTAGTTTAATCCTTTATCCAAGTGTGAGCAAACAAAGTTTGCACCTGAAAGTATCTTCAGGACTGGGGTAAGGTGGTACAACACCAGGACACTCCTTGCAAAGGTGAAGCAAGCTACCAACACTCCTATCTCAGTATCTCCCATAATGCAAAACACATCTCCTTGCGGGAAGATGCA